>NC_050592.1:11249082-11569082 GCF_013368585.1 Megalops cyprinoides | reverse complement strand
TGTGGGAGTTCAGAGATTTATTGTCCGTAATGGCAGGGAATCAGCGTCGAGTGGTGACTAAATCTTACGACATGTGACCAAAGGGTTACTCTCTCAAATCCCAGGTTGAAATGGAAACTTCTGCTGTAAGGAGATAAGATCAAACGTTTACGTGTTATCAGATCGGTTTGCAGGGGAGGTAAATGTCAGGTAAAGGAATGATTAAAGGTAGTGTGCTTGGAGCTGAGGAAGGCGTTGCGCTTCCTGACGAGGTTGCCGACCTCCCACCATCAAAGCACAGGAAAGGGCAGAAAGGAAAGATGGAGAAGGGGAGGAAACGGGGAAACACTGGAAACTGCTGAAATGGGAAGGGAACTGTACGTGAGACGTTTATACTAGGTTGAAAAAAAAAACAGTTTAGCCAGGTTTGGGTGATTGCATAGGGATTCTCAGAGAACGCTTTTACTCTTTTACAGAATCATTTAAAAATCCAGTTATCGGATGGCCTTGATCAGGCTGGGCATTAAAAAATTGAATAAAGAAATTTCTGAAGATATTCACCATATGGCAACCTCTATAGATGTCGGGTAATAGTTGAAGGAGTGCTAGAATGAGCGGCTCTTTATGCCCTCCCTCTGCTAAAGCACTTGAGTACATGTAGTGCCCGGATCCACCAGCTGTTTTCAAATAATACTGGATGAAGAGGCTGTATTTTAGTGCTTCATGGATGGACGAATCACTTTAAAACGAGCCAAAGATCATTATAAAGCAGCAGGTTCACGCTGATGTAATGTCCTCCAAAAACATAGATTATCATCAGATGTTTCCATTCAAGCTTGCGCCTCTATCTCATCAGCGCTGAACTCTGAAATCAAATCTATCTGGTGTGGACCCACACACACACACACACGGAAAATGTGTTCAAGTAAAGCTGCAAGCTATTCCCTTCAGAGTAGTTACACTAAAGCTACAAGCTTTCACAACTGTCAAAAGGCAGATATTATGGGTTGTGAAATTGGAGGCTTTGTCATTTAGTTTGTACTGAAAACATTGGAGTAATTAGATTAGATTAGGTCATTTTATTGTCTTCTATGAGTAAATTCTTTCCACAGCACGGACAGAAAAACAACAAGACATATACCATACAGTTGACATCATATTACAACTGCATACAATTTAAATAACAAAAAACAACATTAAGAGGCCATTACATGCTGTTTGTATTAATGTACTGCATCTCACTTGACAGTTCAGGAACATTTTAGGTCTGATTCATTGTCCACAGATAGACTAGATTTTCTGTGTTATTTTTATCATCAGTCAATCGAATGAGAATTGATTATATGACTGAACACTAGTTCTTGGAGACATACAGTACTGTAGCCACTGTGCATGAGCCAAAACAATCTGGGCTGAAACTAGTGATCTATGAAAGTGATACAGCTGATTGGTCTTGCTTTTCGTAGCAGTGGTTCTTTGATGATGAAATCCAAGGCCAAAACAATGAAGATTCAACTGCCTTTGTTGATACAAGGGAAGCATAAATAGTTTGGGCTTTGGTCACAATTAATTTCCCGCAATTCACAATACTGTCAGTTGTATAGAAAATCAGCTGGTATCAGAGCTGCTGAAAAAAGCAGTTACCCATAGCACTGCCGCAATTCAGAGCGAGGTTCTCCCGAAAACCTGTACTAACTATGGATACAATGGATATGGAAATAGCAAACCAAAGACTTCCTTTTTAGAGACTGTGCACAGCACCCCTTCTCTGTGCCCCAGTGAAAAGGTCCTGAAAAAGTATCGAAAGGAAGCCAAACAGAACAAATCCAAAAACCAGACCATTTGAATTTATGCTCAGAAGACATTAAATCCTCCAAAGTGAGTTAAGTAGGAGGCCCTGGAGGCATACAGACCCACACCAGCAGAGGGGGACCTGTCTGGCCATGCAGCTGATCTGCTATTCTTGGCCCGTAACCATATTAACCCACAGTTCACAACGCCATATCCTGTTTTCTATCTCTGCGCTTGACGCCATCAGGTCTTCATAAAAAGGAGGGGGGGACAGGGTACACACATAGATCACCCCTCCCTTAGACCGGCGCACGCTCACTCACACTCACACAGAAACATACACAGCACAGACAGGCCTTTTGATCTATTGAGGCCTCAGTGCCTAGTACATCAGCTTAAAGGGAGACCTTTAAATGCATTGATGTTGCTTGTGCGTGTTTTGGCTGTGATTGAGGGCTTTATGATTATGAGGATTTCTGTGGCTGGTGGAAATTTCATTTGCCTGAAAGGTGGGATCAATGCAACGTCCAGGGCAATGGGATTAGGGAAGTGTTAATGTCCTGTGGACCAACAGGACAGGCTCTGGCATATTGAATTTGGACGTCACCCTGCTGGTGGTGAGATGGAGATGGAGAAGATAAGGGTGAGAGCAGGAGGAGGAGAGAAAATGAGAAACAGAGAGGGTGAGGAAGGGGAGAAGTGCAAGCAAAGAGGGACAGTGACCAGCACTGATGTTGATTTGCGTTGTACAGCACCTCTCATCTAAGGATCTCAAAGTGTTTTAAAGGGACAGGCTAAATGAGCTCGTCTTCCACCAGTGTGAGAAATCTACCTGGATGGCATTTTTAAACCAGGATACTCTTTATTCATCAGTTTGCAGCAGAGGCCAGAGCACAAGTAGGTTTCATTGGAGAATGACTAGATGGCCAGAACAACAACTTAAACAAAGCCTTTTTTTGTCATTTAAATGAGAAATATTATGTGGAAAATGTATTGCGCTGCATGTTATGAGTGAGGCCAAAATAATTCTTATAATCAGAATGGCTGAACAGAGTCATGTGCTAGGTTTATATCCAGGTGCACTTTTGCAAAGCACATTAGTGTCTATCATGCAAAGTTTATTATTCACTGTACAACCTCAGCATGAAAGCCACCATACCTATGGAGTGCCAAATTAAACAGACCATAAAAGCATGGTTACCAAATGGATTACTAATCAGTTCCAATCTGGGTTTGTACAGTCAAGCCGTGAAGAAAGCTTTAAATGACAACAGTGAATCACACCACAATCTATTATTATATTCCAGATAAGAATATAAGAAGATAAGATAGAAAGAGAGAATACAGATGGTGGGATAGTAATGATGAACACAATTAGAACTGAGCAAAGAGAGGAATAAAAAAATCAGGAGAGAGGGCTAAATTGAGGGTGAGGCTGATAGAAGGAGAGAAGCAATGGGAATGAAAGAGAGAGGGAGATCCAGTGCAGTGAATGGGGGGGGGGGGGGTAGATAATAAGATAAAAAGATAATAAATCATAAAGATACGCAGCATGTAAGGAGAGTAAGATGGTTACAGGAAAGATAGAGGCAGTTTTGTAAAAGGCTGTGAATTCCAAGAGGGTGTGAAGAGAGAGTGAGAATTTGATTCAAAAATGCTACTAACATTTATTCTTTTCCTTGTCATTTGAAGAAAGCACTTACACAATGATCCTGAAGCACACCGCAGCAGAGTGACATGGAGGCATGCGGAGTTATGGGAGACATGGAGAGGGAAGGCTCGTACTTAAGAAATAAGGCAGAGGAAAAGGGGCAGGAGGAGAGTATAAATCAAGAAGAAATGAAAGTGTTGGAAGGATGGGGGGGGGAATGCTGGTAAAAATGGAGGAAAGAGCAAGCAGAAAGAGGAGAAAAAACAAGAGAGACATTGCAATTGAATTTATAGAGAGCACGGAGATGAAAGGAAAATTATGAGATGTTGGAGGCAGTGACTTTGATCTCTGTCAGACTATTTTTTCCATCTGGATTGAGCATAGAGTTGTGGTATGAAAGCTTCTTTTGTGCACTTCACTTATCTTAACACTTCTCTGTTGTTTATGTCATTGGAAGTGCTCAGGCAACCCTTGGCCCTATGCAACGCCAATGCAATAAACTGCAGAAGATCTTGACTTTGAGAGTCAGCAGATGTGATATTTACCTGGTGTCAGAGCATGTGTGTGCATGAGTGAAAATGTGTGTGCGTTTTAAGGATATTTGAGCAGGGATATCACATGTGACAAGACCGTATGTGACTGTGTGTTTATGGGACAAACGTGGAGGTAGTCCTGGGTTTCCGTTTCGGTTGGACCATTTTTCGGGAGGACTTACAATAAACAGACACTGTGGAAACAGAACCTTGAGTATTCCATTCATGAATAACTCTGAAAAGGCCCTTCATAGTGTAGAATGTACCTGCCCTTTTCAGTTCTGCTCACAGATGTGGAATTGCTCACTTTATTAGTTCCTTATGAAATACTAATAATCCTACTAATAACTCCCTTGAGCCTCCTTTTGCTGAGAGGCGATTAAGCACTGTACAGTTAGGCCTACCATAAAATACTTTATCTTTGTACTTTTTTTTAAATGTCAAGGATTATTACATTATTGGCATCCACAATTTCGTTGCACCCCCACCGTGCAATGACAATAAAGTCTATTCTATTATGTCTATTCTGATTTAACAAACACTCTTATCCAGAGCAACTTACATAGTTTACAATTTTTTTACGTTACCCGTTTATACAGCTGGATATTTACTGATGCAATTCTGCGTTAGGTACCTTGCCCAAGGGTACAACAGCAGTGCCACTACAGGGAATAGAACCGGCAAGGTTTCAGTTGCAAGTCTTGCTCCTTACCACTATGCCACACTGCCACCCCATACATTATAGACACCAATTATACATACCGTATGGCAATATTTATTAAGTTTTTTACAAGTTTTTACAAGTCCTCCATATCAAGTAGCTTCATGCATCGTTTTAGCATAAAGTTTGTCCAAAGACTACAGCTGTTTCCTGTGGGAGGCCATTCAGTACAATATTAGTCAAATAAAATTAATCACAAATCAGAGCAGAAATTTCACATATCAGGAAAGATAAATAAATGCCAGCAGATGTGTCATATATCAGAATGGACACTTCATAGACAAGAAAAATATAGTCATTTCAAATTGGATGTGGCAAAAACCTGTCAAACTAGATCATGACAGCAACAAAAGAATGTGGCAGGGGGCCTAGAGGGCTAGAGTTCCTGCTCTCTCCTTCTGTGAACTTTCTGGGAGCAACTCTTAACTTTCCTAATAATGACAGCGTAATATTTTGTACGGAATGTACATCAATCTAACTAGCCTGTAATATTCTGTATTCTGTGACCTTGTCCTTATATGTCAGTACTATATACCAACTTTTATACACTGAGCAAAGATGTTGCTTCTTTTTTGAAGCTTGATCCGTCTGGAGCAAAACCTCCCTGGGATCGTCCGCTGTAAAGTGCTATTCACAGTGGCTTTCTGAGTGTGTGTTAGCCTCTGAAATGCATGCAAGGCTCTAAATTTTGTCCTTTGGGAAGCACTCCCAGCTGACCCATACAAAAAAATGTTTGTGGGCAGAAAACTTGTCTTAGAGGCATTGTGGAACTTCGAGTGTCTCTGAGACTGGGCCAGAATAGTAGCCCAGGGAGTTGTTGTAGTTGACCCCGTGTCTGTGTATGTGTGTGTGTTTGTGTGTGTGTGTGTGTGTGTGTGTGTGTGTGCGTGTGCGTGTGACATGGTATGACCCCTCTGTCCCCCCTCTGTGCCTCCTCAGAGATTATCGACCGCGTGGCCCTGGGGGAATGGCCTTACCTGCGCCCCACCATCTGTCCCCAGAGCCACAGCGAGGAGCTGGGTCAGCTGATGCAGCGCTGCTGGGCTGAGGACACCGCAGAAAGGCCAGAGTTCAGCCACATCAAGCTCTTGCTGCGCAAATACAACAGGTCTGCTTCCGCACACCCCCAAACAGGGGGCCTGCTCCGATCCACGGCCTGCTCCAGCTCCACTGTCCTTCCATCCGTCCCCTCTCTGAAATGTATCAAATGGTTCATCACCTCACCACGGTTTACTGAAAGATGAGCTAACTGGTTCAGTCTTATTCTCAAAGTCCAAAGGAAGCACAAAATTCAGGGTGCCTTTGCACCAGTTCTCTTTGTATATTACTGTATGTTGTATATTTGTCATTTATTTATGCCATACAAGGTACGAAGATTTTGTTTGCTGTATGGGTCTAAAAGTAAACTCATAGAAAATCTCCTATGACTGACATGAAAGACATGTAACACTAAATTGATCCTGCAGGAGGTCTGCATCCTTCATCATATAACCTCCTCCATTATATATTCTCCTCTAACATTTTCTCCTCCTTTCTCTTCCTCTGTCTTCCTGCATTTTCCTCTCTCACTCATTCTTTGTATCAGAGAGAGCAGCACCAACATCCTAGACAACCTGTTGTCCCGCATGGAGCAGTACGCCACCAATCTGGAGGAGCTGGTGGAGGAGCGGACACAGGCCTACCTGGAGGAGAAGCGCAAGGCCGAGACCCTTCTGTACCAGATCCTACCACAGTGAGTCCTCGGTGCCTCTACGTTTCTCAGTCAGCAGTACACGCTAGGCCTTCCAGTTTACATTGCAGCCCCAAGCAGTCTTAGCCGAGTGTGCTCAGACAATAATGCTGTCAATGGTTGAAATCAGTAGTTCCACTGTGACTGGGTATTGTGGTATACGCTACTGTATACCACTGAGTCAGCCCACCACAGATGCACGAAGGGCTATAAATCACTGACATTCTGGAATCAGCACCGACACTCTGCTACGCTGTGACACACTAAACGAAGCTCCGGCATCTATCTTGACCGCACAGTTCAGGCTCCTGGTGTTGGTTGGATTAATGCAGCTGGATGTTTCCCCCGCAGCTCAGTGGCAGAGCAGCTGAAGAGGGGTGAAACGGTGCAGGCGGAGGCCTTTGACTCCGTCACCATCTACTTCAGCGACATCGTGGGGTTCACCGCCATCTCCGCCGAGAGCACCCCCATGCAGGTGAGGGACCGTTGCGGCGATGCTTATGTTGGTTCAGCCTCTGTTTGCTTCTGCTTTTGAATCAATAGATTGCTCTTCACCTCCACTTGAGGTCTCTGAGCTCCTTGCTGGTATTTTTCTGAACCTTTGGTGAGGTCTTGTGAGCTATTCATTGGCTTTGAAACAAAGAATAGCAGCTGCAGCTCCGTGATGTTCTGCTGAACTCTCTTTCCCAGGTGGTGACCCTGCTCAATGACCTCTACACCTGTTTTGATGCCATCATAGACAACTTTGATGTTTACAAGGTAATCCTGGCCACACTATAAATATTACTACTGTGGCATGTATTTCTCTTAGATCTTGACTCCCAGTGAATGATTTAGTGAGTTTCTGAATAATCTCTGCAATAATTCCAGAAACTGATAGAACAGTGGTTCTCAGACTTGTGAGCATAATTATTGAAATAATTTAATAAGACCTCATCCACTCAGCAACTGATGAACATTTTGGAGTGCATATTGGTATGTGTGGATGAGATGTATGGTTTGATGCAGGAAAATTGAACATCTGTTTGTTTTATATTACAGTATGTCACTTTCTATTATATCATGCTGTTTTAGTGGTCTGCGGAAAAAAAGAGGAAAATTTCTGTACTATGATGATAAGGCAGTAATGTTAGTGGTTGACAGATAAGAAGTTTAAATTGGCATCACAAGGGCTTTCAATGTGTTGTACTGGTTTGTACCATCAGGTGGAGACAATCGGTGATGCCTACATGGTGGTGTCGGGTCTCCCTGTGCGGAACGGGAAGCTTCACGGCCGGGAGATTGCCCGCATGTCGCTGGCCCTGCTAGACGCAGTGCGCTCCTTCAAGATCCGTCACCGACCAGACCAGCAGCTCAAACTGAGGATTGGTATCCACAGCGGTGAGCTGGCCACAATACTGATGAACACTTCCACGTACGCTCACGCACGCACACACACACACACACACACACACACACACACACACACACACACACATACGGACACACACAGACTTAAACACAAACTTACTCTCATATACATATACACACAGACATACTTACTGCCTGACATACTTACTGACACATTTACATACGCACACACACACACACGTGCGCACACACACACACACACAAATAGACGTGCAGATACTGCACATTCCTCCTTGAGGCACTGCATTGATCAACTGTTTCTTGTGTGTGCCACCAGGCCCAGTATGTGCAGGAGTGGTGGGATTAAAGATGCCAAGGTACTGTCTGTTTGGAGACACCGTAAACACATCCTCCCGCATGGAGTCCAACGGGGAAGGTGAGGCTATCTGTACATCCCATAGCCCTTTTATTTGTCCATTCTCTTAATTTTCATCCACATGAACACAAATGTACATTCAAGGAGCTAGTTTCTCATTTCTCTAGTCATCTCATTGCATTACATTACATTACAATCATTTAGCAGAGTGACTTCCAGCACAAAGAGCATAAGTGTATCCATTCAAGTTGAATGAGCAACAGTGTCAGACCAGGCTAACAACACTCCTAGACCAGTGAGTGTGAGCATAACACTATTCAAGCCCTACCACAAGTGATGGAAGCCAAGTACACTACCATACATCACTGTTACTGGATCACAGAATCCAAAACACAGTATTACACATAAAAAACAGCATGTAACACAAGTCGCATGTGTTACGGGGTGGACCTATCTTTGGACTAACAAGGGATTTCCAAAAACAGCAAGTGCCACGATGGACTACAAGACCCAAAGCACCAGTGATGCAGCGTTAAATGTATTACATTTGTACACCTGTGTTGCTCGCTGTGTACAGCAGCCGTCACCAACAACGTGCTTAGCAGCAGTAAGACGCAGTGATCACCTCCTTTCTTCCAGCCCTGAAGATCCACGTGTCAGCGGCCACGCGCAACGTCCTGCAGGAGTTCAACAGCTTCCAGCTGGAGCTGCGGGGAGAAGTGGAGATGAAGGGCAAGGGCAAGATGACCACCTACTGGCTGCTGGGGGAGACCCCGAGCAGCACGTGAAGGACAGAGAGAGCAGGAGATGCACACACACACACACACACACACACACGCGATGGGACGGGGAGCTGTGGAGGGAAAGGCGCGTAATTGCAAAGCCACTCGCCTCTCCCCACACAACCTTCCCCAACACACGCCACAGAATGCACATGCTCTCTCACAGACTGGTTGGACCTGCTCCAATATCATGTGTGTACTTCAATTTAATGTTTCTCTTATTGTATGAATGTGTTTTTTTTTGTTCATGGCAGGATTTTGATTTTGTATACAGCATCTTAGTTTTCTTATAGTTTTAAAAGGGTATATAAGAACTTTAATGACAAAAAGAGGCCATTTAGCCCAGCAAGGCTTGTCAATTTGCCTATAGTCTAGGTAAGTGTTTCTAGCACTGTGTCAGGTCTGGTCTTGAGCGGTTTCTGCTTATCTGGCACTGTCTATCCATTTCTCACCATATGCGCCAAGGTGGGATTCAGAGTTTGTGGACATTGCCATCTGGTGGTCATGTGATGTAACTGTTTTGTTTTTTCATATGTCTTCTAAGTTGATTTGTGAATCATCAAGCCCCGCCTGATGAACTGTACATGTACTGGGGCTAAAATGGGTCTTAAATGTTTCAGAGTGTGTTCTTTGTCTTTGTTTACAGCAATATCACTATTTTTGTAGTATGACTTGCCCTGTATTTTTGCATTCACCCCATGGGAGACTCAAAGCAACTCACATTATTGTGTCTTCAATTTACTCTGTAAATGTAAATGTACATACCATGTACACAACTTAATGTATCACTATTCCAAGTGCACATGAAATCTGTGAATTATAACCATAACATTCGTCTGGGACTTCAAAGTGATTCCTTGACATTATGTTAATCACTCTCATATGACAGCAGGAGAATGCTTTTCAGTGATCAAGCTACTGTGATTTGGGTACAATTCACACAAGAAAAATGGACACCTGTTATCCAATTGTGGAGAGTTCTACCTTTTCAGGACCTAGTTGTCTTGTGGCCATGATTAACAGCTATAATATAAAAGAGGTATCCATTGGATGTGACCTTTTCCTGTAATGAAGATTGTGGTCCTAGATTCTGCTGTGGCACCTTAGGGTGTCTTGAATTGCCCGTGGTGTAGTGAAGTTTTCACTGAACTTCAAACTCATTAAAAACAGGTAAAGTGAAATTTTAAGGTGAGGTGCTGAGGTGCCTAGGCATGTTTTCCCCAAAATTAATCACAGCGAAAGACCTCCTTCAAGAAGACACCTGGATAAAGTTCTGGATGTAATGCCTAACTGTGGATCTAATGGTTATTATGAGTCTAGCACCCATGCATTATGTACACTGAAACACTGAGTTTTTTTTCTCTATCTGTGCTTTATAAGCGTTAGTCTCGAGGTTGTGGTTGTGGCCTGGAGAAGGAGAAGATATGGAGGAAATGGAGAAAAGATTATTGTTTGAACCACATGGGTCTATTTGTTGTTAGCTGTATAGAAAAGCTAGTTTACATTGTAGAAATTAAATGCCAACAGCATTTCCTTCAGTGAGGTGAGGGTGACGTACCATCAAGTTGTTTGTCTCTCCTGATAGCAGCCTCCAAACCTTGGCATTGTGGACGCCACCCAAGGCCTTTTTCTAAGGACATATTTCCTCTGACATTGTTTGTCACTGATCTCCCTCTTCACATTTTTTCCATCATATTCATGTTTTATGCATACCTTTTTGACAAAAGCACACCAGACTCGCCAAAAAGTCATAAAATGAGCTGCTCTCTGGTCCCTTGCTATTACATGAGTCATCACATTTATGGACAATTGGCAATTTAGATTTCCTTGCTTGGCAGGGGTACGTTCCAAATTCAACTGAAATTTGAGCATATCAAAAGTAACACAATTTATGTACATGACTGAATATTCGGAGGACAATTAAAACGAGGCAAGTACTCTGCCACTCCTGCAGAGCATCCATTACACATGCCTTGGGAGAAGGAATAATTAAGTCATTAAAGCTTATTTCTCACTGTCAAACAGGTGCACTTTGCTGTCAGTCTGCAGAGGCTCTGTTTATTTTCACCTGCATCCATGTAAAAGGATAAAACCTGAATGGTGAGTGGGCTGTACATCTGTGGTTCTGAAAAACAGCAGCACCATTGATAAGCAAATGACCCTCTCACCCCATTCTTCTCTGCCTGTCTCACCCCTTTGCTTTCTCTCTCTCTCGTGTTTGACCTCAGAGCTTGTTAACTGTGGAAAGGTCCCTCATGGAAGAGTAAGCAGTAGAACAGAGATGAGCTGGACCACATCAGAATTGTGCCTGTTTGTGCATGTTACACAGAAGCAGGTGAACAGAAGTAACACTTCTCCCAGCAAGGGGACATCCCTAGAATGGCAGGGTGTAATGTGATTTGTTGGATCTGCATTTAGCAATGTGGACTGAACACAATATTCTACACATTTCCTTTGCCTGTATATTTTCAAAGCTGTTCTCTGTTAGCACTGTGTGCATTTGAACAGGTGACTGAGTTATGGTTCACGACAAGTGGCACGGGACATATGGCTAACAACCGTCACAGACGGGGTTTCCAACCTTTGCGTTTCAAACCTTTTCAATTTCAGATGGATCTGAGATGTCAGCGAGGCGTAACAAATACTGCAGATTTGGAATTCATTTGAAAACCATCTTTTCATCTCACATAAGCATACTGATGCACGGTTTCTTCAGCATCATTGCAAATTCAGATTGCACTTCTGAGAAACCAGTCTCCTGCTGATTAAATAATAATTGTAATCTCTCTTTCTCTGGTAAAGCTGTTCTTCAATATTCTTGCTGAAAGTAAAATACATTTTGCCTGATGTCATGGAATGAATGAATCCCATCCAAAAATTTAATTTAAACTGTATTATCTTTATTGTCATTTGGACTTCCAGACGCTGGCAAATCAATGCGGGATCTGTGATCTCATGTGGTCACTCCACAGTTGACATGGTCTCTTCCTGCCTTATGAGTAGCCTCAGGTCATTTTTCAGTGGATAAGCGCAGATTCAGGTAAAACAGCACATGCCAGATGACTAAATCTGACTATCCACTGGAAACTCACCGTCAGTGACCCACCTCTAATTACATTTTAGCAATTGTTATATGCCAGTATCCCAATCCCAAATCTCTCACATTCCCCCTAGATGAGCCTATGGCTTTGTTCTCTGATTATCCTTCAATCTAATCTGAAGCTGCTGAGTTGGCTCCATGGATGAGAGCTTTTCACATTTTCCTTCCTGCCAGAGTCCCCAGACTGTATCATCCTTCCCCTGATGAGCTGGTAATAGAGATGTGCCACTCAACCCTGATCAAAGCCCAGAGGTGAGAATTATGATAAGCAGTGAACCAAAGTAATAAAGACAAAGTTAATGAGCAATCCCTCAATAACACCTGCTGTCTTTGAACATGTGTTAGATTTCTGCTCAATGGAATTTCACGTCCATTAAAAAGACTGGAATGGAAAGAGTCAAATGTTCACACATTTTACCGTAAATTCTGGGTAGGAATATAGACTTGACTTGTATTCTTCCACTGTCTAACAAACTGAAACAGTCAGACTGGCACTCAGGGAGTGGGACAGAGACAGGATCTATATATCAGTTCAATAGACCAGTGTTTCCCAACCCTGCTCCTGAAGGCACACCGTCCTGCATATCTTCTATCTATCCCTGCTCTACCTACCTGACTGAACTCATCAGTGGCACTTTTGATTAGCTGAGCACACCTGATTTAGTCAAGCAGGAAGGATACATAGAAGATATGCAGGACAGTGTGCCTCCAGGAGCAGGGTTGGGAAACACGGCAATAGACCAATGAACTAATCTGTACTCTAACTGACTTGCAAAAAAATTGTTTACCCAACAGGAACACTGACAGACAGATCAACTCAAAAGTTAGTTTGCTGCTGTTATAAAAGCATTCATACATTTTGCCAAAGCATTCACTCATCATCAAATAACATAATTAACTCACATTTTTTACTAAATGAAACAAGCTTACATGAAATAAAACAAAACAGACAGAGACAAAATGCCTACACTGAATATGAAATAAGAATGAAAGAGGGAAAAAAATCTCATGAAATATATGGTTGTAGACCCTTTGAAACAAGCTCATTGTTTGTGTTACACAAAGACAAAGGATCATGTGGGCATTTGTATTGTTTCAGTTATCTTCTATTTGACAGCCAAGAGTCAAGGTATTCCTGTGTTGTAGGGCCTGTAACACACTATGACCGCTTGAACAACAGTGCCAGCTTGTGCTCCCATGGCAACCCTTCTTAAACCAATTGCACAGCAATTCTCTTCCGTTCAAATCCATTTTTCTAATCTATTATGTCATTAATTTGTTTCTAAGCAATTAATTATAGTGGTGATAATGACATGCAGCAAATATGTTCCATTAAAATTAATATTAATATAATAATAGTTTGCTAAAGGAAGATCAACCAATCCACTAAAACAGCATAGTCTGATCTGAAGTCAGAAGTGCTGCACATTTTATTTAATTGTACATATGCACTCACTTCACCGTCAAGTTTCCTACACCACAATGCTATACTGTCACTTTGTCACATCAACATGTATAGTTATGAACCCCTAAAGGTCTTTGTTTTGATGAAACCTTTCCATCAGAGGGCCTCTCATTTAAGAATGAGAATGGAGTGTCTTAATGATTACTTCAATGTATTGCCTTGTAAAAGGTATCATTTTGTCCAATAGTTTTGAATAGTCTCTTTTCTTTTATTCTTTGCCAACATTTCTGCTGTAGGCATGTAGGTTTATAACACGTAACACAGTCAGTTCCTTATAAACCGAATATAGATGTTGGCCTCATGTGTCTCAAGCGTCCGATCAATGTCCTAGTCAATATTTTCACAAGTTCTACGAGTCACATGATTGCTTTTTCAATTTTCAGTCTGTCACAGCAAATTCTGCATGGATTTTGATGAAACACCACTCAAATGTTATCCTCTTTGACCTATATAATCCAATCAATCCAATCACAAGGTGAAAGGGCAGAGGGAAAAGTCAGAAAAACTCCTGACTGGTTTTGTATTTCTGGTCTCAACCTTGGGCAATTATGTGTGGAAATTGATTCAGTCTAACATAAATGTTGTCTTCACTGTCACAGGGTCAAAAGTTAAGGTCACAGTAGCACCTGATTTTTAATGTTCAATTATGTTATGTTTGGATTTTATGATACATTGCACAAATGTTGTCCTGACTGCCAATCAATTTCAGGATCACACAAAGCTAATGGTCAAGGACCCTGTAGCAAAGGGCGAGAGCTGTCACCCCACCTGGCCTCGACCTGGGTCTATGGGGTACCAACCATGCGACTTTGACCGCGACGCCAAAGAGCCAGGCTCGTTGGTATGGCAGTCAGAGCGCATACTCAACCGTAGTGACGGCACTCCGTCACAGACCCATCTCTGACCTTGGCATTTTACACTATTTACAGTATTTTTATACAAATATCACACACATATTCCCCCTTTTACTCCTGAAGTCCCTATATAATTAAAAGGTCAAAATCATCAGGCTTGATGTTTTTTTCAGTTAAAGGTTTCTTATTATTTGTGCATTTACAATTCTTCTTTAATTAACATTCATGCTGATCTGTTAGGCATTCTTGTAATATCTTACACAATAGACAGAACCTGCCCACCACCTTAATGCCAGTCAACCCCCTGTTTACAACTTCCATTCTTCTTTATTATCTTATATGAATGTTTATATACTGTAATAATTTCTGAATTACACAGCCCTGGTTCCTATACTTTTTTGACACATTGGGGTGTCTGTTCACCCATCAAGCATTACCTCATATCACGTCTCCAATCTGTTGAGGCATCAATCTTGTTACAAACTGCTATTGATGATACCTGAACAGCATAATAACAATTGCTTAAATCCATTTTTTTTTTCAGAATGTAAGCCATTTCTGAATGTAGGTTTTATATTTTCAAATTTTATTAATGCTCTAGTACCAAATCATGCAATCTACATAATCATATGAACAAGAGACACACCGTATAATTGTTACATCATCTGAAGGAACAGTCTGCTCTAAATGTAGTACTGAGATTATATTAGTTATACAGTATAAAACTGGGTTGATAAATTGTTATAAATTACAAAAAGAAAATTAACACATCCACTTTTGAAGAACACAATAATATGTGTGCTACATTATTAATTTGTGTCAGATCTGATTGATTGATATTCATTCTAGTAAAATTCATTGAATTTTACACAAAGCCCTTGTGTAAGGTCACTGTAAACATCATCCATCACCTTGAGAAGTGTAGGTGATTAAAAAAAAAGGTGGTAATCACAAGTGCACCATTTTCTGTCAGAGTATAACTCATAGTCTTCAGCCAAGGAGAGTGTGGTGGCAGGTAAATGATTGTACATAGATGATGTGCCACAAACTAGCCCTGAACCACTGCCACGTGAAGGAAGCCCATGTGTGACCACTGCCTTCTGCTTTAGCCTGGTCAAGGTTACAGTGCACTTATATGGTGTTTCACAATGTATTGCACAGGGCTAGAGCAAGACTAATCTCTTCCTCATTCCTGCAATATCCCAGCATTTTATTATTACAGTTATGTTTATATTATATTATATTATATTGTCTTAACTGAATTATATCTATCATTTACATTTTCTATACAGTTATATTACATCATCATTATTTACTGCTATGATATGTTCATATTTGAAAGACACTGTCATGTCTAGTTGATTTGACTACCCCATACTTGGAAGTCCTACATAGGTATATTGCAGTTATTTTGACTACCCTATGCAAGATATCCTAAGGAGACATACTTCACCCCCTGAATATGCTATCATGCTACGACATGGTCCGATGCCGAACTGTAACTCATTATGATTACATTTACTATCAATTCTAAGGTTACATCTTTGGCAAAAATCACCTCCCTCTAAATTATTGACAACAGATTGGCCTTCTGGGTATTGAAAAAAATCCACAATATTTGCAAACAATATTAATATGAAGCCTGCTACTTTGTACATTGATTAAAATTGAAATCTGCATATGTGAAGAATGTTTTTTGTTGTTGTTTGTACTCTAAAATGGGCTTGTGAATCCTATTCTTTGTTGGTTGGTCAGTTTTTAGGTATGGTTACTTTAATCTGTAAAGTGTTACTGAATTGTGCACGCTTGTCTTGAAAATTGTGTGCTGTTTCATTTTATGAGTGCCAAATTCAGATCTGGGAGGGCCGTGAGTGATCTGGTTTTTGTTCCACCTACTGCTCCTAATCACTTAATTATCCCAGACACTCAGCTTTTCTTTTTCTTTATTTGTTTGCTGCAAATGTTGCATGACAGGTAATGGCAATAGTTGCACCTATAATCAGCAATTGTTTTACTGTAATATATCTTACGAAATGTTTTGGAGTTAATGTACATCAGAGATGGCAGACAAACACAAAGCTTTTAAAAAATATTTGGTGACTTGGCCAAACATACATCTGGAGAAAAAGTTTCAGGAATCTGGTGAACATTTATGTAATGATAAAAATGTACACAATAATTGTATTTTAACATTAAAGTATGCATTCCCAGGGACAAAAGCAGCATTTAGGTATGGCTGGATACAGCCAGGAAGCTAAAGCCACGATCAGCAGTTTATTTCACAGTCTGTGCCAGATGAATGTGCCAAAGGTGAGATTAATGCAGTTATTGCAGGCAATGTAAAAACTGCATTTAATAGCCATAAGATGAGTGGCTAATGACCTTGGCTGGTTAAAGGTATCCTACAACTAGACAGTAGGAATAATAAATGTGCCAAGTGTGCGTGAGATTAAGCAATGATGTGAAAGGCTGGAAAAAATTGTGTGTTGCAACCGTTTGTGCATGTTTGGGCACGGCTAGGCACCAAGAGCATTCAGAACAAACATGCACTGGGAGAATGCCTACTCACTGTGCCAGATGAATGAATGAGTGAATGAAACCTGTTTGGCTGCCATTATAGGTGTGGTAGATTACCTAGGGCAATGACATGTTTTTCACGGTCATCTGGAAAAATTGGGCAGAATTATACCTGAACAAGTAATGCTGTAAAGAGTTAAAAAAAAATGTTTCTCAACCAAATCAGGTTAAGACCAAGAGATAAATGTGTCAGTTGATAAATTAACAAGTGAATGCTTTTAAAAGGTATTGGAACATGTGAAAGAAACATTTGACAGTTGTATAGAGCATGGTCTACCACCAAGTCTAACACTAAAAAGGTATTTTACTTACATATATGTAATAGGATCACAATTTAGCACAAGTTAACTTGTGGCAATGCTTGAATAGTGTTGTATTCGCACTCACTGGTCTGGGAGTGTTGTTGTCCTGGTCTGACAATGTTGCTCATTTAACTTGGATGGATACACTTCTGTTCTGTTGTACTGGAAGTTGCTCTGGATAAGAGTGTCTGATAAATGAATGTAATGTATGTTAACATACAAAAGTAATGTAATGTACTTTGACACAAATCTAGTAAGTCTTTCAGGATTTGTAAATGTAAGAAAAACAGGAATGAAAGAAGAAACTCTTCCAAAAAATAGGTTTTAAGGCATTCTGGCATGAAAGCCTAATTAACTAACTGGACCAAGGAAGCCAGCAGAATTGGTTAGGATGGCACGTGTATCCCATGGACTTCTTTTGGCACGCCTGGCTTTATGTGAAAGTGACAATAACTGCAATAATTGTCTTCACCTCACATTTGGCACGTCCATGAACCTTTGAATGCGTTTTGCTCGTTATAATAAAAATGTCTTGCAAACATAACTTGCTGACACTGGTAATTGTTGTCCACTCTATAAAAGTATATAGTGACCTTTATACATGGACGATCATGCAAGGGCAATCATTTCTACCTCAATGCCAAAGTTATCACAACAGCTGGTAAACGTCGGCACTGGTCAACTTCGAGCATGAAAAATTTGTTGATCAAACATATGCTACTTCACGGACTGACGATTCGTCGCTCAGTATAGCCGTCGATTTCTTATTGGGCTTTTCGCCATAGCCATGCTACCACTCTTTGCAATTATGTACTTACATTGGATAAATTTGACGCCATTCTTCGTATGTAAAGCGCCGATTGGGTAAGAAGCGGTTCTCAAAACTCCTCCCTTCCCTGTTTGATGCGCCACTGCTTCCGCAAGGCCACCATGCCCTCCGGAAGTTAGTCTGTTGCATTTGGGTCCTGGAATGAGTGGAAGGTGTACACATCCTGTTTATAAACATACCGTGCAGGGTGGAGAGTGAGAAGTAGAGACAAACAAGACACTGAAATACAGCGGTGAGAGATTTTCCCGTACATATAAATCCCGGTCTCTAACCCGTTTTGACCGCTTGGGGCCAGGCGGTGAGTGAGGCGGGAGGCGATGGAGCCCTCACCGGTAAAAGGGAAACCGCAGGGTCGGTTGCTGGTGTCCACGACTCTGGACGCAAAAGATGAGCTGGAGGAGGTAAGAGGCATTGAACGCATATCATCTGCACATGCACTGGAGTCTTTTGTGTGAGCGATCAACGTGATAGCTAATATGCACAACAACGGAGGCAAGCAGACTAGCTCTCGACTTACCTAGATACCGTACCATAGTATTATTGTTTAGCTAACGTTAGAGGTTGTGCAGATGGGTTTAGCTAACTGATAACTGGGTTGCTCCCTCTTATTTGTAAACATTGGTAACCAGACACCCATGCATTCAGGTGCTCGTCAACAAGGTGTAAACGGTCAAATTCACCGAAAGGGTCTCATTAACTCACACATTACTAAATCTATCTAAAGTAAACTCTCGCACATAGACACACGATCATTCACATGATTGAGATGTACACACAGACGCCCTGCATGCTAAAATGAAGCTATACTAATTAATGTCTTATACCAAGCTACTTCCAGAGGTGTCAGTTTATTTGTTTGTATTGATAATCCACAGGACTTTTCAGCGGCTACATGCAAGCCCTGTCCAGATGTTACACATGCACAGATTTTTTTTTCCAATGGGTTATTTTCATCCTTTCCTCTCTCTTCCCTGTGCTTATTGTCTCCTTGTCATTGTTATTATTATAACGGTATGACCTGGTTGTGTGTGTGTGTATGATTACATATTGTTTTGTCTGTGCTTGTATACTGTGGTATGTCCTCTGCTTGCATTTGCATTGTGTCTGCTATTGTATACCTGTGTCACCTTGTCTGTGTGTTTGCCTGTGTGTGTCTGTGTGTGTTAGCGGTTGGAGAGGTGTGTAGGTATTGTGACTTCCCTGATGAATGGCCTATCAGAGCGTGAAGCTAATGATGTCCTCACTGCCCACGTGAGTTCTTCCACCTTATTTATCCATATGATGATCTAATATACATTATCAGACTGTAGGCTTTTGGTTTGCTGCATCATAGTTGGATTATATGAATGGATTGTCATAGTAACTATATCTTACTGTTCTGATCCGCAGCCCACTTCTCTTAATTGGATACTGTTGTAGTAATGTCTGAACAAAGTGTGCTTCTGTGCAACATTGACTTGGTCAAAATTGACACCACTTTCTGGATGACCACTTTTCATTCCCCCAACACCACTCCACCCTTCCTTGATGCCCTCTTTTTCTCCCTCCCCCCCAGGTGTGTAAGGGCTCCCAGCAGCACGAGGAGGTGTGTCTGGGGCTCTTCACTCTGCTCCTGACAGAGCCCCCCCAGGCACAGCGGGTACGCCACCATCCGGTTCTCTCAGCGCAATCCCTGACCTAAATTCAGTACAAAATATATAAAAACAGATATTACAGAGCCTAAACCCTGCACTGTATACATAATAAATAACCTGAGGGTTAGTGGAGACCAAGTCAATACAAAAGACATTGTGAATTGCCATGTTTATTTCATTTCTGCTGACCTTACCTGCTGTTTAAGATACAGTGGTATCAGTGTACCCAGCTGTTCTTATTCTGAATTATGTCAGTGAACTGGCAGGACAAATTATGGATGCAGGAATAATAGATTCTTATTGAAATGACAAAATCCGTGTCAGAGTCACTTTGCAGTTAAACGGCACCCTGATATGAGACATGTCTGAGCCTCAAATGTCTTTTAGAAAGCTCACTGCTGAAATGTTATCTTGGAGTGAATGGATGTGCCTAAATTACAATTGGTCTGTCCAGGAGGTATGTTTGGTGAGAAACAGCCTGCTGTACAGCATAGTGGTCTTTAAATGGATTTGATAAGGCAGCGGAAATTCAAATAATATGCAACAGGAAATGACTGATTATAGCGTTTTGTTGAGTTTGAGTTTATCTTTTTGTGTACACTGCAGGCAACAGGTGGCTGCTTTCATTCAGTTATTTATTTATTTATTTTTATTTTTTTTGAAAATTCAAGGTGCTCAGTGGGCTCATGTAACTTTAATACTTAATAAGGTTTGATGCATTAAAGCGCTTGAGCTCTCATGTTTTCTCCTTCCACTGCAGTGCTACCGGGACCTGACACTGGTGAACCGGGACGGGATGAATGTGGTGCTGATAAAGATCAACCAGATCCTTATGGAGAAATTCCTGAAGCTCCAGGATGTCTGCCGCACACAGGTCCCCCTACGTCCATCCATTGGTTGCTGTTCCTTTTGTGACACAAACTGATAGTATGATAGATAGTAGATAATGTGGCTTCAAAAATCCCTTTTTCTGTAAAAAGTTTGACTTCATGTCATCACACCACTATGTAATCGTAGATAATATGGCTTCAAAAGTCCCCTTTTCTGTAAAAAGTCTGACTTCATGTCATCACACCGCTATGTAATCGTAGATAATATGGATTCAAGAATCCCTTTTTCTAACGCACCAGCAGAGGCTGGCGTATTCAATCGTGTGAGTCGTGTGCAGTGGTTCGGTACGGGAAACGGTGAACACATGGACAAGAGCAATGACGCTCTTCCTTTTCTCTCCATGCAGTTGGTGTGGCTGGTACGGGAGCTGGTTAAAAGCGGGGTGATAGGGGCAGACGGAGTCTTGATGACCCTCATGAAGCAGATAGCCGGTCAGTCCCCACATGCAAATGAAGTATGGTTCTGGATAAGAGCGTCCGCTAAATGACTGAATGTAAATGTAAATGTAAATGAATGTAAATGAAGTCTGTCTGAATTTGTTCTCTTTGGATCAACTGTGCCATAATTATGTTGGCCGCCAAACATTATCTTGTTGCGTTCTACTGAGCTTGGATAGTCGTTGACCGATGTTTGTTTGCGGGCAGGAGGGGACATCTCCAGCAAGAACCTGTGGCTAGCAGAAAATGTACTGGATATCCTGGTGGATCAGAGGTGAACTGGGGCAGAGAGAGGGGGGCAGGGGAGAGAACACTTTTTTTTTTTTTAGCTTCTGCTGGTTTCTGTCACTCTTACCATGTGTGTAATGCCTTCCCAGGGAGTGGGTGTTGAAGAGTGGGATGCTGATAGCCATGTCTGTGTACACATATCTGCGGCTCATTGTGGATCACCACGGTACCCCCCAGCTACTGGTGTTGCGGCAGAAAGAGGTGGACTTCTGTGTCGGTCTGCTGAGGGAGAAGGTGAGTCCGGGCAGAGTAGAGGGGAAGGGGAAACCGAATCCCTTCATGACATGGTTTCAGTTTAACATGGGAGTGCTTTGAACCACAGTGTGTAAATGGAAGGTGTTTCTCTCTGTCCTGCTTCACCCTCTCTGCCCTGGGCTCTCTTAGTTCATGGACTGCTTCATCATTGGGAGGGACCTGGTGCGGCTGCTGCAAAATGTGGCCCGAATCCCTGAGATGGAGCAGCTGTGGAGAGACCTACTGCACAACCCACAGACCCTCAGCCCACAGTTCACTGGTGTGTATGTGTGCATGTGTGCACATATGGATATGCGTATGTGTGCATGCATGCATGAGTGTGCGTGTGTGTGTATATGTCCGTGTGTATGCATATATACGTGTGTGTGTGTGTTTTGTCCACATGTACGCTGAACAGTGACTGTGACTCTTGTGTTCTGCTTTCATTTCTCTTCTCCTTCCTCCTGCAGGTGTGCTGCAGCTCCTGACTTCTCGCACCTCACGAAAGTTCCTGGCATGTCGCCTCACGCCTGACATGGAGACCAAGCTGCTCTTCATGACCTCTCGGGTAAACTGCTCACATGTTGGTTTAACCTGCTTACTTGACACTGACACAGCTGGCTGTCCCCAGAATCTGACACTGACTGTCTGATATGTAATGAGCCAGACCGACAAGGACAGTTTTCAGCACACAACTTCATGCAGAGCCACTTGCATTGAAGTGGTTGTGGAGTTGCAAGACTCAAGAGCCGCTACTGTGTTCTGCCACCATGCCACCAACTCCAGAAATGGGGCTGACTGTGACTCTGCTGTCCCCCTCGTAGGTGCGCTTTGGACAGCAGAAGAGATACCAGGACTGGTTTCAGAGGCAGTATCTGTCCACAGCCGACAGCCAGTCGCTTCGCTGTGACCTGATCCGATACATCTGTGGTGTGGTGCACCCCTCCAATGAGGTGCTGAGCTCGGACATCCTGCCCCGCTGGGCCATCATTGGCTGGCTGCTCACCACCTGCACAGTAAGGACCAAACCATTCCAGTCTCGAGTGGGGGAGAGACACCTATGTTTCATGGAAACTTTCCGTTGTTTTTGTGTGTATATAAAGATTCAAGAAATCTGCTGAAGCAACATCTTATGAACATGCACTAACATGCAAAAAATCTGGTCTGTTCTAAGCCTCTGTATCATCTTCTTCTCCACAGTCCAATGTTGCTGCCTCCAATGCCAAACTTGCTCTTTTCTACGACTGGCTGTTTTTCAACCCAGAGAAGGACAGCATTATGAACATAGGTGAGAGAGGGGATGGAAGTAGGGTAGAAGGGTGTGGGAATGGGTGAGCCTGAATATGTAGTGCCATCAGTACTGTGTAAGAATCCATGTCTTACCCTCCTCCTTCCCTCCAGAGCCTGCAATCCTGGTAATGCATCACTCCATGAAGCCCCACCCCGCCATCACCGCCACCCTGCTGGACTTCATGTGCAGGGTCAGTAACTCCTCAGGGTCTCTCCCTGTCATCACACCACTACATACCACTGTAGACCAGCACACCTCGCAGATTAAGTTAGATCTTCTCTATACTGTACAAGTTTAAAAACTTAGATATTAATTACTCTTACTGCCCCATTTGGTGAATTCAGAAGGTTGTGTGAAACCATGAGTGATGGTTGATGTTGATGATGGTGATGATGATGATGATGATGATGAATGTGGTTTTCTTTCTCTCTCTCCCTCAGATCATTCCTCACTTCTATCCCCCCTTAGAGGGGCATGTGCGACAGGGTGTCTTCAACTCCCTCAATTTCATCATGGAAAAGAGAGTTCTAGCGTACGTCTCCGCTATTCACAAGATGTTACGCACACACATACCCACACACACACACACTCACAAATACAGTCACACACACCCCCATGCAGCTATCTTTTCCACTCTGGGTTTAATAAGCAAAATCCCATAAACAGTTTAACAGTGGATTTTCAATTTGCTTGTTTTCTATCATATCTGTGTCAGCTTGGTTGTTAATGATTATGCTATATTTGTGAACAGTTCAATAATGATATCTTTCTCTTATCATTCCCTCAGTCATCTGGCCCCCCTATTTGATAACCCCAAGCTAGACCGAGAGCTGCGGTCCATGCTGAGAGACCGCTTCCCAGAATTTTGCAGCTCACCTTCACCACCAGTTGAGGGTGAGAGAGGCAGTAAGTTACTCCCCCTACAGATACATATAAATTATTAATTACACTACAGTCTTGTTAGGACTTGCTGTCTTCCTAAATAATAACCAGTACCAATTTAAAATGATTATATTTTTATTTTCTGTTAGGTAGTATAAAAGACTGAATTTTTTTGCCATTTACAAGTTAATATTAAAGTGCACAGTTGACATTAAAATGATTCTATCCATTTTTTCTGAAAAATCATTTTTAGCTGACCCAAAATCAGGTCAAATAAATCTACAATCAAGAGAAAAAAATGGGATTTCTTTAAGCCCTGAACAATGCCAAAACCCATGAACCTGAATATTTAACACGTAGATGCAGCATATATTAAACTTGCACGTCCATAAACTCATCTGCTGTGTTTATAAATGCACTTGTTAAATCTTACACACACTTCCTCCCCCTGCTGTTCAGTTAAAATGGAAGAGTCCGTCTCCTTGGAGATGGACAATCACGTTTTGGACAAGGAAGACGGGTGCTATGACAACACGGAGGCTGCTTTCAGTGATGATGAAGAAGAGCCGAATAACAAGGGTGAGAAAGCATTTCCATACTGCATCCCTCTTAGATTTCAGTCCACACGTGTGCACTTGTGTGTGTCACTTACTATTCAGAATACACCAGTCTATAGTCAAATTCAGACTGGACTCTCATTGTGTTTGCACCTTGGTCATTGCCAGTTCTGTTTATTTCTGGAGAAAGTACAAAAACTAGTAAATACATCATGACTTAACTTTGTCCTAGGCAAAAAGCGAGAATTCAGGTTCCACCCAATTAAAGAGGCATACATTGATGAACCAGCTGACATCACACCCTTTGTCGACCAATTGGATGACACATTAAAGGAGAAGGTTTTGCAGCTCCAAAAAGAGAGGTGAGTGATCATGTCGCCTTGATGAGGGATTACAACAAAACACATAGTTGTTTTCTTTAACAAGTAAGAATAGTTTCAGTCAACATAAGGCCCTTGTGTGGCTGAACTTTAAAATGATCTGCAGATTTAGGTGGTCATGCATCTCAGTGAGCCAGCAAGGTAGAAACTTTTTCCCAATCTATGAACATGGATCTCACCATAATACACCCTTACCTCTCTCTCTCTCACAGTGATACTGAGGTGCAGTGTGAGGTGATGCAGGAAATAGTGGACCTTATTCTGGAGGTAAGACCACGTCATTACTCACACCTGTCATTTAATTCAGTTTGAATTTGTGTTATCAGCTGCTGGGAAAGGTGTGTGATAAATCAAGACCTGAGACTCGTTGATTACTTTCCTTCCTTGTTTCCCTCCCCTCAACCCCTCTCAGGAGGACTTTGACTCGGAGCAGATGTCCACCCTGGCGTCCTGTCTGGCGGAGCTGTTTAAGAGTCACTTCCGGGGTGACGTGCTGCCGGAGGAGATCACTGAGGAGTGAGTGTGTCCTCCTGGCTGATGGGGCTTGTTTGCATAAGCTTGTGTGGTACAGTGTATCAATGGTAAGGCCTGAGTAGTGTTATGCTCACACTCACTGTTCTGGGAGTGTTGTAAACCTGGTCTGACACAGTCACTCATTCAGCTTGAATGGGTACACTTATGTTATTTTATGCTGGAAGTCACTCTGGATAAGAGTGGATGCTAAATGTAACGTAATGTAATCTCAAAGCTGTCTGCCTGCCTGTCTGTCATTCTGCAGGTCGCTGGAGGAGTCGGTCTGCAAGCCAGTGTGCCTGGTCTTCAGGAACCTGTGTCAGATGCAGGAGGACAACAGCGGCTTCTCTGTGCTGCTGGACATGTTAGCCGAGCTCTATCAGAAGCAGCCCAAGATTGGTTACCATCTGCTCTACTACCTCAAAGCCAGGTAATCCAGAGTGCCATACCTAAATGCTCAACAAAACTGCCATGTCTTGAAAATGTGGAAAGTGGTGTTGTCACAAAGCTGTGAGTGTGTGGCTTCAGTTACTGCATTATACCCCACTACTGAGCTCTTCTCTGGTCCTATACTCCAGGTCCCATATTGCAAGCAGTCTCCTAGATCTGCCCCAACAGCCAATTATATTATAATGAAGGATGGACTATATGTTTGCACAACTAAGGGGATAAAAAGATATTTCTCAGTCTGTGCAGAAACAGTGAATGAAATTTCTTCCTCAGGACATCAGATATAAAACAATTATTACGTAAATAATTTCATTTACTGTCCGGCAGTAAAGCGGCGATGGGGAAGATGAGTTTGTATGAGTCGTTCGCTCAGGCCACGGCACTCGGAGACCTGCACACCTGTCTGATGATGGACATGAAGGCCTGCCAGGAGGACGATGTCCGGCTGCTCTGTTACCTCACTCCCTCCATCTATTCCGAGGTCTGTGTGTCAATACCCCTTAGTCTTCATTATCTCACTTTTACATCATATATTACATTACATTATTGGTATTAAGCAGGTGCTCTTATCCAGAGCATCAGTTACAGGTTATTTATTTATTTATTTTACAATGTTATCCATTTATACAGCTGGATATTTACTGAGACAATTCTGGGTTGAGTACCTTGCCCAAGGGTACAGCAGCAGTGTCCCAGCAGGGCATCAAACCAGCAACCTTTCAGTTCCTGCTCCTTAACCACTATGCCACCCTGCTGCCTCACTTACACTCTCATAAGCGCATTGAGTCTCAACCCGCAGTCTGTACACGGTGTTCTCTCTCTCTGTCTGCAGTTCCCTGATGAGACGCTACGTAGCGGAGAGCTGCTCAACATGATCGTGGCTGTCATTGACTCGACACAGGTACAGTAAATATGTACATGAAGCTGTACGCCTCTAGCACTTGTGATGGAAATTGAGCCTTCGGTAAACATGCAGAACTGTCATGTGATTGGGTCAGCTTAAAAACACTCAGAAATGTTTCACTCTTCAAAGGAAGGCACTTTGTTTCAGGTCCCTGTTAAAAGGAAGAACAGAACAGGCGCTGTTCAAAGGCTGTGACTCCTTTTCTGGCCTTTTAACCATATGGTGGTCAAAGGTTGCATCTGTTTACAGCAAAGAGAGTAAACATGGCCATGTCCAAGAGGTGTTTCATATAGTTACAGCCAAATCAGTTATGCAACACTAGGAAGTTCATTATCTGCTTGTTAGTCTATATCTCCTCCCAGTGTTCAGAGCAGGATGCTCTGTATAGACAGTGTGTAGGGCTGTACCATACATCTATTGCCTGTACTCACACTCTCTTTGTCTGTCCTCCCTCAGCTGCAGGAGCTGATGTGCCACGTGATGATGGGGAATCTGGTCATGTTCCGGAAAGACTCCGTTCTCAATATCCTCAGTGAGTTCTGCGCTTAAACTGACGTACCACTGACCTTACCCTAACCCTAACCCTAACCCTAACCTTAACCCCGACAGACTTTGTAGGGTGCTTGATGTGCTGAAACACCGACCTGTGATGTCATTCCTCTAAGTTTGACTCATACGTAAAACCTGGAGTTAGCCGGACACGCGGCAAATTACTAGGGGGTTTCGTATTGTTCCCTGCTACCCTTTGAAAACTGTGCATGCTCACATAGAGCAGTGCTTAGTCACATACAGTTACCACAGTACCTGCACTGTGTTGCAGGGGTGAAGAAGCCAAGCGTTCAGTAATAATACTAATTCTGTCAAATATACAGCATCAATACTAACTCATTCATATATGATATGATATGATATTGTAACCAGTTTTTTTGTAATAAATTATGCAGTCAGGTGATAATATTGCAATAAAATAACCTGATCAGATAAATGGTTTTGATATTCTTAAAAAATCACTGACAGCTAGAAAAACTGAATATAATTCTATAGCACAATTCTATTACACATAAACCTCTTTCCCCATTTGTTTGTCTATGTTTCTGTGTTCCTGTTTGTTAAAAACAAAATCAGAATGACTCAAGATCAGCCTGTCTATTAATGAAAAATGTTTAGCTCGTTGATTCTTCCAAAGAGAAGATATTAAATAAAATTTGGTTGTTTCTGGGGATTCTCAGGTTGCAGCAATACTCTGACAACTCAGACTGAGAATTTTCAGGACTACTTGAGATCTGTGGACACTTTTTTCTGGTTCCCTGTATCATGGGATTTAGGAATCATGGGATCCAGCTATATAAATGGATAACGTGAAAATTGTAGCCCATGGAAGTCTGCTAAATGACAACGTAATGTAACATAGCTAAGGGCTGTTTAATCATCCGGCTTTGCAGTTTGTCTTCAGCTTTTAGTATCGCATGCAGACAGCTTTGATCGTTGTTTACAATTAATTAATGTGTTATCATTGTTTATCCTTTTTCATCATTTGTAATTTTACGTAAGTGAGCAAAGGACAAACGTGAATGAATTTCTTATATTGAATGACAAATCACAAAGCACGAGGGTTGATTTGCCCCTAATCCATTGTGAGCAAGGTTGTGTGCGTCTGTGTTGTTTCCCAAGCTTTAGTCGCTTAGGATGGTGTGGAGCAGTGAATGTTTAAGGTGTATTACACAGCTTTACTGTCAGCACATATTTCTGTGTGTGTTTGATTTAGCTGAAGTACTATACGTATTATTATGCATTTGGGGGGATACACAACGTATTACCTGATCTTGTGCTTCAGTTCAGTCCCTGGACTGGGAGACATTTGAGCAGTACAGCACCTGGCAGCTGTTCCTGGCCCACAGCATCCCCCTGGAGACAATCATTCCCATCCTGCAGCACCTAAAATATAAGGGTGAGGACTAGCCTGTACCTGCTTTTAGTCTGTGCATATCACCATGGAGTTTACTGTACCCTGCTACTATTCTAAAATGTAACTGTGATGTACCATTACCTTCCAGTGCAATTCATGGTAATATTGTTGGGACATGATTACTGTTTTGTACTGTGTTTGAATGTGATGAATAGTTTGGCTGTAATATACAGTTGTGTCACATTGTTCACTGTATAGAAATGACTCTCTCTCTCTCTCTCTCTCTCTCTCTCTCTCTCTCTCTCTCTCTCTCTCTCTCTCTCTCCAGAGCACCCTGAAGCCCTGTCCTGTCTACTGCTACAGTTACGCAGAGAGAAGTGAGTATCTGTCTGTGCACTCCAGCTTATTTGGGCCACTGTTCTATATTGTGCTCCACTCAATACAGGCTCCGATTTACAGCCCCCATGGAAATATTTAATGGCTGTGACTGAGTGACTGAGTGAGTGACTGACTCAGTGACTGACTCAGAGTGTGTGAGTGACTGAGTCTGCGCGTGTGTGAGCGTGTGCGATTGTGTGCGTGCGCATGCGAGTCTCTGCATGTGTGTTTCACCTCCAGTCTCTGTACCCAGGCCCACTGAGGAGATGGTTAAGATGGTGCTGAGCCGGCCATGCCACCCCGAGGACCAGTTCACCACCAGCATCCTGCGCCACTGGGCGGCCAAACATGACGACACCCTGGGGGAGCACATCAAGGCCCTGCTCATCAAGAACAACAACCTGCCCCGCAAGCGCCAGAGGTAGCCACCACCGCACCGTCATGCAGCCCTGATTCCTCTTTCCCTGATTGGCTAATGGCGTTCTCTCTCTTTCCTTTGCTCTCTCCCCCTCCTCTTAGCCTGAGAAGCTCCAGCAGTAAGCTCGCTCAGCTGACCCTGGAACAGATCCTGGAGCACATGGATAACCTGCGGCTGAACCTCAGCAACACCAAGCACAACTGTGAGTCTTTGTACTGAAAGTGTGTGAGTCTTTACGTCACCAAAGGTCTGTGAGTCTTCATATTGAAGTTCACATGCTGACACACCCCCATGTGTCCTCAGTAACAAGCAGAAACACTGGCACTCCTACACCACCTTTTAGCCTCTGCAAACACTGAACGCAGCTGTCAATTGCTAGCCATTTACAGCAGAACTTCCGTCCATTGAACAAATATAGTTTGGTTTATAGCACTTAGGTATAGATGTGACTCTCAGCACATCTAATAAAATAAAACCTGTAATGCAATGTGATACAGAAGCCACATTGCAACACGCTACTGCTACATCTTGTAGCAGTAACGCTTCTGACATTATTGCGTAAAACATGGTAATCTAGAAAACAGTTTTGCACACAGCTGTCTTAATTCTGTCTGTTCAAAATAATCCAGTCTGATTCGCTACCTGTTCCTCGACCTTCTGACCCGTTCTCTCCGTGTTTCCCAGTCTTCACCCAAACCCCCATCCTGCAGGCCCTGCAGCACGTCCAGGCCAGCTGTGATGAGGCACACAAAATGAGGTGGGTCTGTGCTATGGGTAAATGCAAAATGTGAGGCAGAACTGGAATTTGTTTGGAAAAGGTTCTTGGAAAGAGGCAGTGGTCCCTGAAAAAAACATCCCACCTGATAAAATGGAATACATGTCATGTGTAATGGAGACCAGAGTGTTATCATTGAAGAAGGATGTTCGTTATTTATGTACTGTTCTTGGTTATTCTCAATGTATGGAGAGACGGTAGTGTCAGTCACTGTTTGCATTCAGATGCAGCAGGCAGATCTGATTGATGCATCCTGAAAGCAGGCTCTTCTCATGCTTCCTAGGTTCAGTGACCTTTTCGCTTTGGCTGAGGAGTATGAGGACTCCTCCAAGCCTCCCAAGTCTCGACGCAAAGGAGCTACGTCAACCTTACGTGCCCGTAAGGGGGCAGCCCCACCAGCTAGCAACGAGGAGGAGAGTGCCTCCAGCAGCGCCTCGGTCAGTCCTGTCTCTGAGAATCTGCACCGTTCTGTGTGTGTGCGTGTGTGTGTATGTGTGTGTGTGCATGTGCATGTGCGCGTGCATGTGTGTGTGTGTTTGCACAGGTGCACCTGTCTGTCTGAGCATCTGCACTTGAGAGTCTGTGTTATGGTGTGTGTGGTACAAAATGAATGACTGTACTTTTGTCTCAAGTGCTGCTTCTCTTCATACCAGGAGGAGGAAGATTCTAAGCCCAAAGCCCCCAAGCGAAAGAGGAAAGGCATATCTGCTGTGGGCTCTGACAGTGACTGAGAGACACGCCCACCATCCTTGCCCATTGTGATGTCACTGGAGACACACCCACTGCCTTACTGTGCTCCGCCACGTATGAGCCCCTGCCCTAGGGAAGCCCCCACTGCTAGGATCAGGGTGCCTGCCTGCAATCTGCTGCCACTTTCAGGAGCTTGCTGTGGAGACATGCCCCTCCCACCTCGCTGATCATTGGCTACTTAGAGTCAGCGGGTATGGCTGAGGAGGTCTGGGGGTGGGGCATTCAGGGCGAATAAAGACGCTAAAAACTCCTGTCACTTTGGCACTGACAGACAGAGATCCTGCATTGCAGGAAGGAATGCACAACTTCTCTCAGACTTCAGAGGGTGAAAATGAACTGTCCCCCGTGCCAGCCTCTCACATACTGCAGTGTGTGACACTGTCGACATCTACTGTTACTGTCTTGTTACCCTGGGAATATTCAGACTGCTTTTTTTGTGTCTGAGACCGCCTTCTTTTTTTCATGCCGTGACCCAAAAGGACCTTCCTTCCAACCTCTCAAATGACTTTTAACTGAAGTGGTGGACTTAAGATAACTACCATGTAAGCAAAGGTTATTATGAATGACAGAAGAGTCAGATGCAGTACTTCAGATGATTTACAGTGCTTAGGTTAATAGGTTTACAGCTGATGTTTGTTGTGGAGAATACAGATCCTATTGTGCTTGTCCTGGGAAAGGACAGTATAGTGAAAGAATGTCACTTCCCCAGAAACCTCCATATTAACCAACCCTGCAGACATTTGTCCTGTACTCTGAAAAATGGGTATAGCAGCTTGCCACACCCCGAGCACAGTGCTGACAGCCACTTTCCCCTCTTTGCTCCGTGTTTGCTGCCACAATAGTCTGAACTGTGAACTGTAGAGACGTTTCTCTGCAGTGACCAGTCTGTGAACTTTACTGCACTTGAAAATGCAGGGATCAACTGAAAGACTCTACAAAGTGTCCAAAACGCAACAACAATCACCTGACTTTTTAAATCATTTCTTTCTATTGACATATTTTCATACACAAAAGATCATAACAGTGCTCATATGAATAAAAGGAAATAGGAATTGTGCTTTGAAGTTGTGGTTTTGCTAAAAGTGCAGACTTTATAATAACTTTTCTTGTGATTATTGTGTGGTTGATGTTGCTGCTTTAACTGGAGTAGGTGCAAAAGCAGGAAGGTTAATTTAGTAACTCGGTTTTCTAATTCATAAAGACATACACACTCTAAACCAGACCTGCACAAATATCATGTCCTCCTCAATCAACTGTTTTGTTGTCCTTTGTGATTCTCTTCTGACCACTTAATCAAGAGAAAAGGAACAGAAATTAGGAGCAACAGCATGAATGTACTTTATTTTTGGTTGTGGTACAAAAGAAACTTTTAATCAAAGCTATGTAGCCTTTATCAATATTTATTTTTATCTCCTGCTGTCGTATTTTAGCTGTGACAACCTGCCTTTAGTTTAGCGTGTATGTCAAAGGAGCATCGCTTTTCTAAGCACCGACTGGGTTTTAGTGTCCTCACGGCGGCCAGGCGTTTCTTCAGCAGCCGTTGTAGTCTACCTCTCCCCGGGGATGGAGAGGCAGGAGCGGTGGAAAGTCCTGAGTCGAGGCTGGGGTGCAAACTGTGGGTGAGGGTGTCAGTCTGACGAGGCTCCAAGCTGAGCGAATTCGCCGCATCGCAGGAGAGAGACCGTAAAGTTCTCACTGTCCGGGGTTGATTTCCCAAATCTGACAGAGGATAGGACTGGGTCCTGGGTATTGGCAGCGACACAGTACATCGAAGTAGATGATTCCCTTTCCCCGTTCTGGCGAGACAAATACGTGGGACCTCATCCTCGAAAAAAAGCGATTCCCTTCGCCGTACGCTCGGGCTCTCACCCAGAGTGAGAAAGCCGTAGGGAGTAGTGATTTTGGGGAGATGTGGGAGCGACATTGCCGCCCGGGACACTGGGTCTGATAAATCCTCGATAGTAAGCTCTCCCCACAATACAAATTCTGACACTGGTACAGGCTGCTGTAGACGTTGGTCAGGTGAGGAATGTGGCAACCAGGCCATTGTATGTCGACGAAAGCCGTCGAGGGACCCAATCACAGGTCTATCCAGTTCAGCTGAGATTTGAGCAGGTGTCCGACGAGGTGGACTGAGGGATGGGATGGTAAATTTAGGGACTCGATCAGGAGTAACCACCATATCCCGCAATGATACCTGCTTCGTCCTCACTGCTACTAGGGCGTCCTTACCGGCTGGGAGCGGTGCGAACTTGGGTCGGCTGTATTCCGGATCGCATGCCATGGTAGTAGTGAACCTCTGTTAAACCTGGCACTTTTGCTGCTTATTTGCGAAGCTCTTAATGTTCATAAATAACACTTAAGTTGTAGTGAATAGCCTTCTTGTAAATTGATAGTATCTGTGTCATAGTGGCTTAGCTGTTACACTTTCTTTTCCAAAATGGTCTTCCGCTCAAAACGAACAATGATGTGTCCCATAGTTGTTATAATATCAAAAGATGAAAAAGAATAAAACGCACCAGGCTATTAACACTTGTACTCCACAGTGTGCAACAGATAGCTTTGCAAATATGTAGATCTACTTCATGTATTTTTTTCAAGCCGATGTGCCATATGAAGTACTCTCTTGGAACTTCTCAATGGACCATTCAAGCGGGTCTTATAAAGTATATCACGCGGTGACGTCAATTCTGACTCCCCCCGTGGATTGCTCTGCACTTTTTGCTCCGCCCAATGGGATACAGTAACAGTATAATTCTGTAGATGGATGTTAAGGCGTTAGACAAGTTGTAACAGCTGTACAGCACACTGCAGGAGCTTCTAGTGATATACAAAACCGTGTGTGTTTGTTAGGCTAGATTTTATTTAGCCTCGAGCATTTTTCTCCCTTCTGCAAAAGAAATATAATACATTTAATTGACATGTAACATATTACACATTTTATTTTGTTTTGTTCTTTCTTCGTTAGTCTACATAGAGATTTAACTTTTTTTTTTCAAGAGAGACCTGGCCAAAAATAACAGCACATTAAGTTTCAAACAATGACACACAAACACAAAGCAAATTAATAAACTATAATAATATACTAAATAACAAATTAAAATACCGGCTGCAGCCAATAAAGTCTGTCATTGCCTTTTTCACTTCACATGAAGGGGGATATAAGCGTTTGGTCCATTGTTGGCCAGTGTATCTATATCTGCCTATAAAAGCGCTATGCAAGCTGAGTGAAACTTTATAGCCTATTGGCTGTCTAAACAACAAATAAAGGATTAGCTAAATCAATCGATAACTACCAGTTTATCAGCGCGCAATCTTAAATTCAATTCTTATGTAGGGAAAAAAAGATTAAACCACCCTAGTCAGTAACTGAGATAATTTAACAAGCAAGCGAGCTATTCCGCTAGAGCATCTGGGAAGGGTATGAGTGCAACACCCGGAAGTTGACGCTCGGAGTCGGCGTTCGCTGTACTGCGGATACCGATGGAGGGAAGCGCAAACTGGCGGGTACAGAATGTCGGTATAATACTATGAAATATAACCCAAAATACCGCTGCAGAGTGATGTAAAGAGGGACTGTGTAGCCCTACCCGGACGTGGACGCTACACGAACGAGGTTCATGACAAACGATGTGCAGCGAGGCCCCGAAACGAGTGACCGAATACGAATGAAAACAACAACATTCACCAGGTGATTTTAAGTATCCGCAGTTAGGTAGCTGATATTTGCTATGCTACTTTCCTGACTTCTCAGTTGGATAACCATCCAGCTTTAGCTATTTGTTGTAACGTTAGATATCTATCCAGGTATCTTAGTCAGCAGGTAGCTATTTGTTTTACAGCTTTGAATTCACATTGTACTGACTTAAATAACGTTAGCTAGCTAGCTATCGGTATTCGTATGTAATGATGGTAGCTAAAGGTAGCTACTTGTATTCCGAGATTGACGATTAAACTAGTTTGTTGTAACGACTTCAGATAGCTAGCACGGTAACGTGGATTGTCAGGTTTCACGTTGACATTTTGTTTAGTTGTTGCTATCACGTTTTTCTGGAAAACTAAGGAAACTGCAGTCTTAGATTGAGCTAAGTTTGGGGCTTCCGTGGAGATGTATATTCATGTCATGAATATACAGTATCACTCACTAGAAAGTTAGCTAAACATCATACCTACGTACATTAATATTTTAAAGAATGGCGCGTGTCATTTAAGGACCGAGTCTGTTTCATATAGCTAACAAAACTGTTTTGACACAAGATATCTTCAGACTTCCTTTGTCCTGGTGCAGTCTTGGATTCAACAACCTTTAGTCTTCACAGCGGCCCCATTTGAGCTTGGATAACTCGTTTCATCTGACTGCATGCTGTTTTTATGGTGTGAACAAGCTAGACTTACAGGTTTTCTCCTAGAACTGGAATCAAACTCATGAGCTTCCTGTGTGGGGGCAGCAACACTAAGCATAAACTAAATCAATCAGTTAAATAGTTTGAACATTTTGTATAAGAATCTCTATGTCTAGTCGCTCATACAGTAAATTTCAAGCAGTAACCAAAATTTGTCCCCACAGATCCAAGTTCATGATGAGCATGGCCCGGAAGCGCAAAAGTAGCTCTCTGGAAGAAAGGCTGACTCGCTCCAAAGCCACAAAGGTGTCTGTTTCTGGGCCTCAAGCGTCCTCTGGTGCACCACTGAGTGCAGAGAAGAGGAAGATATCCACACCCATCAAGGGGAAGGGCCAGGTTATTGGCCCAGATACACTGTCGCTGAGAAGACAATCGCCAAGGTTCAAATGTCAGAAGCAGACACCCTGCTCGGAGTCCATTACTGCAGGTAATGAGGACAGAGAGAATGAAAGAGTGTTGAGAGGAAAGTTATGTGGGACAGAATAGAGCAATGTGTACATGTAGGAATTGGTTTGGCTGTGTGACCGCGTACATCTGTGTCTTTAGGCCAGGCTCAGAATGGGGAGTCCCAGCTGTTTAACAGCCCAGCACAGCACCCCCTACAGGATGAGGAGGATACTGAACTAGGCCTGGTCATCACCCTAGGTGAGTTCCCTTTCCCAGTTGGTCTGGTCATATTAGTCTTTATGCAGCAGGATGTCATCAGTGTTTCTCTGGTTCTTGTTCTCTGCTTTAGTCTTTACCTCTTTTCCTCCCCAGATGAAGACAAGAGCGGAGGCCGGCGCGCCGGGAGGAAGAAGAGCGGAGAAAAGATGAAGAGGGCCACGGGTGACAGCAAGGGAGATGGGTCTGCCGGAAGTGGGGCAGACCAGGAAGGAGTTGGCCAGGACGGGCAGACCGAGATCGACATTTGCAGGCAGCTGGACAGGGATCTGGAAAGCAAATCTCGCCAGCACAATTTGACCAACGCCAATGTGCGCAACATCATCCATGTGAGTCATGCAGGATCTCTACAAAACTTTCCAGACCTGTTGAGAGCGCTATTGACATCGCTGTCACTTTCCTCAGCATATCTAATGGCAAACTCACCACTTTCAGTGTGTGTGATCTCATCTGACTCACTCAGCAGTCCGATAAGAGCAGGCCCTCTCTTCTTGCTGCTAACACTGCCACTTCTTCTCTTGTTCCCAATGCTACTGTGTCTTTAAGGCCACCTGCTCAACCTGTATTTCCTCTGCCTTTGTTTCATCTAGTTGTGGTGATGTTTCCTTTAATATTCCATTGATTATCATATTCTTGCTTCTGTCAGTGTTGACTTCTGTTAATTATGATTGTCCCCCATACGTGCAAATAAGCATATGAATATTTATAGCCATACTCATACTCAGAAACACTGATTGTTTTTCTTTTTTTTAAATTTTGTTAATCTATGCTCTCTACCTGCAGGAAGTAATTACCAATGAACAAGTGGTAGCCATGATGAAAGCTGCTATCAGAGAGACACAGGACATGCCTATGTTTGTGAGTGTCAACATCCTGTTGTTTTAACCCTCTATACTGAAGTGTACAATACAGCAGTTGAAAACCTACCATTTCCCATTAATATAATCTTTCTACATTTTTGCCTAACATCTTGTCTGTCACGTATGAGGGAATTATTTTTTCATTCCATTTTTATTTTACTCTTTCATTCTTTTCCAGGAGCCGAAGATGACACGTTCAAGGCTTAAAGAAGTGGTTGAAAAAGGAGTGGTAAGTTTGTGGTCGGAAACAGCATTTTTGTTCCTTTGTCTTAAGCTCTTTCCCTCAAAATGGCCCAACTAGGAAATCCTGGTGAAATAAACTGTTTAAGTGTATTGTGTATTAAGTGTTTTTTGTATCATTCATCCTCTGTCTGTCACTCTTCTCTGTCTCAGGGTGACAACAGCTTTCTGTAGTTGCGTGCAGATTTTTGCTCTTAGCCATGTCTGTCTGTGTTTCTTGTGATATGAATATGACATTTAGTTGTTTTGTAGGTCATCCCAACATGGAACATCTCTCCCATCAAGAAGTCCAGTGAAGTGAAGGTTTGTGCCTCGCACACACATTTGAAATGATTCCCCTGTTTTTTTTTGTTGTTGTGAACCTGGTTAGGGGCATGATTTGACAGTTACGGTACTGCGTGAGTAATTTTAAGCAACTTATTTCCATCACAAATAATTCGAGAGTAGGAATAGATTTATTGGGCAAATTAACAAGGAAAGAAAATGTGATGTACACATACATTCTAGCCTCCCCAGTTTGTGGACATCCATCTGGAGGAAGAGGACTCCTCTGATGAAGAGTATTGCCCTGATGAAGAAGAGGAGGATGAGACTGCAGAGGAGGTGAGTGAAGCAGGAAGGTGTATAGATTCTGCATCATACCATTAGTGTGGTCTGCTTCCCTGTGTGAAATGAGATGCCACTGTGCCTGTTGTGATCATGTGTTTTAGACGTTTTTGGAGAGTGATGTAGAGAGCACGGCCTCGTCTCCCCGGGGCAGTCGAATAGGGCGGCCCAGGACACCCGTGGACAATTCCGAGTGTGACGAGGACAGGAGCTGCAGTCCCAGACAGGTGACACACCTTCACATGTCTCACACGTTCTCCACATCATGTTGCCATTGAATAGTGCCTGTGTTTTCACATGCTGCAAAACAGCACAATGGTGTAAGTATTCTGTGTTGTTTTGGGGTCTGTGTAAAACTTCTGTTAGTAACCCAGTTGCCTTCCTTATTCCTTCAGGGATCCCGGCAGTCCAGACACCTAAGGGTGGAGGTGGTTCCCATGGGCCCCCCTCCGCCCCCGCAGCCTGCTGGTCCCCCACGCCCCCCGAGGGCCCCTCCTGACTGTACCTTCATGGAAAAACTCCACGCTGTGGAGGAAGAGCTGGCCTTTAGCCCCATCTGCATGGAACCCTACCAGGTACTTTCATTTCAGCCTTTTTTTCCACCTAACTAGGATGGCCTGATGGGCATCTTATAAAAAATATAAAAATTATAAGACATGCAAATACAAATTAAGCCATCAGTGAACATGTAAGTCGTAATATCGCAGTGTATCACCTCTGTCTGTCAGCCTTAAACACTTTCCTTTTCTTCTGAAACAATTCATGTAGGGTGACCTGAACTGAAAGACCTGGGCTTGGGCTCTGTGATGCCAGAGTTGTCACAAGCAGGTTTCCCTTAGAAATTTTGCAGGGTTCCCACAGACAAAACCTTGAAAATGTTTTCATCCTGGAATGTTATGCAGAAGTCATTGAAAGTTGTCAAATATCAAGCTGTTTTTATCCGTGGATAATTAACTAAAATTTATTCTTACTTTCTTCTTTTACTCCAAGCTAAATCCATCCATTTTTCTAACAAATTCACTAGTTTGATGCCATTTACTATCGAGCCTGGCAATGTCAGAGTGTTGCTGTTGGTAATAAATTGTCCAGCTCACTGACTTGTACAGAATGCTTAGTACCAAAAGTCATTATTGAATGAGATATGCTACCAAGAGTCCCCACAACTCTTTGTCCATATAGATGCAGAATATTTTGGAAAAGTATGCTCTCCTGCAATTTCAAGTAAATTTAAAATAGCACAATTTCACAGGAATTCAGCTATTGCAACCATAAAAATATTTATTTAAAACTGTACATTATCCTTAAAATAAACGTACATCTGATCAATGACGGCACTGTGTATGACTAGTAGCAATAGTAATATTATTGTGGTTGTAGTCTATATATGCAAGGCAGACACCTTTATTTCACACAGCTGAGGCTTCTACACACCTACAGACCTACAGATGTACCTACAGATAATTATCAAATTCAAGTGAAGTACCTTACAGCATTTCACCAGAGTAGTGCTATAGCCATCAGTCATGCACCCGCTGTTCTCTCAGATGAGCGATGGTGGGGAAGAGGAGGACAGCCTGGTGGCCTGCCGCACTCGCTCCAAACGGCCGCTCCGGGACGTCCCGCTGGGCAGGCTGGAGGCGGAGCTGCGGGCCCCTGACATCACCCCCGATATGTACGACTGCAGCTCTGCCCTGGAGGACCGGGAGTGGACCCAGTGGCTGCAGGGTCTGATGACGTCTGACATGGAGAACGAAGGTTAGGAGGGAAATGGGGGGTGCGGTGAGGGTGTTAATGAGATAGGGAGACAGATGGGGCGGGTACAGAGAGAGTACAGATCAGGTATGAATTTTAAACATGAAACCAAGTGTGTGCCTGAGAAAAGAGAGCCCCACCCAGATAACAAATGTTACATGTTCATGTGCATGACAGAGAGAGCCACTTCCCGTCACTTTCTGACCTATTAAATGAACTGTTGTGGGACAGAATGTAAATATGATATCCACATAACACTTGCTGCCCAATAACACTCAACTTCAGTGTCTGTTTTTTCCCTTCTAAAACTACACGTTGCATGGGCAAGTTGTAAAGATATATGAAGCATTTTAACCAAATTTTACAGTGCACAAAAATGGACCTGGTTTGATTCCTGACTTCATGGAAACACGTAAATAACCTAAAATAATACTTTATCTGACCCAAGCTTGAGTGTTATACATAAAATACCTGTCCAGTCACCTCCAGGGGTGGGGCTAGAAAGTTCTGAATGGAGAAGGTGTAGCTGCACAATTCAGAAGCTTTTTTTGGTAGCGCCAATGCATTTGTCCTATTCTAAATGAGTGAGAGTAACTACCTTAGAGAAAGCAGATCAATTACTCGCAGACATCTGCTGTCAGTACAGGTGAAGAGAGCTGGAGTCAGACTAGCAGACAGACAAAGCTATATTTAGCCCTGCGATGTGTGTGCGCGCCTGTGTCGGTGTGTCTATCAGACTGTCAGTTGACACCCATAAAGTTCTATTGACTGATGGAGCCAGAATTTTCCCATTTGTCTCCATCTGACGCACTAGTGCTTTTAGGTGATAGGTGACAGAGTACTTCCACAGGTAGCTAATGGCTGTGAGCGTGAGCGGGGCATGCGTATCACTGCTTTAAGAACACTTCCTTTGTTTGCACTGCCATGTTTTTGTTTTGTACTCAGTCCCCGACCTTTTCCCCAATTGTGCCTCAGCCCGTCAGCTGTCTTTTTAGCTTGTTTTTCTCAGTGCACTGCCACTGTGGAGTCCATTCTCTCTGAACAGACAGTACTAAGCGCTCTCTTCCGCTCTTTCATTTTGATCCTGTTCTCAATTAAGACTTAATGCCATTTAGTGTCCCGCCGCTAAATGGGCCTTAGTCATGTATTAATGTGCTGCTCTGTCCAGCCAGCGTGTGCACTCTTTTAATGTGTACCACCTTGTAGGTTCTTTACTGACTCTAAAACACAAAATGGTTTGAATGGACGTTTTTTCGTTGTGTAACTGTCATTGTTTATACGTTTTGCTAAACTTTCCTCCTCCTCTGTCCTTCCCCGCTCTCTCTGCCTGGCTCTCTATCAGAGGAGGGTGACGATGATGATGACCCCGAGTACAACTTCCTGGAGGACCTTGACGAGCCCGACCTGGAGGACTACCGCAACGACCGTGCCGTTCGCATCACCAGTGAGCCATCTTCTTTGGGCTTCTGTTTTCTTAAACCAAGATTCTCTGTAGTTTTTGCTTTATTCCTTCAGATTCTTAATTGGATCACTCTTTAAGGCTGCAGTAATCCAGGTTGCTAAGGTACCCAGCAACTGCGTACCCAGGCAGCAGCGTGGTGTAGTGTTAAAAAACACTGCTTTTCACTCAAAGGTGACCAGTTTGATTCTGCCAGGCACTGCTGTTGTACCTGGGGGCAAGGTATTTGTCCCAAATGGGCTCTGTAAATATCCAGCTGTGTACATGGAAAAATGTAAAAATAAAATATAAGCTCTATAAGATTCTCTGGATAACAGCATCTGCTAAGTAATGTAACTGATTTTATCACTATAAAGGATGGCTTCTTTGATGTTAGAGCTTTTACCTTTGCTGGTTCACTGACTGGTGAGATGTATACAGCTGCAAGTCTCTTAATGTCTGTCCCCTGCTCTGTCTCTCCTTCTTCTCCCCTCTGTCAGAAAAGGAAGTGAATGAGTTGATGGAGGAGCTGTTTGACACGGTAAGGGTTTGCTGACCAGTTCACTGGTGAAAAACCACAATGGATCACATCTATGTAGTGCCTCACGAAGATGTCAGAGCACTTCACAGCGAAATGGGGAATTGGCCTTAACCACCATACACCTGTACAGCACCCATCTGATAGCAGCCACCACTGATCAGCTGGGATAGAGAGAGAGGAAATTATTAAAATGGCCAGATTTAGAGAGCCCAAAATCTGGCCAGGAGACTGGGTATTAGTCTGTTGCTCCAGCTGCTATCTAGCTTGCGTCTCTGAGTCTCTGTGTATGTTACTGTCTCACTTCCATCTTTCTCTTTTTTCCATCAGTTCCAAGATGAGTTGGGGGTGCAAGAACATGATGAAGAAGGGCACGAGGAAGAGGAGGAGAGGGAGGAAGAAGTATTCCCTCAGGCAGCTCCTAAATTCAACGTCCCACAAGCCATCCGGTAGAGCAGCCTGCCGCCTCTTTGAAGCCATCCTTCAGTCTGGCTCAGCTTTGTGCTGTGTCTCTCCTCAGTCTCTCTCTCACTGTAACAATCAGTTGTCTTTGACTCGTAACACACGAAAGGTGGCTGAGTCTCTCATCTCTCATCTCATCACTTTCTCAAAATACTGAAATAGCAACTGTGTATGGTGCATATCGCATGTTCCCAAATCCTCAAACTGATGCTACTCCTCGTTTCAATGTAACGGCGGCATCAGTCATCAGGAGTATGTTAAATTTGGTCTGTGGAGTGATCAAACCCCTCCATATATCTGTCAGCTCGGTATTTCCTCCTTTCAGTCTTCCCCTTCTCTCAGCCACCCCCAGCCACCTCCAGCCACCCTCCTTCTGTTGACATAACGCCTGTTGCTGAGCAATGACCACCAGCTGCTGCTCTGTCTGTGCCGCTGAGTGTGCCTGCAGGCACGTATGCACCCTGACTGACTGTGTCCAGGTGTCTGCGTGTCTTGTTTGTGTAGCTGTGTGCTAGTGCTGGCGTGAAAGTGCACACACGCTTCACACATGCATTGCACTGATACAGAACAGTGTCACTCAAATTATCTAATAGCATTACATGTCATTGTGGGCAGTGTTTAATAATGAGTTTAAGTTACACATGCAGATACACAAGAGTCCTCTCTTTGGGACAGAGCAGCAGAGGATTGCTGTGTCTGTTTGGGTAGGGAGGCAGAGAAACGCTCTGTTGGTGCTGATGCCTGTCACTTCAGAGACACGGGACAGGGCACACCAGCGGCAGAGCCACAGCTGAATAACATTGCACATATTCAGGCTTACCTACCCCACACACACTGTACACTCTGTGAGCTACTGCACATAGTTTGAGTTGATGGAGCAGTGCACTGAGAATTAATCAGCAGTTTGTTGAAGTGTGGTGTGTGTGTGTATATATGTCTGTCTGTCTGTCTGTCTGTCTGTTGGAGGTGGGAGTAGAGGGTTCTCACTGGTTCAGCTGATGAGAATAGAGCATTACAGCTGTCAGTACTCCAGGTACCTGCTTCACTCTTTCCTCTCCCCTGTCAAAGCCGAAAGGCAGCGTAAATTCAGAACAGCCCTGAATCTCTGCATAAGGCGAGGTCCCACAAGTACTGTGGTTAACTCCCCGTAGCACAATAATACAATAAACACTTAGTATAATAAACCATAGTACAATAAACACTTCCAGTCTTTTCACAGGCACCCGCACCATTCTTTGAGAAATACATATTCGGTCATTAATTTCAGATAGGAATCCCACTCATTCCTTTTATCCCGCAGTGAAATCTCATTATTTGTGTGGACACAGGACCAGCCTAGAAACGGCTGTTAAGGATCAAAGAATGGAGTTTTAGTGGAGAGAATTTTTTTTTTTTTTTTTGGCTCACTTCAAAGGAAACAGTGTGCAGACTCCGGGGGTGTATATGCACACACCTCTGGTTATTATTCTCAGTCAGCCAGACCCTTGACAGTTTTCTCCTGCCTAAATGTCTTATCAGTTTTATCAGCTCTACAAAAGGAATCAGTGATGAATGCTTTTCTGTTAAACTAACATAAATGAATCGGTGAGCAACGTTATGTCAGAGGGTGGATGTGGATACTACCTCTGCGTAGAGCGTGTGTATAAATGGCTCACGGATGACTGTTCCATTGGCGTCACGGTGCACTGATTAGAGCGGGGATCTGTCTGTTGTCGTGCCGGTCTAAATGTTAACGACATAATGAAGGTGACACTGGTTTTCCACATTGAGAGGAACAGAGTCTGTTTGCTCGTGTGACGTGCAAGCTGTCACACTCTCGCATTAGACTCGGGAGATGGGACGACGGAGGGGATGACCGGGGGCGTGGTCTTTCATTTTGTACGCTTCCATCCGCCAGAGCGAATGCGTTCATATTTATCAGTGTATCTGCGGCGTGGGCGTGAGGCGTGAGGCGTGAGGCTTGAAAGCCATCCTGATGCTCTCTTTCACGAGTGTTTTTGATTTTGCAGTATAGCCTGTCATTGCCCATTGACCCTTTTTACAGAGACATATATGATGGTTAATCACTTTTCATAAAACCCCTTGTGTAAAGAACACATGAGAGTAACACCTCAGTCTGAGCTATCACACACAAAGCTCCTCCACCACACACTTCATTAGGCACAGAACTTTGTGGACAATGGGAGATTTAATGAAGACGTTGAAAGTATAGGGATATGTATTGGTAGGAAGTACATTTTAAACTTTTATAAAAAATTTTATACATCTATATTATATTTTATATGCCTTCACACATATATGCACACCTGTAAGTGCAGTTGGCTGCCTGTGTAATTAGCATGTTTTGCCAAATTAGAGTGTACAAAACAGCTGCACAGCCGAGCTAAAGATTAATCATTTATGTCATGCACTGGGCTGGTCTGTGTATATAGGTACGCCTTTGTGCTTTAGTGTTTGTAAGAATACCCCCTCGGTCTAAATCGTCATAGTTGCATAATTAAACTCCCACGAACGACAAGGGCGTTGTTGGTAATGAATTAAATGAATATTAGTAATAATGTTGGGGCGTGTGATTGACTGTTCAGTTCATACCTCCGGTACTGGCACAAAAGGATCTGAAAACACTGCTTACATAACTCTGAGTTACATAATTAATTTGCACAGTGTGGTATCTTATCCAGAGCAGTCTATATTACTTACATTTGATATGCAGTCTTACTTACTTCTACAGTTGTATATCTATTATAATTTAGTTTAGCTTTTCTCGATAGTACAGTAGCAGGGTCCCTCAGATTCGCACCCGTAACCCATTGTGGTGATGTTAATGTCAATGATCATTTGTGTTCCCTTAGCCACAACTCCACACAGCGACCTGTGCACTCAGGGAAAGCAGGCTGGGAATGGTTTCCCTCTGTTGGGGCGGTGATTATTAGCAGTGCTGCTAAAGCTGTGAAGTGCTGACTGTGCTTTTGCCGCAGGTTCGGGGAGCCGCTGGCCAACATGCTGACGGAGCGGCACCGCACAGTGAAGGAGCAGCTGGAGGCTCTTCACCAGCGCCGGGCGCTGCTGGAGAGCCAGGCCAGGGCCTCCCAGAGCACCCCGGGCCCCCAGGTGCTGCTGGTGCCCCAGCCCTGCGCCCTCATTCTCACACACCCACAGAAACTGCAGCTGCAGCAGCAAATTCAACAGGTGAGATGCCTCCTAGTGTCCACCAAGGGAAACTACGACATTAATTAGCAAAGAGTACCGAATGACAACAGGAGGAGTGGATTGCAAACAAGTCCTGGACAAGGAATATATCATAATCCTCATTCTTCTTCATTTAAATTGTGGCAAAGTGTAAGAAATAGTAAGCAAATATCACAATTGATCACAATAAACTTTCCTTGTTAAACGCTGGGTTTTGTCCTCCTCCCTGAAATGCGGATTTTGTTCTTTTCCCACTCCAGCACATCCAGCTGCTGACCCAGGTTCACATGTTGTGCAACCCAGTGGAAAGGCTGCAGAGTGAGGCCAACACCACGCAACACTTCCTGGTCAGTCTTCTTAGAAAAAAAAAAACAGATTCATTATCATGACAATGGTGATGGCAGTGGCAGTAAATGTAGTGAAGTGTCACTTTCCTTTTATTCACCGCTTATACCAAGCACCGTCTGACTTGCGAATTTGAGTCTTCCTCTCGCCTACGTCATTTTCTCACTTTTCATTGTTTTCACTCCTCCTCACCCTTGCACCACAGTCAGAGCTGCAGTCCTTTGCCCAGCGCGGGGAGCAGGCCCGGGGCGCCGTGGAGCCAGGGTTTGTTAGCATCTTCAGGGCCTGCAACCTGCAAGGGGCGCTTTCTCTGCTGGAGGAGCTTCGACTGTCCCCCACTCCCATCGTGACGCCTAACCCAGCAAGTTCCTCCAGCGGTAAGGAGTGAAGGCGTGTTTGCAAGCATGTTTTATCCGTGCTGTGAAAAGGGTTTCGAATTTGAGCCAATTAAACATGGTAGCTAGCTATGTGAACGTCTTTGCACAGCAATGTCAGCCAGCGCTTTGACTGTCCCTGCAGTGCGCTCGTACCCTTTGCTGCCTCCAAAGCTGGCCTGGCTGCTGGCCACTCGCCCTGTCTTCCTCTACCCCGAACTTCTGCCCCACTGCAGCCTTGACCCTGCCCTTCATCGCCCACGCACCAAGAGTGGCTATACCAAGGGGGAGGACAGGTATGCAATGCTGTTTACAGTCATTAATTTACACCTGCAAACATGATCACTGACATAAATGCGTTTCTAACCACATAACTGACCCTAATATAAGCAAACACCCCATTTTTACTGTCCCCATGTCCATTGTTAAATGTGCTCAGCCATAGTGTGCTGATAACATGCAGAATTCAGCAAGCGCTCTCCCCCTCGGTCCTTACCAGCCTGATCCTCTTGGGCCTGAAGCACTTTGGTGAGACAGAGTTTCCCTACCAGCTGGTGTGTCGCTACCTGATCCGTACCAAAACCCACGAGCAAATACGCGGGCGTGTCCATGACATGTGCCTTCGCCGCGCCCCCGACAACATCTTCAAGGTGTGTCCCTTTGCCTCCTGCATCTCCTTCAACAGCTCAGTGTTTTCACAGCCATGTAATATAGCAGTGCTTATAGAGTTGTTCCTGTGCTGGCTCTGCTTTTATCTTCGACCAGTGTGACGCTCTGACCCAAAACCACTACTCCTTCTCTGTTCCAGTTCTACCATCAGCATAAGATCATTCCTCCCTTGCCGCTGGCATGTGGCAGGGTGATGCCTGGAGAAGAGCGCCCTCCGGTGGAGAGAGAGGAATCTATCATGCCCGTCTGGCTACGGGTACAGAAACAATAAAACTGCTCTTCCATAAACGTAGTGTGAATCAGTGGATAAAGAAAGCTGTAAACCAGTATAATGTATAATTTAAATGTGTATGTTAAAGATATATCTATATCTATAGATGAGTAACAGTAATAGTGCATGCTGAAAACCTGTTCTCTCATTCTTTCTCTCCCTCTCTCTCTCTGTCTGCAGAAGAGTCTGCCATATATCCACAAAGCAGTTACTGAGTACAATCAACAGCAAGAGCAGGCCACCCCTGAAACAGGTCCCCCTCCTCCCCCATACATCTTCCCCCCTGGGACTCGCTACCCCCCGGTCCTCCCCAAAAATGTCACGCTACGCCTGCATCCTGCTGGCTTCAAAACCTTGCGCCCTCCTTCCGTGTCCAAGCCACGCCCCCTCCGTGGCTACAGACTGCCTTCCTTCCCTTCGTTGGCCAAAGCCCCTGGAAATACCCCCACCCAAGGAGTTGTTCTGTTGGCTAAAGCTCCTTTCACTCCTATTCAGGGGGCCCTCCCTTTGGCTACAGCCCCTCTCACCCCTGCCCATGGAGCTGTCCCCTTGAACACAGCATACTCCATGCCCCTAAATCCACTGTCTCAGTGTTTTGGACAGGAGTCTGGCTGCGCCGTTCTCCCTGCCCACGATGTTCCTTCGGTGACCCCTCCTGCCTTGCTCCAAGTCCCCACTGCGGCTCCCCTGAACACCCCCCTCTTCAGTCCGGGAGGAGTAACGGCATGCATAATGCAGACAGCACAGCTGCATGCGGAGAAGCCTAACCCACGGGTACGACCCCGCAAGCTCCTCCCTATACAGCCTGCACCCCCAAAGCCTGCCACACAGCCCCTGCAGCTACACAACATCTCAGCAGACGGGGGCGTCGGCGCCTTGAGTTCGGGCGGAGCAGCGGCAGCGGGAGGAGCAGCAGGAGCAGCATCACGTGCAGGGGGGAGGAGTAAAGCGGGGAGGAGGGGAGGCAGGGCCTGCAGCAGCGCCCCGCCCCCGGTGATACTCAATCTGACCACCCCAGCCGGCGCCACTGTTATCTGCCCCGCCCCTGCTGGCGAGGGATTGGTCAGGCCCTCCGCGGAGCCCACCCCTCCGCCGCAAGATCCCGTCACTCATCCCAACGGAGCCCTTGCACGGCTCCGCAAACTTGTGAGGCCGCTGTTGCCTGCTCCTCCCAGTTTGGACTCTCCCCAAAACTTCCCTCCCACTCCTCCAGACAGCGCCGTCAAACTGAAATCCAGCCCCGTTTTCTTCTCACACACTCCGTCCCCACCCCTAAGGACATCCTTGCAAAATGACACAAGCCCAAACACTCCAGGAGTTACCGTGCACGACGAGGAGGACATATCAGGGGACTGCACCTTTGAGAAGGCAGTGATTGAGACTCTCCCCATTCCTGGCCCAGATAACCCCAACACGCCCAGTAATGCCTCAGATTTTGTGTGCGCGGGTCCGCTGACGGTGAACACGGACAGTGCTGTATTTGATTCTTGCACCACCTGCACTGAAACAGTGACCTCGTCAGTCATAGTCTGCCAAAACTCACTGCCCTCCTCAGCTCAGACAGCAGTGTCACAAACTCTAAGCCAAGACTCCTCAGGGGGCCCCCAGTATATTCTGGTCCGCACTGCCTCACAGGGTGCACCCCAGTTTCTGCTTGTGCCCCAAAACTGCTTGATGACACCTGTACCGGCCACAAATGTCTCTGCAAACATAGACACCAGTAATCTCCCCTTGGGTCAGTCAGGAGCACCCTGCTTCGCTCTAGCCCAAACACCAGGTGACCTCCCAAACACAGCCGATCAAAATGAATATGAGACTTTGCAACCCCAAAATGAATCAGACCACACAGGAGTCACACAGCCTGCCACAGAGTTACCCTCAAACAAAGCAGGTAGAACTCCTCAGAGGGACGGGATCGATCTGGAGAAACTTATGGAAGGGCTTGAAGCGTGGAAAGAGGAGGACAACAACGCGGAAAGAGAGGAATGGGAAGAAGAGGAGGGCGGAGATTTTGGGGGCACCCTCCTGGCTCTGTCAGAGTCCACCGGCAGCCCCGCCTCAAGCCTAGACAGCTGCGCTGATGCCCTGGAGAGGATGATGGATGCGGAGGAGGAGAGGGGAGAGACTTGGAATGGGGCGGTGTCTTCAACTCCCAGGCCCAGTCCACAGCATGAGATAGAGGGAATGGGGGAGGAGGGAGAGAGTGAGGGAGAGCGGGAGGAAGATGCCAGTGGAGAAGGAGGTGAACAGAGCGCCACAGAGACAGAGAGCCAAAGAACATGTGTGGAACTAAGCGGCCACAAAGCAATGTGGGGGGCAGTTACACTGAGCACTGGGACTGAGGGTCAGGAGCAGTCTGGAGGAGGAGGAGGAGGAGAGAAGGGAGACAGGGAGGCCGAGGAGCAGAGGAGGGGAGACGGAGACGGGAGACAGGACAGGGGCGGAGAAGGACAACAAAACGGGAGGGGGGAGGACGGGGAGAGGAACGGAGGCGGGGAGGGGGAACAAGGTGGGGAGAGGGGAGACGGTGGAAAGAGGGGCGGAGATGGAGAGAAGGATGGAGACGGAGAGAGGGAGAGGCAAGGAGGGGATGAGGAGGAGGAAGAGGACTTTGATGACCTCACTCAAGACGAGGATGAAGAGGAAGTGATGTCGTCAGCTTCGGAGGAGTCTGTGCTGTCGGTGCCAGAGTTGCAGGTGTGTGTGCTAGGTTTTGTATTTGTGAGGAAGATGCAGCCTTGTTGCTTTTGTGTGATAAATACACAGCATTTTGAATGTAATAAGTTAGGTCACAACAACATAATGCCCACATTTTTCACTTATATAGATATACTGGGTTCACATCAGATTTCATTGTAAATTATATCAAGAAACTCAGGTCTGGCATCTGCAGGAGGTCAGCAATGAGGTGTTGAGATGGCTGTCATGTTCTGTATGATTTTAAATTCTTGTGATTTTCAAAGACCCCTGATTTTCCCGAAAAAGTAATTGTAATCTCTGCATGTACCTGCAGTATGTGTCTTCAGACCAGACAGTATGAAACAAGTGTGTGATCATTTGTGATGCAAATGAAAACTATTGTGCTGTTACCATCACGTGACTACAGGAGACCATGGAGAAGCTGACCTGGCTGGCCTCAGAGGGAAGGTTGTGTGGCGAAGGGGACTCGGAGGAGGACAATTCCCCAAACTCCCCTAATTCTCCCAACTCGCCCACCTCCCCAGTTTCCCAGAATTCTCAGGAGGAGAACTCTGAAGAGGAGGAGGAGGGGCCACCGAAGGGGGAGGAGTCTGAGTCTGGGGAAGGCGGGGCTTGCAAACTGCCTGGCGGGGATACACCTCAGGGGGCCGGCCCACCTCAGGCCAGCGGGAAGGCAGCTGGTCGGGGCAGAGGTCAGTTTGAGGACAAGGGCTCTCAATAATTCAACTGTTCCTCATTCATCCCATAGCTTATGTTTTAGATGTTTGTACATTACTAGTCAAAAGTTTGGACACACCTACTCATAGAAGAGGTTATCCTTTATTTTTTTCTATTTTCCTCATTTTAGAATAATAGTAAAGACATCAAACTGAAATAACACAAATGGAATTATGCAGAAACCAAAAAATTGTTAAACCAAACAATTATATTTTATATTTCTTAATAGGAGTCAAAAAATATTTTTTAAACTAATTTTTTGGAAAGATATTATGCATAGGCATCAACTTCACTATTTGTATTTTATATACTTAAATTTCAAGCATTTAAGCATGAATTTAGATCAAAATGTCTTTGAATGCATGTTTCCCATTATCTTAACCAGGTGTTTCCAAACTTTTGACTGGTACTGCATACCTGCACACTCCCTGCTCACTCCACCCCCCCTCCTGATTTGCCCCCAGGTCGTGGGCGCCCTCCCCCCCGCAGCCTGAGGCGCAGCCGGCGCCAGGAGCGGGACAGCAAGGACGCGTCCAAACTGATGCTGCTGTACGACGATCACATTCTGGACAACGACCCGCTGAGGGAGAGCAAGGACATCGCCTTCGCCCAGGCCTACCTGAACAGGGTGACGCACGCGCGTTACGACACACTGCAGTCACCTCCTCAGCCTGACTGTGTGCACTGGTGTAATCGGGCCATGTCGATGTGAACGCCTTAAGCAGTGTGAAGTCATTTACATGATATCTGTTGCCCAAATATAGAAAACCTGCCTTTTTAGTCAGACATAACTGCATGTCCCACTTCCCTACAGTACTAACATGAGCAGACATGGAGTAATTCGACATACAACACGAGCTGGCATTCGTGATATATGTGCTATGTAACTATATACATATGAGCATGTATCAGTGAGCCCACTCACATGCCTGCGTGTCTGTGTAACGCAGCATGTTGCCATTCTCCTCCCAGGTGCGTGAGGCCCTGCAGGATGTTCCCGGGAAGGTGGAGGAGTTCCTGGGGGTGCTGTACGAGTTCGAGCAGAGCGGCGAGGGGCGCAGCGCCGTGGAGCTCTTCTCCCAGCTGCGGCCTGTGCTGAGAGACTGGCCCGAGCTGCTGCGGGACTTCGCCGCCTTCCTGCTGCCGGAGCAGGCCCTGGAGTGCGGACTGGTACTGCCGAGCCTCATACCGCCCTCTGCTGGAGGGTATACGCGGTGCAGTCAGAGCACGGGGTATAATGGGAAGCAAACAAGCAACTGCGTGTGCCTCCTCTCATATCTGTCTTTGTATATTTTTTTTTTATCTCAAGTTTGCAGAGCAGCAAGCCTTCGAGCGAAGCCGGCGCTTCCTGCGCCAGCTGGAGATCAGTTTTGGGGAGAACCCCTCCCACTACCAGAAGATCGTGCGTGCCCTGCAGGGGGGTCCTGGTCTCAGCCCTGCTGGCATAGAAGAGGTACGTCAGGAGGGGTCTCGTTATAGCCACACTCAAATTGGGGGGCATAGAGGGGGGACTGAGAGTAGAAAGTGGGGGAGGGTCACAATAAGTACCCTTAGCTATGTTAACTGCTGCCTTCTCTTTCTCTCCCAGCTGAAGGCTCAGATGGCTACCCTCCTCAAAGGCCACACCCACCTTCAAGGAGAATTCTGGGTATTTTTTGATGAGCTCCGCCCACCCCCCTCAAGGCCAGGGCAGTTTGAGGAGGCAGCCTGGCCGGAGGAGGGTGGAGGTGTGACAGATAGTGGGGACGGTGGTGGTGTGGGGCCAGGGGGAGGGGCTAGTGGAGGGTTTGAGGAGGTCACACTCCCTGATTTGGAAGAAGAGGAAGAGGTTCACAAGATGCCACCAATGACAGCTAGAAGCAGGAGAAGGAAAGAGCTGGGCACCCATAGTAACGACAAGGTAAGAAGAACTGGCAGAAGGTAAAATGGACTGGAGAGCTTTGCTCTTTTCAGAAATATTTTGGTATATCTCTTTAAGGTATTAGTTCTTTAAATCATAGTAGAAAAAATAGAATTGCACAGTAGGAGCAGATACAAGAACTTTTTAAACAAAAAGTTAAAAAAAGGTGGCCCGGTTATTAAGGCATTCGCTGTGAACGCAGACTGAGCCCTACGGCCTTGGTTCACCCATGCCATGTCATTTGACAACAGTGACCCAGAGCCCACACCGGCAAAGCAGCTTGGATTTATTCCACTGAGGATGGGGGTGGGTAAATCGGCCAGGGTTTTGTTGTGTCATCACTCTCAGAGAACTTACTAGTTGCTGGGATGATGTCAGTGGAGTAGCGCTTATCCTCCAATGAGGATCCATTGTACTGGACTGCAATTCTCAGTCCACTGTAGTGCGCCTGTACTGTGACAATGAGCCATTGGCTGCATGTGAGTGTATCAGAGTATTACATTTGTCCCACTTCAGCTCTCCCAGTAGTCTTGGTAAGACAAGCCTCGTGCACAGCTGGGTATTCCAAAGTTCCAAAGAGTTTGCATAAAGAGGGGGTGGGGGATATGAAAAAGAAAAGCTGAAAGAGATAAACAGCACAAGCTGTGCTCTAAGCATTTATGCGTTGTCACTTGCAGGAATGTGATTGGCCGGAGAAGGACTGCTCCTGCCCCTGCCATGACGTATCGCATGAAGGCAAGCTTCGGAAGCACAAGAGGAAGGGATGCTCTCGTTGCCATACCAACAAGGTGACCTTAAAGTGATATTGGAGACTTCTTGATATATGGAAACATTTGCGTGGGGGTTGGGCGGGAATGAGAAAGTTTGTGTGTTTTCCATGTATGGCGTGACTGCTGTGTTTATGTGATAAGCATTTCTGGAGATTTTTTTTCTGGCCAAAAAACCCAGGAATGTTATTTTAGTTCAGAGGTTAAAATACTGAACCTTATTAATCTGCCCATTGCTGCACAGTGGAAATTTGGCAAGTGATAGGGGTTGTAATATTAACATTCAGAATAGATCATGCTTAAAACATTTGATGTTTTTTTTAAAAGTAAATATGTTATAAATGTAGTTACGATATTGAATGTGAAGATATTAACAGTTTGTGTGTGCTGTCTGTTCTCTTTAAGGTTTCTGACTCGTCCAGGGCCATGAAGAGTCGTGATCCCTCATATCCTGGTCCCAACAGTCCCCAGCTGGACAGCCACGCAGAGAGGAGAGTGGAGGAAAGGGAGGAAGAGAGGGAAGAGAGGGAAGGAGAGAAGGAGGTGGAAGCAGAAGTCAAAGAGGAGGGAGGCAGTGAGGCAAACAGCCCACATCCTGGTATGCACCCAGGCCTTCACACTGCTGGATATAGTCATAGCCACGAAATTTCAAAAGGGGGATGTAAAGGGGGGGGGGGGCATTAAAGAAAACCCCAAACATATTTGTCTCATTCCTGTCAGCAGAACAAGGGGCACAGCTTTGGGATGGTCCTGAGGCGGGTCCTATCCCCAACTCTGAGGAAAGGGAAGAGGAGGATGAGGAGGAAGAGGAGTGGAAGGAGGGCGAGCGAGAGGGAAGCCCCTCTCCTAAGAAGAGTAGGAAAGATGGAGACGGAGCGGTGGTGTGTGATGACCCCCTTGTCGTAGTGTCAGGGGAAAGAGATTCATCCCCTGCCTCTCTTCACCCCCGTCCCAGCCCCAGCTCTGACCCCCCTGTCTGTGCCAAAAACATCTCCCTCACCCCCAGCGGGGAGAAAGTTATCCTCTGGACAAGGTGAGGAAAAGAGCTGATCATGCCTATACTGAAGGCCAGTGTTATATTGTAGTAGTAATGGTGGGGTAGGAGATTAGAGATAGTATATCATGCCAACATATTAAAAGATTTGAGAAAACGTTTTAGAATTTGTTTTGTCCTTTGTCTGATCTTTTGTCATCCTTTCTGTCTGAATAACAGGGAGGCGGACCGTGTGATTTTAACAGCCTGTCAACAGCAGGGAGCCAATCAGAGCACCTTCCAGGCTGTCTCTGCACAGCTTGGCAACAAGACAGCCAGTGAGGTGAAATATCATGTGTCTTTTATCTTTCTGAAAGAGTACATCTCAAAGCAAGAACAGCTTGAGACCATAGATGGATGATCTCTTTCTTGGAGAAGCATTTGGTTTTTACTGCTGCTGTCAGAAGTTGATAAGTTGATTGTTGGAAATATGATGTACAAATATACTATATATTACTGTTCTTGGTGGAGTACTCTCTTAGGGGTTGACTTTCAAGTATGTGCAAAGCTCTCCATGGCTAGGATGCACTTGATGAGAACACAAACTCACCACCCTCTCCTCTCCTCTGTTCTCCTCCACTGTCCTGTCTTACCTCCTTTTCTCTCCTCTTCTCTCATATTCTCCCAGGTGTCTCGGCGGTTTCGGGATCTGATGCGCCTCTTCCACACGGCAGCCCGACAGGTCAGCTCAGAGGACGAGGCCAGTAATACTGAGCAGCAGTCTGCCACCGATGAGGAGTTGGACTGAGCAGAGCCTTATGGGACAGAACCAGAAGCAACAGGACAGATGCACACGTGGAGTTATCAGTGAGGCATTCAGTGACATTGAGCTGGAACAAATGTCAACAGAAGTTTGCCAGAACCAAAAATCGGACAGTGGCTACAGAGTAGTCTCATTATTTATTAGTTGTGTTCCACCTGTAGGAACTATGTACAAAGGTTAAAGTGAACAGTTAGACTGGCTGGTCATAATTATTGAAGGACAAACAGAACCAACCCAAATGGAAAAAGTGTGCTGTTGGGAATTATATTAGAACCCAATGCAGAAATGGACTTTTGGTTGGACAGGGACACACCGAACAAGTCATCACAAGAGACTAAACCGGCTGAAGTGATTCAAGAAATTATGGTCAAAATTACAAAAATATCCTTGAAATACACCAGCATAACACTTTCAAACATACCCTCCCCAGTGAAGAACTTGTGTAAATACTGTAAATACAAAAAAGGGGTTCACATCCCAGAATGTATAGTATTTTTTAACACTATCTTTTTTTTATTGCCCTGTGCTGTGCTTGTAAAATTTGGAAAACTTGAACATACAGTATTAGTAAATCCTGTATGGATGGAAGCAAATGTGTGAATAAAGTCCTCTGCAAGATGTTTTATTTAAAAAGTGATTTCTCCTCATATTCAGGTGTGGGTTCAGAAGTGTGTTTGTGCTGCAAGCTCATGTGACGAGTCACAATCATGTGTTTTCAAAAGACTTTGAAAGAACTGCTGGTTCATTACTTGATTTTTAACATTTCTTCTACGTCTAATAACCTTGCAATACGCAGCATTTGGGAAATACAGAGTGGTCGTAAAGTCTCAAGTATCCCATTTGTTGCCAAATGATGACAGTGTTAGAGGACAGGTCATGAATCAGGAAAAACAATCTAATTTTCAGCTTTTTCAGCTGGCGGCAGTTTATAACAATTTTCATTCCATCTAATTCATTGTAATGGAACTACTGAATGCCCAACATGTTGCTGGGACTTCTTAATGAAGTAAATTTATTGATGTGGGTATCCATCAGTGTAAAGTTAAATATGTTAATCACATTTGCAGCTATTTTAATATAACTAATTGTTGATGACTGCCTGTCTGCATAACTAACTTATTTTAAGGGGCAGAAATGAACTGAAATAACTTCCACCAAATGCTTTACGTCATCAGACTTCCAGCAAACTATTTTATTCACAAAGGACTAAGAGCAAAGAACCATCCATGTTAACTGATAAACTGGATTTCACATCACTTTTCAAGTGATCATTCAGACAAACAGAAGTGATTGAAAACTTACTGTCATTGCAGTGAACAACACCATATATAGTTTTCCCACAATAATGGTCCAAGAAGCACAGCAGTGACTACAATTGCTATGCTAACAGCCACACTAGCTGGTAACTGTGCACGGCTGCTTGTTAAGGAATATTCAACAATTTCTGTGGACTATGAACAGGTGTGCTTTCAGAGATAAAAAGGAGTAAAAATCTACCTCAGATTGCTCATGTTTCCTGAGAAAATGTCAACCTTTGTTCAATGTAACCTAACATTACCTTTCTCCATGCTCCAAAATGGTGTGGTGGAATTTACATAATGTCATGACACACATGCTATTAAATAACTAATGCTGTACCTTATTAATAATCGTAGGTACATAAGTAGATACAACTAAAATTATACCTGCAGACTAAAAATCATGGTGCCTTTTTTTCTGAAAGGTGAAAGGAAGGCTTTCATTGCATAGATGACAATTTCTGGGACTAGCTTCATGTTGATAAGGCCTTTGTTTTGTGATCTGAACAGAAGAATTGGGTGAAATGTTTTGGTCAATGAATGTGAACTTGAATGACTGTAGATGGAAAGGTTTGCACTCAAAGAGTGCGTAGCACACCAAGTTCTCTGCTGGAGTTTGGAGTTTTCTTCTCCCTGATGTGGACCCAGAAAGAACAAGCACAGGCCCGAGAGGAGCAGGGTGAGAAATGGACTGTTGCACATCATGCCTCAGTTCATGCTCTGTTGATGGAGGTGGCATGACTGTATGGATGCAGACTGTGGCTTTATAGGTGCTCTGAGTGATGCTAGGGTGACCAAATGTGAGGTGAAAGATTTCCAGAAGAAAGAGGCTGTACATCCCCAGCACTAAGTCCACAGGAAGACCTAGGAGTCCTGGTGATGTGAAAGTAAAGATGGTTAGGCTAACTACGTAGTGATACATAAAGCAGTACCAGGCACCAATGACTGAGACTAAATTATGGGAATGTTTTGCAGGATTGTCCAGGTATGATGTGGTTTTGTGAGTACTGTGTGATTTTTGTGCACTTTTGAATATAGTGTTGCAGAACTTTTTTTGCACACCATATTAATGGCCACTACCCATATTGATGGTCTCTGTTGTATACAACCAGTAGCAGCATATCATCACTCTTTCCTTATATTCTTACATGAGCAACATAGCTCCATCAGATCATTATCACTATAAAGTTGCGTGGTGCAATTTAACATTGCTCTGTAATGAATGAATCAATATTTAGTACCATGATTTAAGGTTTTACCTTTTTGTACACTTTTTCATCTTAATTCCTATTCCCTATAATTCTGGCTGTTGTGTTATGTATTCTGTGTATCATATTCTATTGGCCTTGTTATTCTATAAGAGCGTCTACCAAATAAATAAATGTAATACAAGCATAGACACATATCACAGTAGTCTGTCGTTCTGTATAGCAATGTTGTCCCGCTAGATTTTACAGAACTACGCGTCCCATAGAACCATGCGCGACGCCTGCGCATTGGGATAAGCATAGGGACAGAACAAAGCAGCTTGGTCGAATAAACAATTAAACAATTAACTTAGAAGTGACTTGCTAAGCTACCTATCGGATTGCACAGTTCCACACCTACCATTTATTTCAACCTTTGAATGAGTAAAAATATGTTTCTCCCACATACAATCTGTGCACACCTTTTCTGTACCCACGAGGGCGTCAGCTACATACTCTACACACACACCGTTCACGCCTACAAATCCTCCCAGCGTAACAAGCCTACCAGTGATTGGTCGGAATTGCCACATGTCATTTTTTTTCGAGCGGCTATTGGTTCTCAGGCCAAACGGTAGCTTCCTCTACGCTGTTAGCGTTTCGGAAGATTCTAGTCGGGTTTTCGAACACGCGCAGCCAAAATGATGGGAAGACCGGTCCTCGTGTTGAGTGAGTAACAAAACTGATATAGTTATTAAAATTGAACTTACCAGTTAGCCTGTACGCAAATGTAAACAGGTGTGAAAACAAGGCGAAATGTTACTCGCCGCTATCTGTCAGGTAACTTATGTGGCTGTCAAGCTATGCGGTTGCTAACTAGCTATTAAGCAGCTTTACAAAGGCGTGGATGGGCCTGCTTCTAGATGCCGGTGCGCCTCTGTCTTTAAATGGCTAGTTATGTAGTTAGACAAATGACCAGTTTAAAACACAGTGAAACCTTCGAATATTTTATTGGTGTTGTTCTCCACTGTTTCGTTAGATTAGTTGATTAAAAGTGGTGCTAGTAACTTCATAGCGATGGCCATGTTCCTAAGGTAAACCAAGCCTTGGAAACCTTGACAGATGGAGGATAACGTTAGACGCTGTATAAGGCTAGACTGGTTCTACCAAGGAGGTGTGTCGGTACGAGTTTATAGTTCGTAGGCAGTGTTTAACGGAACACTTAGCATTTTTAGTTACTGGGTGCATTTTGCGTTTTGGCTGACCGGTTAACTGGCATCCACAGCCCATTACCTAGTTAGCTACATAATATTAGGTAAAGCTCTGCAAGTCATTAAGCTTTAGCTAAGGCTGGCTAATGCTACATTTTCAGTAACGGACATTAGGTTGTTAAATTAGCTAATGCGATATTGTAAGTAACCTAATGCTTGTCTTTAGCTTTGCATTCTTTCATAATATTTTAAGGCATGTTTAATTAAGAAGCAGTTTGGTTACGTAGGTATATTAGATGTGATAGCTAGCCAGATACGAGTGCATCCTGCCTAGCTCCACATGTACTGAGTACTAACAGGCAAACGTGTCCAGAGAAAGAAAACGGATACAACGCTTATTGTCCCTACCTACAGCGAAATGCGTATAACTGACAAAGTAGCCAGCTAGTTTGTTAGTACACACCTATTGAAATCAAAAGAGATGGCAGTTATTTACTGCCGGCAGGCTTTCACGTTAAAGCACCATAACTACCAGCTTGCTGAGATATCTGTTGTTGTTATACGCGATAAAGACATGTGCGCTGTGATCTGTAAGTCACTGTCGTCTGCTGTTGTGAATTACTGTAGCGCCTACTACATTATTGAAGCCGGCATAACTGTTCATTTCTCAAGGTATCCCTTTTAGAACTACATTGTGGCTGTTTTTGGCATTAAATGTAGTTTTGAGTGTATCTTGAACTTTGATTAAATGCAACAGTAAACTTTTAAACACTTTCTTCCAGGCCAGAATATGAAAAGAGAGTCTGGACGCAAAGTTCAGACAGGAAATATCAGTGCAGCAAAGGTGAGGCGTGACTCCCATCTATCTCAGCATTTCACACAGTGGAACAGAAAGCTTATTTGGACGGCTCATCTTGAATGTTCTTTTGTGTTTGAATTGCAGACAATAGCAGATGTGATTAGGACATGTCTTGGACCAAGAGCCATGATGAAGGTATACCATTATTTCATCATAAAATGTACTTGGCAAGAGCATTCAACACAGAATAAGACCACTTCCAGCACTTGTAGTGTCTTGTTGTAAATTTCAACAGTGGCTTTTTACTCCATAAAACAGAATGATAAATACTGTTACGCAGTTGTGAATACAAGTAGGTTGTGTGCTGAGCTGAGGAATCATTTGCTTGTCCATTGAGACTTCTGTGAAAGTAACATTCCTGGGACAGAGATAGAAATAGAGATTCCTGAATGGGGGGGGGGGGTCACTGCTCATCTAGCCTGACATCTCTCCTGTGTGTTTGCAGATGTTACTGGACCCCATGGGTGGCATTGTAATGACCAACGATGGCAACGCTATCTTAAGAGAGGTGAGCTTTCAATGCTGCACACCCCACTGCTACCGAGAACATCACAACTTAGTGTCTCCAGAGCTTTGGCACTCCTATATATGAATTGTCGTCTGCTTGGAGTTAGTTGTTAGTTCATTTCAATCTCATTGGGTCAGATTTGACTGCACCCTGCAACCATGACTAGTTTTTCAGTCTGTTACTGTTGTGTGTGCATGCTCATGGGCATGGAAATATCTATTGTATGTGTAGATCAGACTCTGAGACCAGACCTTCTCTCCTGCCTCTGTGTACAGATCCAGGTGCAGCATCCGGCAGCCAAGTCTATGATCGAGATCAGCCGCACGCAGGATGAAGAGGTGGGAGACGGCACCACCTCCGTCATCATCCTGGGTTAGTGCCCTGCATCTCTGCACACTGCACATCAGCTGTATACTGTCCACAGTGTCCTGCACCATACTCTGCATTATGTGTGAGAGACCATGGGGTCATACTGAATACACAGATGAGTACAATCCCGATACTTCAAAAAAGGAAACTAGTACGGAAACAAATGATATTCACTGCGTTGGAGGACATTTTCATTTCTAGAGAACTTGCGTTGCAGCGCCTCTGTTGTCACCCCAGCCCTATTTTAGGTAGTGTGTTTTGGGCTCTCACTCAGTGCTCTGCACTCTCAGTGCGCCCTCTGAAGAGGAAGCTGTAGCCTGGCCTGTAGAGACAGACCTGCCGCCGCCGTGTTGTGACTTCCTCCTCTCCTCCCCCAGCGGGTGAGATGCTGTCGGTTGCGGAGCAGTTCCTGGAGCAGCAGATGCACCCGACGGTGGTGATCAGCGCATACAGGCACGCCCTGGACGACATGCTCACCATGCTGAAGGAGATCAGGTGGCTCACTTATTCTCCCTACCCCTCCCTCCTTATATGTGGCTCTCTTTTTTTTTCTCCTTGTGATGCTTTGTAACTCCCTAATTTACTGTTACTCTGCCTCCATCTGTCCTGCCTCCTCTCCCCCCCCTTTGGCTCCCCTGTCTGTCTCACAGCCATCAGCTGCTTCACTCCTCTGAGCATAACCGTCTCTCCTCTGTCCTGCAGCACCCCTGTAGATGTGAACAACAGGGAGATGATGCTGAAGATCATCAACTCGGCCATCAACACGAAGGCGCTGAACCGCTGGTCCGATCTGGCCTGCAACATCGCGCTGGACGCCGTGCGCACCGTGGAGCTGGAGGAGAACGGCCGCAAGGAGATCGACATCAAGAAGTACGCCAAAGTGGAAAAGGTGTGTGAGAATACTGTGATGGTGCACTACTGCAAACCTGGAGTTTTGGTTAAAATCTTACTGTGTCGAGGTTACACCAGCAGTCTCTTCACATTACATTACATTACAACTTACAGAGCGACTTGCATAGGTTACAGTTTTTACGTGTTATCCATTTATACAGCTGGATATTTACTCAGGCAGTTCTGGGTAGTACCTTTTGGGCAAGTACCTTGCCCAAACTTACAGCAGTAGTGTCCCAGTGGGGGAATCGAATCAGCAACCTTTCGGTTTTAAGCCCTGCTCCTTACTGCTATGCTACACTGCTGCCCATTACTTTGACGTGATATCTCATAGGTAGCTCTGGACGAGATTATATGTGTTTCTCCTTCCATACATGCAGGAATATTTCTAAACATCTTAAAATTAGTGTGCTCATCAACTGAGCTTCCAAGTGAGCTGCGCTAATCGTATTCCCTCTGCAGATTCCAGGTGGGATCATCGAGGACTCGTGTGTGCTGAAGGGCGTGATGGTGAATAAGGATGTGACTCACCCGCGAATGCGCCGCCTCATTAAGAACCCCCGAATCGTGCTGCTGGACTGCTCCCTGGAGTACAAGAAGGGCGAGAGCCAGGTACACCAGTCACTACACCTACGGCACACATACAATACCAGTCAAAAGTTTGGACACACCTACTCATAGAAGGCTTTTTCTCTATTTTTACTATTTTCCACATTTTAGAGTAATGGTAAAGACATCAAAACTGTGAAATAACACAAATGGAATTATGCAGTGACCAACTGTTAAAAAAAATCCAAACCAACTTTAGATTCTTCAAGTTAGATAAAAATATAAAAAAAAAAACACATTTATTTTTTGGAAAGAAATTCATCCATAGGCGTCAACTTCACTTTATATTTGTCTAAGAAACAAATTTCAAACTTTGTATAGCACCCTCTAGAGTCCATGAAGGGTGGGGTCACCATTAACGCATGGGGACGGAAATCTTTGCAGTGCTTTAGTGTGTTTGTCCCTCTGTCCCTGCAGACGGACATTGAGATCACTCGTGAGGAGGACTTTGCGCGGATCCTGCAGATGGAGGAGGAGTACATCCAGCAGATCTGCGAGGACATCATCCGCCTCAAGCCTGACCTCGTCTTCACTGAGAAGGGCGTCTCCGGTACGATATCCACGCAAGAACATGTTCATGCTCCATGTCCCAGAAATGTGGGTGTCTTTTATACAGTACCAGTCAAAAGTTTGGACACACCTGATTAAAATAAAGGGAAATAAGCATTCAAAGACATTTTGATCTTAAGACTTATGCTCGAATGCTTGAAATTTTCTTAGGCATCAACTTCAGTATTTATTTTTTGTTTATGTATGAATGTCTTTCCAAAAAAATTAATTAAAAAAATTTTTTTGGCTACTTTGAAGAATCTAAAACATAAGGGTTTTGATTTGCTCAACACTTTTTGGTCACTGCATAGTTCCATTTGTGTTATTTCATAGTTTTGATGTCTTTACTATTATTGAAAGAATAGTAAAAACAAAGAAAACTCCTCTATGAGTAGGTGTGTCCAAGCTTTTGCCTGGTACTGTATATGTAGGCAGTAATTCAGATGATTAGTACTCTTTCTTCCCTGCTGGAGTCAGGCATTGTTAACCTTTCCTCTTCCTGGTCGACAGACCTGGCTCAGCACTACCTGATGAAGGCCAACATCACCGCCATCCGCCGCGTCAAAAAAACCGACAACAACAGAATCGCCAGGTGAGAATGATGCTCGTCATTCTGTCTGCAAGAGACGCTTTAGTTAAGCAGGTCATTTGCGATCATAGGTTATTTGGCAGGCTGCCTAAAGAAGTAGCCTTTTGATGACTGGGATCAAAGAAATATTCAGGCAGCCAATGCCTAGGACAATGTTTCTCATTCATGCAGATCACACTGATATGATCATGCACAGAGCACACACATTCTTGTAGATATGCATACTGGCATATTGAGAGACACCGAAACTCACACTGCTAAACAGGCATTTGGGGGCTTGTGGCTTGTGTCTGGCCGCTGTCCTCATACGGCTATTTCTGTGAATACTGCATTCCTTCCGTGTAACTTGTGTTTGTCTTTGCTTTGTCTAATTGTCTAACCCTCTACCATGTTTTCCCTTCATGTTATGCGTTAGGGAATATCTCACATTACCCCTTTGCTTCATTCTGAACTAACCCCCCCCCATCTCTCTCACCCCTCTCAGAGCGTGTGGGGCCCGCATTGCCAGCCGGACAGATGAGCTGCGAGAGGAGGATGTAGGAACAGGGGCAGGGCTTTTTGAAGTGAAGAAGATCGGGGACGAGTACTTCACCTTCGTCACCGAGTGCAAGGACCCCAAGGCCTGCACCATCCTGCTCAGGGGAGCCAGCAAGGAGATCCTGGCGGTGAGAGACACCATAGAGAATGATTATAGCCTGTTTTAGTGATCGCTTTTGCAGGAAACATTTTTTTTTCCCCTCTAGAATGGGCTGATTGTTATCCTGGATAGAGGCAGTATTTTGTCATTTCTCCTTTGAAGTGATAGAGCTATGTGTGTCAATGTAAATGAACATCCTACTATAATGAACAGAAAATATCAACATGTGCAGTGCAATAGAGTCCACATCACTCATTTTCTATGGAAAAAGCTGTTCAAGTAGGTCTTCCCTGGTTAGAGGAAAGGTATAATGCCTTCAGCCAGAGTAAAAATATTTTGTTTATTGCTATTCAAAGAAACTTGGTGATGAGAGTAAGTACCTTTTATGCAGGGAAATTATCTGTCTGGCTATAGGTAATTGTTTAATTCTCATACATCTTTTGCCTCTCATGCATTCTTCTCGCTTTCTCTCCGTCTCTCCCAGGAGGTGGAGCGCAACCTCCAGGATGCCATGCAGGTGTGTCGCAACGTGCTGTTGGACCCCCATCTGTTACCTGGGGGCGGGGCGGTGGAGATGGCAGTGTCCCACCGCCTGACCGAGCGCTCCCGCGCCCTCACTGGGGTGGAGCAGTGGCCCTACCGTGCTGTGGCCCAGGCCCTGGAGGTCATCCCCCGCACCCTCATCCAGAACTGTGGGGCCAGCACCATTCGCGTGCTCACCTCCCTCAGAGTAAGTCTCTGTGTGCACATATCCATCAGGATAAGCCTGTTGCTGTCTGTGTTCTCACCTCCCTCAGAGTATGTCTCTCTACACGTGTGCTCATGTCCCTCAGTGAGTCTGTCTCTCTGCTCACCTTCTTTAGCCTCTAATCTCTCTGAGTGTCAGTGGGTTGTTTAGTTCACATTCTTTGTCCAAATAAAGAGCCACCTCTTTACTCATCCTGAGTTTCTGCTCTTTTATGTGGGTTTTTTTTTTCCCCTCTCTCTTGTAATCTGATCTGATTTCCCCCACACCCCTGTACCCACTAACATCCTTCCACTTCCTGCTGTGTAGGCGAAGCACACTCAGGAGGGCAACCTGTCCTGGGGGGTGAATGGGGAGACAGGCGCCCTGTCTGACATGACGGAGCTGGGCATCTGGGAGCCGCTGGCTGTGAAGGCCCAAACGTACAAGACGGCTGTGGAGGTGAGTTCACTGTGTATGTGTCCCCATACCTGTCTGTGCCTGTGACATCAGATCTGCCTCCTCGCTTAAAGGGCGGGGCCTTGCTGTTGCAAAATACAGCTATTGTTTTTATATGTCCAAACTCATGTCTGATGTTGATGTGGGCATTGGACTTATAAATGCTTAGGTGCTAACCATTGTTTTTTTTAATGATGAGATTGTCCATGATTTGTGACACTCTGAATAAGAGTTTAAAAAAAAAATAATAAATGCACCAGCATGCTTGTACCTGCTGGGTGTGTTGGACTGTAGTGTGAAACTGTGCCTGGAACCTGCAGTCTAGGTGATGGGCTTTGTTTAGCTGCGATGGTTTCATTACATGTAAATTGATCCACTGAAGTGACCTCACTTGCACTCTCCCTCTTTCTTCTCCTCCAGACGGCCATCTTGTTGCTGCGTATTGATGACATTGTGTCGGGACACAAGAAGAAGGGAGAGGAGCAGTCCGGGGGAGGCCAGGGTGCAGAGTAGAGGGAGAGCGGATTGGGGGAATGGGGTTTGGAGGTGAGAAGAAACAAAAAAAAAAAAAAAAAAAACAGCGGAGTGTGACAGTGTCCGCCATGCTATCTCCCACTGCAGTCTTTCACGTGAACCAAGGCTAGTGGTGTTCCTCAGCTGTTGTCAGACTTGGTTGCAGCCTAAACCAAGGATGTGATTCATATCAATGATGATTCATCTCCCTGTTGCGCATTTTTATTTCCCTGCATATGTGGCGAGGCCACGTTGTACTGGAATGCAATCGGTAACTTGTAGTTGAATCGCAGTTGGAATGTCGGTCTGGCCCCGTTCATAGGAGCTTAAAATCAAACAAAGCGACTGCGCAATGGACTGTCTCCAGTCCTTTTTCCTGTAGGATGCCCAGCTGCTTCTGGTTGTCCGTTTAGTGGTCAGTGAGGAGTTGCAGGCGCTGTGCACTGCTTTTTGTTTCAAGTGTGTAGATCCTGCCGAGCACTGCGGTCCATGCAGGGTGAGGTGGGTTTTCTGCTCCCTTTTGGGCTGTTTCCATCCCCAGACTGATAAGACGATATTTATACTTATATGCATAGCTATTCCATTTGTTGTAACGAGCCTGTGGAACTACATCCATGGTACAAATATGGCATTTTTCACTGTAAAATTATAACCTTACAAGGTAATGTACTGTTTCTTATCAGTATTTGAAAAAAGTAAAGAAATGTGCAGTCTCCTTCAAACCCTGGATGTGTGCATCCACCCAAACACTTCACTCCATTGCTGTTTATGAACGTTGTTTTGTTTTTGCCACCGTAATAAACCTGGAATTAAGATGTACTGTTTTATTTTTTGATGGAATGTTGGAATAGGGCTGTGTGACCTGTGTGTCTTTGTCAGTTCACTTTAGTTTGGGTTGATGATGGGTCTTTAAATTCAAATGACAGGAGGCAACCGTACGTTTTCAATAGCAGACAAAATTGAAAAAGAAATCCTTATTCTTTGCATATTGCATATCTCGGTAAAGCACATGACTGTCACCAGACAGGCATTTGGCTGGATGCACAAGCACCCTGACCTACGGACTGTGCACAGAGGCTCTGAGCAGAGGAAATGCAGCCGATACAGCCTACGCTCTGATGGTTCGCTCCGTTATCGGTTGCACAAAGTTACTGTTGTCATTCATCAGCTCTGCATTTCACACTTCAGATTAATCATAGGGGACTTCTCTGTATGTTTTTAGAGATGTCACATATTATGTCTGTATTTGTATAAAATAGTTGTTGTATTGTTTTTATTGTCACATACATAAGAACAGACAAGGACAGTGAAACGGCTCAAAAACACGCAAACTGAAGAACACAATGTTCTTAAGTTTCACTGCAAAATGAATGGGGAAAACATTTCTCAACAGCCACTGTATAGTATAATTTTGATTTCTCAGAAGCTGCCACAAATTGTGTTAGAATGTCTGCATTGTAAAATACACAATATATAAATTGGCAAATGTTCATTTTAAACAGGATTAGGACATAGTCAAACTCAGGTTTTAAAACTGAACGGCTTCTTATCCAAGAGAGAAGTCATGTTCTAAAACTAGGTTTTTAAAACTAGATTAAAATATACACCTTTAATGTAACTTGTACTTTGAATTCTAGCAAGTTTTGAATGCTGAAAGTATTTTGCAGTGTGCAGGATGAGTAACTTGAGGTGTGGGAGACGGGTTGAAAAAGTTGGGAGATGTCGGCAAGAATAAGGCAGGCGCAAACACTGTTGTGGCAGTCTTTTGGTTTTGCCTTTAATGACAAAAATAATCCGTTTACGTCAAAAACAACCCAGTAACAATTCAAGGCAGCACCGCATTTCCTACTCTATAGAAACTGACCTAAGAACTCAAAATATTATAAAACCACCAGACACATTTTACCTTCACTCAGAAATGTATAGAGAGCAAAAGCATCCACAGTCCTCCCTCAACATTGACCTTTTGTTTACTGTCAATAGCCAGGTTTGATGGGGAAAATACATACCTAATTGCTATTGTACATTGTTCTTCACTTTGAGTAACAATTCTAACAGAGTATTGCATTTTTCACATCACAATTTCAGCCACCACTGAAATGAATGAAAGATAATACTTAAAGTTGTTACTCAAAGTTAAGGACAAAGTGCAATGGCTGTTGCAGTGAATACCTACTGCCATTCATACAGGTAATTATTTACAGATGCTGGACTACACCCAGTTTTTTATGGCATAAATTGCCACAAAGAAATTATACATTTCTAATTTGGCAAATTATGCCATGTGACATGCATAGAATTAATGTGATTACATGGCTTCATTCACAGGAGAAATTGGCTCAGCCTGAATATCTTGCACATGTATCAAATGCTCTTTTCTCTTGTATCTCTATGAAATGTGAAGTAAGGCATTATGAAGGGGGAAAATGGACAAAATGAACATCATTAGTAAAAAGAATGAACTTGAGTTCATTTCACCAAGGGTTTAACTATTGAGGTAATGTATAATGAAACAAATTTAAAAAGAAAACGGCTATAGATAAAAAAGAGAAGAACACATCCTCAGGACAATTATCTCACTATAAGACACATTTGGGTGTTAAGCCATCACCAGTGTAATGCTATCATGAAGGGGGGTCATATAGTTAAGGGTAGCTGTAAGAGGGAAAGTGCAAGTTGTTTAAAATCCAAATGCTTCCAATTGTAAATAGTGTAATTAAATACAGTGTAGCTGCTACTACAAATAAGTATCTAAATACAAGTAAGACAAAAACAAAGATCTTTGCAGATATGTCACTAAATACTACAGAAACAAGTGCAAAAGAAATTGTCAAACGGGTACCAATACAGTGCTGAAAGAATCAAACCGTAACATCTATATATATATATATATATATATATATATAATAAAATAAACCTTTTGTTGGGGCACACAGCATAATTATTACAGTAGTGAGTGCCAAAAGTGATTCCTCATTCAAACCAAGGGGTTTTAAATGAAGGTATCCATTATCATTGCTTACTCACCTGCTTGATGGTCTTACTCAGAGCAGATTATAAAGTTCTCATGGCACAATATATGGTGCTTATCATAATAAAAATTGCCGATGTAGCAGTCTTGATCATACAATAAAATAAAAAGTTACACATGCTATAATGAAACCTCACAAAAGTTAGATCACGCCTAACATATCTTATTTTCTAATCAAAGGCTTACTCATCCAATCGGTCAGATACTTGATCTCAAAGCACAGAAAATCCCCTTCATGATGGCAGTGTTGCACTTAAGGTGGCTTAGCACCAAGGCTCATTTTCATTGCCTTTTTTTTCGGTGTTCAGAAATAAACCTGAACGAGATGCACTAATGAGTTCCTCCAACTGAAACATTTGCTGGGTGCACCAGCTTTTTTTTAAAATTGGTTTCTCGAAACAAACGCCATTTCATTTTGTTCCCTTGAACACTGTGAATATCCAGGAGAAGCTGATTTGGAGCAGGTGTTGGGGAAGATGCATGTGTAGTTTGAATATGGCACAGCTGCATCCCTTTTGTCCCCGGGATTGCAGTGTAAAATTGAAAAGAATTCCATGCAGTGGCAGAAAGGACAAAAACAGACATTAATATCAGCAGGATATTCACAGCATTCGATTCTGACAAATCCACGCTCTGTGTGTATCTAAACATGGATTCATAGTTTTAGAAACTATAAGCAACATATCCAAAGAAGAACATCTGGAGCTTCACTTGAACTCTTGCAAACTAGAAACATGTGGATATCCTCAGTTTGAAAAATATTAAATATATACATGTATTCAGTTTCCACAAGTGTGTGACGGCATTGCAAGTATGCAACAACTGTGGCTTGTGTCCATAGTTTTAGCTGCAGGGGAAATCGCAGAGGTTCAACCCTGGGCTCTCTCCCCTGTCTCAGGGTCAACGCCACTGTCCAGTTCTGAAACAAAATAGACCGTATCAGATTAAAAAGAGAAATATGACAGAGGAAGGAAATTCCTGAGGACACGGAGGGATGGCCTATGAGAAGGAAAGAGATCACATGAGAAGGAGTTTTGAGACAGACATGGAGTCTACCTTTAAAAATACCTCCAACCAAACCAAATCAGAAGTGATGTGTGCAGCCACTGAAAAAAAACAATTGGGTGAAATCAAGTCAAAGCAATGCTAATTGTGTGTCTTGAAAGGGGTATTCCTCAGGATAATCAGCATATTGTGTTAGTTTCACAATTTAATTGTGGAATACGAAGAGCTGAATTGCATTTATTGAAACTGGAGAGAGGAAAATGCCATACTAATGCTAAATAACTACTAAATAACCATGGTCCACACAGCTGATCACATGACTTACCCATGCTGGCACCACAGCTTAATGCAGAGAGGTTCTGTTGGTGCTGGGGGGTCAAGACTGAGGGCACAGAAGCAGAAGTGGATGAGGCAGAGGGGAGGGCATAGCAACCTGCCTGGGGTTCAAGCGGGCTCAGATGGTCTGTGTCCATGGCTGCTGTGTTTTGGAGAGGGAACAGAATGGGCGAGGACAGGGGGAAAGTTACTAAGGGAGACAGAAGGCACAAAAGGGTATGGTTAGGATTTGCCATTTCCTTTGTCTTTTATCAAACAGAAAACTGTTAACTCTTTTAGTACTGATTTTTAATGAAGAGATAATCATTAAAAACATTATCAGCTATATCATGAATAATATTTGTTCTGTTCAGGTCCCAATTAATTGTACTCTTACAATGTAGGCTTAAGTCCATTTAGTTGGTTTAATAAGGTGTTTTCTGCCACAAAATGATTGTGAACATAGATGAAACTACTCTCATCAAAGACAATGTCACAGTAGCCCTGCCACCTTCACCTACATATGAGCATTTTTTTTTTTACTTGTGTCATGAAGTATTGCAGGCTGCTCAACATGAGCGTCAGAAAAATCAGCCAGAGGTTGTACAGCCCACTAAATGTGTGTCACCACTGGTGTCAAGATAATAAATATGTGTTTTCATTTTCTCTTTGCTGCCAGCTTGTGTTCCTTGAGGTTTCAGGCGGAGCACAGAGGGACTTACATTGTTCTTGTGATTGGTGGAGGCAGCAGGTGGGCTGAACAAAGGCCGCTTGGGGGCAGGGCTCTGAGTAGACCACAGCAGCTCCACAATCTTCCTGGGGCACAGCTAAGGCAGGCTGATCAGTGAAATGGGCCCAACGTTCCCCTGTTTTTTGACTAGGAACATTTTCGATGTCTACAGATTGAACAAATAAACGAAAAATATATCCAACGTGCTTAAGCAATGTCAGATTCTGACAATATCCACAGAGCGTAAAAACTGCAAAATACAAGTACGATAGGTCGACTGATCATGCTAAAATTAGGGTCATTTCGGATTTTGCGTTTTTTTCCTGTATGTCCTGTATGTGATTAACTGCAACGTTACACGTTAACACATATTACATTTTATATTAACCGATTCTCACAGACTGGACAGAAGATGATGATTTTCATCCAGTTCCACTTTAAATAGGCAGAATGCTTTCATTTTCGGAACAACCCAAAACTTCCTCAGATTTAACCATGCAGCGATTCGAACAGGGAATATTCTGTATTCGAGTGGTTCATTTACTTCTGCTTCTGGTGACTACAGAACATCAAGTTTGCAACCATGTGATTGTAACCATGCTACGCACTGTACATAAATTATACAATACTGTGCAACTAGCTTGTACGACCAATAAAAACGCTTTTTCTGGGAATGGGATTTAAAAATCCAGCACTTATTTTTGTTTGCACACAGTTTTCAAAAGCATTTGCCCAGAAATACCAACTTTAGGGAGGCTATACGACCCACTGCTTTTAAGGATTCAATTCGAAACTGGGCAGCGAAAACAATCGGACAGCCGTGACGTTCGGTTCAACACCAATGACACTTGGCATAAAAGTCCATTTATCAGACGTGAATCATTATGCACATTATTTGCAACGAGTTGGATTCTTTATTTTGAAAGAATTTTCTTAGTCCTTGTTTTCAGTACAAATAAACATAGTATTTAAGGGAACTAGCCAAATACATAGCATAACTTCCTGGAGTTCCTCATTAATTATTTTCAGCAGGAAGTTTATTAAAATGAATGGTTTTCAATTGTTTGTAAATCTTCCGGCTACTCACGGTATCTTGTCTTACCGTAGCACTTGTTTTTCCTTAGTTTTCGGAATGGGCAGTTTTCTCTAATCCGGAGAAGGCAGGCATTATGCTTCCTTCGACCCTGCGTGGCTGCCATTCCTGCCTCCCTCCCCTACCTACCTACGCGCACTTGGCTTGGTTACTACCGTCCTACCAGAAGCGCTTCCACTGTTTGTTCTCCCCAAGAGACCCCTTGCCTACACGAAGCCCCCCGAGGAGTACTATGCAGACTCCTAACCGCACAATGAGGACGCCCCGGCAGCAGACGGGATCCGATTTTTTCCCCTCCGACAGGTATAAAATAGAACCCGTTCCTCCTGTTTGTATCCTGACGTCACAACCAACTACCCTATACCTTGTTTACGCGGAGCATAAAAGTAGGTGCAGGTTACGCTAAAGCTGGTACATTTCGATGGGTAACAGCTCGTCCAGGGTTCATAGTTGACCTGTTTATTTCAGACTGTAGATTAGATAAGTCGAATATAGTCCTTGCTCCCGTATCCGGTTTAGACAGTGTAAGAATTACCTGTTTTTTCTCTTGAACTTATCAGTGATGCCTATTTGAATGAATTTATCTGACATAAATTGTTGTGAATATAACCTAACATTTTACACTGTAGAAAGGCTGTGTTTCCAATTATAACTCACAAATACCTGAACAGATGTATTGATCGAACTTGTCAAAGAACCCACAGAAACTTGTACGTTTATTCGTTTCTGAACAATATAAGTTAGAAAAAAAAGTTTAAGGATGCTCCAAACACAAGATGGTAAAAAGATAAAGATCAGTAAAGTTCACAAAAAAAAAATACTATAAGCTGTTTTAATTACCATGCCACCAAAATGTTTTCAGTGTAGTGTCTCATGAAGATACACATTTGTTTCATTTTTTCAGTTAACACCTTTGCAATCCTTTACAGAATTATAACTCCTAATAATGTGCAGATAAGACAGATTTGACTATTTAAGTAATTTCCATCACTATTATGTATTTTAACATGAGCTGTAATTTTAACATGCGTTGCGTGGAAAATGAGAGTTTATTGGGTATTCAGCCTTCTGGAATATTGCATTGTGGTATACCCAGATAAGGAAACAGGTGGGGCACTTTAAGGTATAAAAGGGTGCCTCATGCCACTATTGAGAGATGCAAGCTTCCTTTGGCCCCACTTACCCAATACAATCCCACAATAGCATTTGCTTTTCATCTGTCTGCCAGAGCCAGAAGAAAATCATGCTAAAGCAGCAGGAAGAATTTGGTAAATATCATAGTGTGAAGCTATACAGTCCAGAGTAGCCCAATCCTGTCTTATAGATTCATATAGTGTGCATTTATGCATATAGGAAATAGTATAGGGTCACTTGAAGCCCATTTCATCGAACATGACATTGAAACCATACTGGCCCTCTTGTCTACAGTAAACTTCCAGCCAATCCTCACTCAAGAAAATATAGATTGACACAATATAACCTATGTATATAGTATATAACATTATATAACTGACCAATGTGACATTTTACAGTTAGGGTGGGTAAAATGTATTCAAATTCAGATGACTTGCATATTTGTTCATATTTGTGCATATTACATTGTCATATCAGCCTAGATTGTCAGAAAGTTGACCCAAATGAGAATAAAAAAAAAATCACCAAGTCACTGTTAATAACACTTAAACCTGAAAACTGGAAACAAACAGTTACCATCATTTCCAAGAATGTAATCCAATTGATTTTGAGATGATTTCACTTTTAGTCCACAAGACTGCAGGACAATCTGGTCCAACAATTCCTATTTCAAAACATTCTAGTCAGCTCTTCTCAAATCCACTTAACATTAATTTAGTCCTCTCCTCTCCAGTTCAATTCCAACATTCCTCCTTATGCTACCCCCAGAATCTTTGCTGAGGGATTGAAGGTGGTTCAGGAGTGGGCAGGTCCTCCAGAGCAAAGATGCTGCCCCCTGAATCCATTGTGAAGATGAAGTACAGGTTGGCTCCAAGCATGGCCAGCGTCGGCAAGAAGGAGAAGCCGAAACCCACGCCCCGCACGCTGCTGCCCATAGTCACAGATGCCCAGTAGATAAGCCTTTGGGTTAGAATGGAGAATGACATCATCAGTTACACTTTTCACTTTTTACCTTGCTCTTTGGCAGGGTACATTCATATTTTCTAAGTATTAATGGGAATTGACATTTTTCAATTATCGAAGTCATTTCAATAATAATAAATGAATACTACTACTAAAAAGGTTTTATAGGCATGACTACAACCACTTTACACACAAACAATGAACAACTACTAATATTAATCACCCAGGACACGGGTGTATGGCGTATAAACAGAAAAATTCAATGGTATGTTTAGTGTGTTGGTGTAGTGTGTTACCTGCCAAAAGCGAAGATAATAGTCAGCAGGGGGACCAGTTTGAGCATCTCTTGCCTGAGGTAAGTTGCCATGACAGCCAGCTGCAGGAAGTAGAGGAGGAACAGGGAGAGGGAGTCGCTGACGTACTGCCGATGGACGCTCACCTCCCTGCCCTCCGCCTTACCCTCACATCTGGGCTTCACCGAGCAGAACCGCAGCCGAGACACGCCCAGCACCAGCATGCCTATGGGAAGTAGGCGGGCAAATGAAAATCACAATCAGTCCACCTAACATTCAGTCCCTATGCACCTGTTAATTATCTGGCAGAGTGCAAGAACAGAGATAAAACTGAACTCCCAACGATCTAGATACGATCATTCCAGCAGTGCAATTCACACCCTTACCCAGTACTATAGGAACCGTGGCAAAAACCGAGCATCGCAAAATGTAGATCAGCCTTTGGGGAGCAGTGTGGAGCAGCGGGGCATCAAATGGCAGGAAGACATAACCGCCCCACACAAGAAGAGGGAAGATCAAGGCTGCCATGAACACTGACACGCCAACTTTCAATGCATCACGGTCACCACTGCTGCACGCACCTAGGAGAAAGAAATGCCTTACCAATTTTGGGTGGAATGCACAGAGAGATTGTGAAGATTAAAATTATGTCTGCTTAGTGCACTCAAGTCCTGGTTACCAAAGCTCAGTACCCTTCCAAATGTGCAACAGTAATGCTTATTTTATGTCACTATTTAGTATTATTGCACACTTGAATGTGCCTTACTTTGAGCAGAGTAATAGTCGTTAGTCTTGCAAATTTTCTGACATCCTTAACGATGTTAGCGCTATTAGTGTTGCGATCAAAGAGGTGAGGAATTTTTGAATTTGTATTGATGTTGAAATTGTTGTCCTGTATAGTTGTATAATTGATGATTTGTCTTTCTAATTCATATTTATTTGTATTAGTATTTAGTGTTGCAGTGTCAATGTTGGTATTGTGCAGGTAGTTACATTTTGGTGTCTCCACAGGCCATTCATGGTAGTAGCCATCTGGTGGGGTTCCATGGGGGCCAAGGAAGGGACTCTTCTCTGTGTGTCCTTCCCAGAGGGGCACGCTCTCTCCGTGGGACTCAGGCTTGCCGGAGGAGTTAAGGATGGTAATCCTGGGACTGAAGACCCGAGCGGCTTTCTCTGGCATCGAGTTAATCAGGTCATCCCCCTCTGCTGCCGCCCCCAGTTCCAGATGACTCGTTTTCCTTCTTTCCTTCATGCTCGTCTCTCTGTCCCATCCTTCCTCTGGCTCCCTCTCCCGCCCCCCCAGCTCACGCTCACTCTCTGTTCTACTCTCCTGTCCCCTCATCGACGTGCACACAGAATCCACGCTCCCTCTCTCTCCCTGCGTCTCCTTTTCCCCCGCCACTCCTCCACCCTCTCCCAGCACATCATTTCCAACCACGCTCACTTTCTCTTTCCCTTTGCTCTCGGACAGTGGCAGTGTGGAAGGTTCCATCGCAGCAGAGCTGACCACTTTTTCCTCCTCATCACCATCTTCTTCCTCCTTCTTCCGATCTGCCTGTTCAGGTTTTCCCAGTGTTTGAGGTTCTGCTATGGCTCCACTAGTTTTGGAGGCTGCTGCGCTGCCTGGCTCCAGGTTTGTCAAAAGGATTTCAGGCATTGTGATCTGTTTATATAAGCGAACCTCTCCCTCTGTATTCAAAATTATTGTTTAACTTAATTCCTGTAGGTTTCCTCCCCACAAGATGACAATCTTGTCTTCTTTGTCACTTCCACATTCTACTCCTTTTTCTCCCTGCAAAGTGTGGTAAAAGAAAACAGGTATGCCGTATGTCTGCACAGTCAATTCCACTATCTATTGTTCAGTTGTTTTTAAGTCATAATTAGACATGAACAGCACTGCACAGACGTGTTATTTATTCAGATGGCTTGTCCTTTTGTGCGCCTGTCCCTTGATCTCTCTCACACCCCCACACAGGTTCTAATACTTTACGGGTGAGGTGACTTGATTTAAAAATGCAGTGTTGTGTGTTTTCAGTCAATCATGGAGCGCACCCTCGTTCTTGTCGACGGCCTACCGAATCCCCGCCTTCCGTTTCAACAGCTGTCTGTGGTTGGCCTAGGTAACCTGCACTCATCAATACACAGTCTGATTTGTGGGAATTCACAACCCGGAAAACATAACTATGCACTTGAAACTTTTTTTTAGTAATTACCAGTTTATTTTTATATCAAAACAATGTTGTTGTTTTTTTCCCAGCGAACTACTGTTGAGTATCAGAGCAATTTTATGCGGAGAAAAATAATGTCAACCTGCGGCCCAAGTAAGTAGAGAGGTAGCGTTTCAAGTTGGGAACGCAGCTTTTCCCGTTTGCTAGCTAGCTAGTCTGCGTTGAAAACGGATGTTGAAAACATTACTTAGCATACAAACATAATAAATATATACACTTTGCAGCTGTAAGCAGGAGCAAAGGATCTTACCGGAGTGTACGAATTCACCTTTCACATAAAATTTTCCTGTAAGTTAACGTGGAAACTGTCGCAGCTGCCGCCGATCTTTTGTTATTGTGAAACTTTCACGGGGGTGGGGGCACAGGTGTGGCCAGGTGAAACGTTAAAGGGGACGTTTTTTCCTCTTATCATATGACGTATGACGTCTGGTTACAGTTCCTAATAGGATATCGTGTATTAGAGGTATTGAAAACTTTTTCACACATTTTCATTCGTTTTCATCAACCTGAATGGATTGATCATTCAGCATGGATGGATACACTTCTGTTCTTTTGTGCTGAAAGTCGCTCTGCATAACAGTGTCTGCTAAATGAGGATAACGTAATGTAATGTAACCTGATGGCTTTCAGTTGTATCATATATTTTTTTGCTTTTATTATTTTTTTTACTCATTAGAGCAAACACTCTCATGGTATATAGCAGTTCTGCTATGGCTGTAATATAATGCATAATCCTTTGTTTGTTAAAAATGAACACATGTTGGTATAGATTGAATATAATAAGTTTTAGGAAGTCCAGACAGGACAGATCAAGCAGTACCATCAGGGAAATATGAGAACTTGGAATATGGGAACTTGCAATTTCACATTAACATTTAGTAATTTAGTATAATGTCATTGACATGAAACTTATATTAAGAAAACATAGAAGCGGAAGATAGTAAGAAGACACAAGATTGTCCAGTTTTGGTTTTTTATTGTGTGGCTTTTAAACTGCATCCAAGTTAATTGTGCTTAAGTGAGGTGAGATACAGAACAGAACAGAACAGAAGTGTATGTTGGTAAAGACTCTTGGTGACATTGTGGTAATTTCTATAGGAAATAAAAAAGGGCATAACTCATTCTCTTGTTAAGGTATGACAGTGTGCCACCTGTCAATCTGTAGCTTGACTAGAGATACTTGCTCTCTGAATCTCTGTTTTCTCAAATTTTTCTCAAAAAAATACATCTACTAAAGTAGATGTATGTCACATATTTAGCTGATGAGTACAATAGTTATCAATACTGTTTTTATTTTGTAGAAAAACCCACACACTGATTGAGATTTACATTTACATACATTACAGATCTCCCAGACTCTGCCCCAACACTGTAAAAAGGGAAGAAATATAAAATTGGGGGCAATTTCCTGTTTGAATTGCTGTCTTTAAAATAAGTAAGCAGAAATGAATCCTCATCATAACAAATTGTTTTGTATACTTTATTCATATCAGAGACACTTTACTTGTCCCTAGTGAAACTGACTGAAGTGAAATCCAGTGAATCCAGTCTCTGGAGAACTGTTTCCCAAGCAGGGGCTTGGGTCAGTGCCATAGAGTTTAATGTTCTTATAGCCTATGACATATAACCTCATCTTTAATAACAGTGAAAAAATAAACACAGACAACAATAATGGTAATGCGTAGTGACTGACGTAATGCTGGTTTTGTGCAAGATCTCATCTCATTCTGTGGTCGATTGGTTCATTTACGTCTGCTTCTATTGACTATATTATGAGGTGCACTATGTTATACTTAACTATTTTGACCCTTTCGATATTCCCTACTTCCTTTGCCGTCGCTTCTCAAAGCGTCAGAAAATACGATTGCCTCGTATATACGTTTGCGACGCTGCAATGTAAGGGTCTGGGGCTGATTCTTAACCAAGATATGGAAATGGTGCCGGTAAGCGGATCATAGATCTCAAAATAATCAGATCCCTACCCCTAAAGCACGCAGAATGACACAACAGAAAGGTCGCGAACGTAGCCATGCTAACTAATTTGTTTAGTAGCTATTTTGCGTATACACGTAAACGCACTATTCTGCTTACATCCTTGCTTGTGTCTTAAACTTTCACCTTTTCTGCAGTAGACTGGCATGGTAGCTACCTGTGCCTGGTAATCTGTTGCTCGTTCGCTAGCTGTATGTAGAATGGGTTAGCTACCTTGTTCAACTGAGATAAATCTTAGATAACATCAATCTGTTTGCTAGCTGCCTAGAATAGCTAGTTAATATGATGTAGCCAAGAGAGAATTGCTAGTCTTGATCTAGCCAGACTAGTTAGGTACATGGAAGTGCGTTGAAAAGGGGCTGAAATTGGGTTCTCCGCTTGTAAACTCGTGAATTGTGTATTTATGCTTGCCGATGCAATTTATTGGGTCCTCTAATTGCACTTATCTTTCATCTGCAGATGTGGGCGTTGTGTATATTTGCGTTACTGGCAGTGCTTGGCCATGTGGCGGGAGAAGAAGGCGCTCGGTTGTTGGCCTCTAAGTCTCTTCTGAACCGCTATGCTGTGGAAGGACGCGACCTCACTCTGCAGTACAATATCTACAATGTCGGGACCAGGTACTGTTTTAGGGTTAACGATATGAAAACCTGATTAGTATCAGTTACAGTACCAACACATACACCACACTGTGTGCATGTGTTGTATTGTCCAATACACTGTGTTGATTGCCCCTTGTACTTACATCCTTCTATTCTAATCTGCTGTAAAAAAAAAAAATTAAAATTACATTATTGCCATTTAACAGGCACTCTTATCCAGGCTGAGTGCATCTAAGAAGGTGTTGTGAAAAGTTGTACAAACAGGATACCACTAACCACATGTGAACAAGTGTCTCAGCCAAACAGGGCAGAGATCACAAGTGCGTGCCTAGATCAACATGTACGCGCAATACAGTATACAGCACAGAGGGATTGCAAACACAATGCTGACACATGCCTTGGAACTGAATTTAAATTTAATTTCAAACAGCTTCATCAAGCGGCAAAATCAACGGTAGACTGAGAGAGAAAGAGACTGTTGAACTTTCTGATGCAGTCTGGAAGAATGACATGCATTTCTTCTGCACTAACACCACAGTTTAGTTATGCAGTATCCACTATAGTGAGGAGGCAGTCTGCGGTGTAGTGTCCTGTATAAACATTTCTGAACTGGTGTCTTACCTTGCTTTTTTTTTTTTTTCTCAACAGTGCTGCCCTTGAGGTTGAGCTGTCTGACAACTCTTTCCCCCCTGAGGATTTCGGCATAGTTTCTGGGATGCTTAATGTGAAGTGGGACAGAATTGCCCCGTATCCTTAAACATATATACATGGTGTTTGTCTGTAATGGGTTCTGCTGAGGCTGAGCTGAAGAATTCAGTGTATTTTCTGTAAGTCTCCCCATTTGTACTTACTATATCTGTCAGTCCTATCCTTCATCTATAATGTCTCTTTTAATTCTTCCTCCATGTTTCTGTTTTCCATCTCTACCCCTTTGCCTGTGCTGTGTTTATGCCATTCTTATTGATGCCTCATGATGTATCTCATTTCTTTTGTCTTCCCTATGTTTGATCTGTGTCATTCATCATCTGCTGTCTTTTTCCCAGCAGATGTGTCAGGTCTGTCCTTCATTTGATATTTATGTTCTGTTTAGTTACCCTCCTACCCTCCTACCCTCCTTAACCCAATCCCCCAGTGCCAGTAATGTCTCTCATACTGTAGTCCTGCGCCCCCTAAAGGCAGGATACTTCAACTTCACCTCTGCCTCGGTCAGCTACCTTGCCCAGGAGGGAGGACAGGTTGTGGTAAGGGACCCAAAAGCTCTTCAACAAATGCTAACATGGCCAAATGAGGCTTCTGGTAATAAATCCTCTGTACAAAAAAAAAAAAAAACAATTACCCCATATAAAAAGGCCACTAATGTACACTTAGTGTATGCTGCCATCAAGTTAGCACATATACAAGTGCACAAAAAATATCAACATTTTTTTAATGCTGTAACAGATCATTGGTACTCATATATAAGTGATACTTAATATGTTTTTGACCAGATAATACCCATTATATCTGCTCTCTTCATATTCAGTTTGTGCCATAGTTGTGTACTATACCAGTCAAAAGTTGGGACACACCTGATTAAGATAATGCGAAACATGCATTCAAAGACATTTTTATCATAAGACTTATGCTTAAATGCTTGAAATTTGTGTCTTAGACATCAACTTTTCAATTTATATTTGTCTGTCAAACGCATTTGTTGTTTCGATTATTAAAGAACTTTGTCATGTTGTATAAAGTTTGGCTCAAATAAAGCTACACCTTAAGTCACTTAACACTGAATGTGATAAAACCACAGTGTAATTTAGCAACTGTACCATGTGTTGCCTATTGTTTGAAAATGAGTTTTTCAATGCGACTTTACTCCAAAATTAGTATTTGCCCTGCTGCATCTTGCGTTTTATTTTGTCTGTTGTAGGATATTTGAGTTTCCACCGCCTTTCTGAATATAGTATAAGTCTCCTACTGATAGGGATAGGTACGGTAGTATGCCACCATATCTTGATTTGGATGGATAACATAACATACCTACTATTACAGTAATTTAGCATGTTGTGTTTGCATATTTAATCCAGCATTTTATGTGATATGTTCTCAATTGATCAGTTATACAAAAGTTCATGTTCATCAGCAGTACTTGATAACCACATTCATTTTAAAGTTGTTACATTTGAAAAATACTTCCTGGCTGAGAATCTTTCATATGCCAACTGTTAAAGAAAAGGTCTTAATCACAAATATTTAAGTGTCACATTCATCTCATTTTGAAATGCCCACAATGCACAATAACTGTCTTACCTCTTGTGTTTCTTGCCTCTTTTTTCCTTACTTCAGGTGGGCTACACCAGCGCCCCAGGTCAGGGTGGGATCCTGGCACAAAGGGAGTTTGACAGGCGTTTCTCTCCTCATTATGTAAGTGACAGTCAGCACTCCTGTTTCACAATGTAGAAATTTCTGCATGTACCATGAAGAAACTACATTCCAAAGACTTTTCTTTTTGCCGGGTAACAAATACAGTTCACATTATCCTCTGCAAAACTGCAGTTAACAAACTTCCTGAAATGCCAAATTTTTAATAAGCTTCTTAGGAAACAAATCCTACAAAAAAACAAATTCTACAAAACTGAATGTCCTTGTTTTGAATGGAGAGGGGTTTGTTGCTTTTTAAGATCAACTGCTTTTTGGTAATAGAAAACTGATATGAATCACTGCTCTTCATTAACACCATTGCGGAGGTACACTGCACACTTGGTGGAAGGTGAGGCATTGTCAAAAGTCCAGAAGAGACTGAACTTGGAACGTTGTCAGAGTTGGTCTTTATTTGGTCGTATGATTCCAGAGTGTGGGAACTCATGCTGACCACATGGCATTTCACTGGGCCAGGAGCAGCATGATGTGTCCTGTGCTGTGAAATTTTGAAGCATGGTCAGATTTAGGTTCACCCAGAAAAACCAAGCAGTGAACCCACAGCAGTTATGTAATTGAGTGTGGCTGCTGTCGTCCCTCTCTCCAGCTTGACTGGGCAGCATTTGGAGTGATGACTTTGCCCTCAATTGGCATCCCTCTACTGCTCTGGTACTCCAGCAAGAGGAAGTATGACACACCCAAGACTAAGAAGAATTGAGCTCCCATTCTTCTAAGGGGGTAATGGAGATAGAGAGGAAGGGTGAGAGTGGGGCATGAAGTCATGAAATCAGAGGGAAAAAGTATTGAGAATTAAGAGTAAGTCAACCTTTTCGGGGTGCGTAAATGCAAAATGTGACTGATATGGAAGGGTGGTTAAAACAACTGCATTGGTCTCTCCTGGGTAAGTTGAGAAAGGTTTTGAGCGTAATATTGGTAAATTTATCATGTTGTCTTACTCTTGGTTTGTTTCCAGCAAGCCTAGTAAAATCAAATGGGGCACAAAGAGTATGAGGAAATGGTTCATTTAAATGGTGTGGATACCGTACATTAGTTAGGAAATGATACTCGTTAAGTTTCCCTTTATTTATTTATTATTATTATTATTATTAATTAATTATTTATTTCCTTATTATTATTAAATGGATTTGTATCCTATTGTGAAAGGAATATGACCAGAGGAATTGAGATTATGGCTGTGAAGTTGTGTTGTCTCAAGTTGTTCTTGTCATTTAAAATAAAGATAGGGGTCACATGGGTATTTTTATTGTTATATTCAAAAATTCCATCGGTACCTGTGTATTTTCTTTTCTTGGCTTATTCTTTACTGCTTTTTTTTACTTTTAATCAGGTAGGCCTTGTGGGAAAAGGCTGAAAATGAAAGTGAGGGTGGTGGGGGAAGTGGGGGGCAGAGAGACTTATGCACAATGAGGAAAGGAAACAAAGGTGATTGACTGAATAAGACAAAAGCTGCTACTTTTGTTCAAATTCATAGATATTCACCATGTTTTACACCATGGCAAAACAACCAGCATGACTTCTTTGCATCTATGTCTACTGGGAAAATATTGTTTAATACAAAATCTTAGTAAATTGCACAGATTAATTCAGTTATTTGCCTCAATACACCTAAAAATAAAATTTCCAGTTTCAGGGTTCTTAAAAATGGTTTTATGTTTTTTGTTTTTTGTAACATTGGTATTAAAATGTGTAGCATAGTGGTTAAGGAGCAGGACTCGTAACCGAAAGGTTGCTGGTTCGATCCCTGCTGGGACACTGCTGCTGTACCCTTGGGCAAGGTACTTAACCCACAGTTGCTTCAGTAAATATCCAGCTGTATAAATGGATAACATTGTAAAGAACTGCAACCTATGTAAGTTGCTTTGGATAAAAGCGTCTGCTAAATGAATAAATGTAAATGTATATGTAAAATGTTTCATGCTCAGTTTACATTACATTTAACACTTTTACATTGTATTGGATATTTAAATCTCATAGCAGCACTGCTGGGTGTTGGCTTGACTTAACTCTAAGATGGTGCTTTGAGTGCTACATTGTGTTATGTGAAGACACAATTGCATCTCTTTTTGATTGCATTTACCTAGACTGGAGGTGTTCCCCAGTTGTGTGCAATTGGGTTCCACTACATAAGCTGTCATATTTTAATACTGTCTATAATGAGTTTGATCTCCATCCTCCGGCTGCTCAGTCGCCTGGCCTCTAAATCTGAATTTCAAAACCGACAGAGACTTGGTTAAAGAAACACGGAAGAAATATCGTGGCCACTTCGGTCCCTCCTGTCTGAAGATCATCCAGAAAAGACTCATTCCATTGGCAAGTATCCCGCAAAGCAGCAAGCCATAAACTGCGTTCTGAAGAAACTTATGTAGGTATGACACTAGCAACTTGGTGTCTAACCAAATTTGGAGAAGGTGGAAAATGAATACTATACATGGTAATACAAGGAGTGATGCCTGTAATCTGTTTATCTTCGCGGCACAGGGACAGTAGTAATTCTTCATCTTGCCCTTTGCCATGGATGTTTTTGTATACAAGGTTCCCTTCCGTGTGTCTCCTCGTCCTTTGAGTAACACAGTAATATTAAAATGGCTTGTTCACGTAAGTAGACGGGTCTAACTCGGGCCTGTACCTGCCACAGAGACCTTATAGAGAGATTAGACAAGGGAAAATGACTGACACATACTCCACAAGGACTGTTATCATTGGTTAAATTCTGATTAAAGACTGAACCTAGATCAGGGCTGGACAAATACCAGCCTCTCCTTGCCAAGTCTGGTAGAGCCATACTGAAAAAGAACAGGTGTTCACAGAAATATAAATAGACCAGAAGTTTAAATATATGAAGGTAAATATAGTGACAGTGGTTCATCTGTGTTGATGCGAGTTTGTCATCTGAAAGGGACATTCCGGATATGAAATGCCAAATGTGAAAGCACCATTGGAGTAATATGTAGGCTACGTGCGTCCTCGGCATCCTCGGTCACACTGAATCTGGGTATAATTATTTGGTAATAACCAATGGGTTGTAACATGATCTCCGCCTTAATTGTCTCCCATTAGGAATACAACCGTCAGTACTTCACAGAAACTGGGCAAATTATTTCTCTGTAATCGACCCCCATCCCTAATATAGTAGGGCGAGGCGCTTTGAATATGAATCATTTGTGTAGCGTTAAGATGTATTTGCCTGATAGACTTCTACAAAATATGTCGGGAAGGGGGAGAAACTGGGAGGATGAGGAAGCAAAGGCATCACATATCATTTGGTGAAACAGTAAAGTACAACGAGAGTTGTGAGTAATGAGAAATGCTGCTGCTTATCGCGATACAAGTGCATGGCCGCACCTATGGGTCTCTGTCTCCTTGCCGACCAGGTATGACGTAAAATGAAACTCAAGAGATATGAGTTTAAAAATACCCACAGAACACAACACACATAGCGGACCTGTAAGGAAAGTGTATAGATTTTACAGAGAGCTTTGCAATATACTAAGCAGCATATCGCAGATAGACGTAGCCTATCACATGGTGTCGAGTCATCAGCACCTGCTTCATTCACCTGAAGCCTAGAGAGCTGCTTCATGATAAAGGAAGAGTTAACCTCTGAAGACGAGCAGGATGAGAGAATGGTAACGTTGACGTCAATAACCTGACATTAAAATTTGATGTCTCAGCTAACACTTTGATTAGGCCTACCTACGTTTTGATATGTCAGTCAAGTGACACTTGAGTATAGTCAGCATACAGCTATGTAACAATGCAGCGTTAACACACTGGGTATCAGTTTTATACACATATAAGGTCACATTGGTGAAATGATTACCCCTGTAGCCTCAGGGTCTATTATGCAGGAAAGTGGTCAATGACTCGCTGGTTGTTAGTTATCTGTTTAAGTATAGACTGTCCGGATTATGAATGAAGTGTTCATGACTTAAAAGTGTAGTATGAGGTTTGATCAAGTCTTAGCTGAAGACTGAGCAACAAGTTGTATATTATGTAGCCTGACTATGATATGTTATAAAAATAAAATTCAGGTGCGGACCTTTAAGTGGAATATATGTCTTGTTTGTTCAGCTTCCACCTGTAGAATCACATCGCTGATCTGACCGGTTTTGCATTGCAAGATCATTTCACGTAATCCGAATTCCTGCCAGGACCCTCAACGAGTGCAGATTCCTCCAGTCTTACTATACAGAAACAAAGGTAAATATAATTTCAGATGGAACGCATTTTCTATTCTTTTTTATCAGAATTTCGAGTATCAAGTAGGCCTGAATTCTTTCGGAATGACAAGTCAACACTACAACACTTGTTATTTATAGGTAAAGATAAAAGCTTCGTAGTTGTGTTAAATCTGGCCATTGGCATTATAAATACAGGTTGAAATATCAATAAGGACATTGGAGATCTTACTTTCTAAAACAGATAAGCTTCTGAAGTGTATTTACCATTTTTTTCAGGAAATATCATTTTATTTATTTATCATTGTCAAGTTTCAGCATCTATCAAAAATAAGTAATTGCTTCTTTCACCTCTAAATAGACAAAGTGATATGTCTACTATTAATGGCATTTAAAATTACCCTTGACTAACGTCGTTCGTCGCTTTGGATAAAAGCGTCTGCTAAATTAATAAATGTAAATGTGAAATACATCTCTGGACGCAATCAATCCATTTAGGATCTGATATTCATTTTATGACATCCACCAAAATGTTTAAAATTAACAAAAATCATGGTGCTCCACTGGGTAATGTGAATCCTGTTAAGGTTCTGTACTTCCTCAGACGGCACAAAATATTTTAAATCACCCATAATCATATCAGTCTTGGTGTATCTACCATCGACGTTTTAATAAAGCTATCACAGATTTATAAAGGTTCCGTAATGAAAAGAAATAACGCAGCACTAGACACGCGCTGCAACGTTTCCCAGAATTTCACATGTTGCTGATAAATGGAACATTTAAATGCACATGGCATTAGTAATGGATTACCAGGCAATGCAACTAAAAAAAATAAAATAACAAAACCGATGTCTGAAATGTTAGTTTAGAAGCCGTACAGCTACAAACCCAACAGGGGTCGCAAGAGCTGTAGGGGAAAACCGACGAAACCCTTCTGGACCTCAGATTACAGGGTTAGTAGGCAGACAGGTTGAGAAGTAAGAGGGAGTTCATGAACATCAAGTGGACCTAAGTTTTTTCTCATTTCTCTCCACCTGTTTCGTTCACTGTACGACTCGCTATTTACTGTAAAACTATGGGACTTACTCCGATGAACTCAGACAAAATACAAGTCACTGGTAAGTGATGGGGGGATCTGTTCGGTTAGCTCGATGCGTTTGTATGGTATTCGTAATAGATATTAATTTAATAACCAGAGATGCTACTGGCGATAATCACCATTGTATTTAATGTGCTAAGGCAGAAGCGTGTGTAGGCTACTGGCCGTGCAAATTAATTGAAGATAGAAGTGAAGATCAATGAGTATACAGCTATCATGGCGAAACGGAACTGACTCTCTGTTTTGATATTAATTCAAATAGATAGCAGCCTAATGTTTCCTTCGCACTGTCGGGAATGAAATTTCACATTTTTATAGTCCAAACAAGGGTTTATATTTTAGGAGCGGAGATTGCACAACTGGATGGTGTGACTAGATTTTTTAATACTGCGGTAATATATACGCAATTTAACTAAAAGTGTAATGACATTTCATTTACATGTAAGCGAATTTACAACTGAGGACTTTTTGAGGCGTTTTTAAAATTCGCTGAACTTCGCCGCAAAGTATGAATTTATTTTTGCTTTACAAGGCGGATAAAGTGACTTTCACGGAAGCAAAACAGTCGATGTCACCAAAACCAGACTATGGGCCAATCTTTAGTATTTCTGCGACAGCTTTCACTATTGCCAAAGGACAGCGACATAGCAGGCTACTGCCCCGCCTCCTCGTTTTCTGTAACTGTAATGTATATGATTAAAATGCTATCCTTTTAATACCTGAACTGCAGTCACTGCACGTGCGTAAGCTGTCATGGGCTGTATCTAGGGATTTTGATACAACCTACCGTCCCAGCAACGGCAAGAATCATGATGATAATTTGGAAGAAAGTGCTATGCCTAATCCGTTATTTTATAGTGCGACTGCGACTATGACCCTTGTCATATGAAATCTGACGTCTGTCTTTACGGTAACAAGTGAAGGCAGATTGTACGGTGGCTTGCGTGGATATAAGAAGACAATTAACGCTCAACATAGCCCTGTCTTCAGCAGGTGAGCCCTTCGTCTCCCAAAATCAAATAAAATTGTTTGTGGCTGAGGAGTAGATATTCTAAAAAAACAGAATAAATTGCACGTGTCTCTTGATTTTTTTTCTGCGTCACTTTGAGAGAAAGTGAGACTACTTTTTCTTCCTCTTGCTGCCTTATTTGGTGCAGTGAAACAATGTATCCCGAAAACCGACACCTGCTTTGCTCTCGAACTACAGGACAGCTATTTTCTCCGCAGAGCTTTCAAACGGACTGGTTCCTCTATGCTTGTTTCGACACTGACGTAAGTGATGCATGTGTAGGATAACCCGCAGGGCAAGGGAAACATCGAGCCTGTGGAATTTCAGAGCCGCACCCCCAGAATTGTTTGTTATTCCCGAAAGAATGTACAGTTTGGGTTTTACTTACTGTGTTGTGCGAGGATGTACCAACATAGCAGTGATGCAAAATAGATCCTGGAATTCCACCTCTTTAAAATAAAATTCTCTGAGACTTCGAATACTATGTGATGTTTTAAGATCATCTATAGGATACTCACAGAATACACTGACACTTGTATCTATTTTTCTCATTTTGAACACCCAGATGATTTCGTATCGATAGAACCGGATTAGTTTATGGATCTTTCCACACTGTTTAGATCTTTCTTGTTCTATGGTATGACAGTGCGTCCAAATACTTACATATTAACTTGTAATGCAGGGTAACTACGGTTTCTGACCAATGTAATGGGCGACTGTCCGCATATCCAAGAGCGGAAGCCGTCTGCTTTTCTTGCCCTCGGCGACACGATGCTGTGAGGGACGGGCATGTGAGATCTGCGCTCTGGTATTTCACTCTAGCCCCCTCTGGCATTCCCCGAGCGTTCTCCGATTGTGGGAGCGGTCGGACCAGTCTTACAACTTCATCACGGAAACCGGGAAAGGAGAGTTAGTGAAGTCGGAGCTCAGAACACAACTACTTTTTCGTACGACGTTGCGACGAGTGATTACTAGTGCTGATTCCAGTAACAGAGCGATCTAAGTCCATCAACCAGGAATCGGTTCCGAGTGGAATTTAGACAATTATCTAGCCTATCTACTGTTCAGGTCCAGTGGTAATAAAAGGAACGATACCCCGCATGATACTTTATTTCTGATTTGTCTGCTGTCAAGTAGCCTACAGTTGTTTCGACAGTGGTAATCTGGGTGAGTTTTTATTATTTCGTTATTATCATTGCCAACAGTTTGTATGTTAAAATTGAACACGTTTTACTGAAGTGATTACACTCATCGAGCTGGTCATGTCTCGAACTCTTCCATTATTTAATCGCCTAACCTGTCTGTTAATGTTATCATTTAAAATACTTACCTTTTATATTTTTTATAATGAGATCCACATTGAAAGGAGGCAGATTAGCCGTGTGGCGCTATTCTGCCCCCTCATCTTCTCATGGTATCCCGCTGTCCCTCCCTCTCCTCTCTACACTGCAACTCTCCATATGTTCTCTTTTTATCAGCAAGTACTTCATTTTTTTTCCCTGTCCTCACCTCCTTCTCCTCAGCTCATCCACATGCTTGTCCTTCATTTCATTATCTCAGTACTGTATTCCTTCTCCATACCCTCTCAGTGCAAAGGCACGAGTCTCTATCTCCCTGCCGTTCACTCCCTCATCTGGATTCAAGTCTCTGAGTTTAATCTCTCGGTGGTGCTTCTTTACCCATCAGCCTCATCTCATCCCCCCCCCCCCCCCCCCCCTCCAGATCCCTCCCACCTCTGTGCCCTCCTATACTGACATCCTATCTGTGCCCTAATCTCCTGGGCTATATGTGTTTCTCCCTTAGGGGCGACTGTCCTTGACATTTGAAGTGCTTCTGTGCTACTGTACCATTGGAACACCATGATGGTTGCTTGTAGTCAGCAGTGTTGGGGCACAGACAGACAATCAAATGTAGGCAGCAAAATGATGGGAGCAGGAAACCTTGCTCAGTGACTGGTTATGGGAACAGCTAACAGATGCGCTTAGACACACACAGATTCACACATACTTGTATTGCATAGCTCTATATCAGCAGGTTCATTTGCAAAAATGTTTCTCTTCTGTGCAAAATTCTGTCGCAGAATATAAAGTTCACGTATTCACGTGTGCTTGTAATATTCTTTACCCAAAAATGAAGTATTTACAGAAAGGAACCGTGCAGTCCTTGGGCCTTGAACATGTTTGCCATCTTAAGTGTCAAACTACTTTTACGTATTGTACACATGCAGAGTACAAAATACAACTGTCTGAATACAGTTTGTGGGAGCTGCTTCATTCAGAAGAATAATATTTAACCCATTGATTAATCAATTTGGTCCAGTCACGCACAATAGCGTGCATGCATGGTCATTACACACACACACACACACACACACACACACACACACACATTGCATGGGTTTGATGGTCTGGATACACATACAGAATGCCATGTGATCCATACCTACACGTGGACACACACACACACACACACACACACACAATTTGTTGCAGTCCTCTTTACTGTATTAAAATCAGTGGCAGCCAAACAGGAAAGTACCTCTGTTTTGTTTAAGCTGGATGATTTGAATACATGTGCACATAACATTGTATCGTATTGTGTAATCCGTAGAACAATGTAATTTCACAGAAACGCGATCCACAGAAAGAGGAAAAGCCACTCTTCATTTCAGGAATATCTTTGTTTTGTGAATGAACACAGAAAGAATAATTCAGCAGTATGAGTAAGAAACCTTCACTGACCATTTAGTATACTGAAAAGAAATATTTGATTATGCACTTCACCCAAGTCTCTAAACCTCATGGTACTAAACACTTGAAAATGCTGAGCATGGGTAGAGTTGAATAGAAATAGAATGGCTAGAACAGTTCTACATGATAAATGCAATGTGAAAATATATTCTGTTATATATAGTCTTGTACATAAGAGTTTGTTTTTCCAGTTTTCTTTTTTAAATGCAATCATTTATCTATACTTTATCTTTTCCTCTGCTTTAGACTGCAGTGGATTTAAAATGTCAGGGAACCATTAATTGTCTGTAGCCTACATTCATTCAGGAACACTGGTTGGTTGGGATAGTCATATGCAATATGCATATCTATCTATATAGATAGAATGGTTTTACTAGTATCCAGTCTATTGATCTTTGGGGTGGAGGCTGAGCTAGTGATAGTTTACCTCACATGCTGATGAAATTTATTGTACCGATTGGCTTCAACTTGTGCGCAATAACAAGTGATCGTTTATGGCTAACTAGCAGATAACTGACCCTTCTAACCCCTCATCTATACCACATTGTGCCCTAGTTTGGTACTATTTTGTGTACAAATAATTTGTGGACTCATTAGCTTGGTGAATGTCCATATATGTGCGCGCATGTACACACAGAAGTTGATGTTTTAGGGCATTTGCAGATAAATGATGATTTTTCCTGTAGGGCGTCCTCAAGCCTGTGTAAGTACGTCCATTTCCAGACACGGGTGCTATGTTTCCAGGCAAGGACAGAGAGACAGAGCACAGGGAGGGAAAGATGTATTTAGTGCTGATGTTTCTCTTAAGTTGTTAAAAATTAAGTTCCAATGCTGATCAGATGTGTATTTGGTGTTTACAGTGGAATTTTTCCATTTTATTATCGATTAACAATTAAATGTGTGTGCACTGAAGATAATGACTTTCTGTTGAAGCTGTATGTGACGGAGTGCCGTCACTACGGTTGAGTATGCGCTCTGACTGCCATACCAACGAGCCTGGCTCTTTGGTGTCGTGGTCAAAGTCGCATGTTTGGTACCCCGTAGACCTGGGTTCAAGGCCGGGTGGGGTGACTGCTCTCGCCCTTCGCTACACTGTACAGTAGTAATTTAGCCTCTGTGAGTATTAGAATACATCAGATGTAATGTAACATGCCGTGGTAGATGTACAAAGATACAGTACCTACTGAGAGTCATAGGAACCACAGAGATCTAAATGGGATGGATGTTGATACTTTTGCCCTCCACCGGTTCACACAGACAAACACTCACCTACTGTTTTTGATGCATTTGCACGCTGCCAGAATGACACAGGCAGTGATAAACAGGAGATCCAGGAACCATGGATCTTCACATAGAGATGAAAAGAGTAAGAGTGAGCACCTACTGAGGTGATCTCAGACACGCACAGTTGCACATTTGAAAAAAGACACCATGAGCCACGTAGATGTTCAGGGCTGATATGAGTTGAAGTGTAACATACACATTTTTTATGTAAAGATGTACATTGTACAGACACACTGATATGCGATATACAGGTATACTACACAGACATACCGATGTGTTGTATTCATCCTTACATTGCACGGACACTCTGACTTCACCAATGATTATGGTTAAATATACTGTGCTTACACAATCTCTCGCACTCACTTTGCTGGGTGAATTCTTTGTGATAAGCACACTACTGTAACATTGTTTGTCTGTTTGGCTTGAGACCAGGGCACAGTCAGACGGAGTTCATTGTTTATCGGGATCAGGCCTGGAGCTTTTAACATCAAACAGTTTCCTTGGCTGAAACTTTTGTTTGTCCTTTATATGGGGAGGAGGCCATATGGAAAAAGGCGTGGGGGTGTTTTGGTTCCCCTTGTAGTTTTTCAGGCACAGTCAAACCAGCATCCTGTGACAGGATGGAGGCTTGGGGTAGCGCAAACATTTTGGGCAGTGTCCACATGGCGTGGATTTGACTTCAGGCTACGTACTGTACAGGAATCAACAACAGCTGGGAGAGATTTTGTACGTGGTGAGAGGGATCAACATAATGACATATGGACAGGGAGATAAAGAGGAAAGAGGACAGAAAAAAACAGAAAGGGAAAACAGAGACAAACTGGGTGGAATGAGGGGCAGGGGCTGTGTATATATATGAATGTGTATATATGAATTTTTATAGAACATCAAGATTAACCCTTTCACACATACAGTCACACTGTTGTGATTAGCCCTTTCGCATGTACGGTCAAACCAGTGTGATTAGAACACTAGATGGGAAAAATTCTAGCTAACGTTAGCTTTGAGGAAACGGTGATTTAACGTTACAAAGTATAGCAAATGCGGCAGTGAGAACTATGAGAAGCTTAGTAATGCTAATGAAAACATAATGAACTATACATAACACGCGTGCTACATAGCATAAAATAAGTCACATACGAAGAGGTTAAGGACATCAGCGTGTGTGTGTGTGTGTGAGAGAGAGAGAGAGAGAGAGAGAGAGATATTGCACACATACGTAAAGGATCAATAATGTCTGCACAGCTTGATAACTGCTTGATAACTACTAACACTGTGGCACTCTGTATTTTGTTACAGGTCTGCATACACTTTCTCCGTATCTCCTCTTACACTCACATGCTTGCTCCCTCCCCCACTCTTTTCATCCATCCCCAACACTCACATTCGCTTCAAGAGATAATTTTGCAGAACACAGCAACCTCTCATAGGTCTATCTCTTTTTTTACAGTCCACTCCCTCTCTTTTCTCTCTCTCTTCCTCTGCCGCTATCTCTTTCTAACTATAAATCACAGTCTCAAAATGTGGTTTGTTAACTGCGCTATCAGATTTAAAGCATCTATTTGAAATTCCCTTCTGGCAGTTCTCCTCTTGTGGCTTTATAAAGACAGTGTGCTTTTTTCATTCCTGTATCTGTCTTCTGTCCTCATCTTTCTCCTCTCATCTCTTTCCAGTGGCATTTTAGTATCTGTCACTCTGCTTTTTCCTCTAAAGGTGACCTGCCATTGGTATTAATCACTCCTACCCTCTGTGGCCTCTAGTAATAAAGAGTAACTGATACAGACAGCGCACAAAATGAACAACCGTTGGTAGTTAAAAAAAAAAAACTTTCATAACATTTAAACTGTCACATTATGTAAGCATGCTGCTTAATTGTGGCCTGGTGAAAAGATTGTCAAGATTTGGCATTTATATGGCAGCTTTGAAAGAAGCTGGGTAAAAGCTATTCATTTTGTTGTCAATGTGTGTCTCTCTCTGTCAGTCAGGTCTGACCCCTATGTGTCTCTTTGCCCTGTACTTCAGGCTGGTGCAGCATGCGGTAGCAGGTGTGTGCTGTTGAACTTACCAGGGAACCAGTGAGAGAGAGAGCGAGAGAGAGAGAGTGACCGCAAGATGGCCCTTTTCAAACTAGAGAATGTGGAAGACCTCTACGAGATAGGAGACCTACTGGGCAGGTAAGGAAGGATCAGGTGAATCTCTGCGGAAGTATACATCAAGTCAGCTCCCAGCCTTCACATCCAGAGTTTGCTTGCAAAGTCCAGTGCTTTTACTACTTCACAGTTCAGTTAGTCAGTCTCAAGAGGTGAAGTAATTTTAGAGAAGGGAGGAGATGTGTTGAGCCTCTGTTGAATGTTCATGTCTTTCTGTGTGTGTGTGTGTGTGTGTGTGTGTGTGTATCTGTCTATTATGTTGTATATCTTTGTTGTATGAATTACAGATATATAAATGATAAATTCTTTTATAAATAATTAATAGTAAATGTATGCATGAATAGTAGAATATTATAATATACATTATAATGCATTGTAATATTATGATATTATGCACATATACTGTATATGTGTGTGTGTGTGTTTATGTATATGGTTAATATATAATGTACAAAAATCAGGGGTGTTTTTTTTATCTCAATGAGGTAGTCTGCCAACCCACTCTTTGACTCTTTGTCGCTGCCCTAGTGGTCACTTTGGGCAGGTGCGGGAGGTGCGTGAGCGGGCCACGGGGATTCTCTGGGCTGGGAAGTTTCTGAAGCTGCGGAAGAACGCCAGCAGCCGGCTGGGGCTGGAGAGGAAGAGCGTGGAGAGGGAGGTGGAGATTCTGCAGGCCCTGCAGCACCACAACATCATGGCCCTGCGAGACGTGTTCGAGAGCAGGGCAGAGGTGGTGCTCATTGTGGAGCTGTGAGTGAGGGGGGAGGGGATTGGGGAGGGGGATGGTGCTGAAAAGGCTGGTAATCCAATCACATGAGGATTGATTTGTGGATTACTCTTTTCATTCATTTCATATTACTAGAATTCTCCATTTGCATGGATCAGAGAACATGTTGTAGTCAAAGAGGAAAGTTTGGATGTATAGCAAAGAAATATAACCTGACAACCTAGAAATGCATGAAAACCACAATTTAGAAATCTTACTTATCAGCCCTTGTTATGTAATTAAACTGAAAATAGGAAGCATTCGACAGGAGCTTTTGAGCAAGCAACTGGAGGGCCAAAGGTCATGGATATTTAGTGGACTATGGGCTGGTAGAAAGAGTTATATATAGGGATGTGTAACATCTTCAACCTCTAGAGAGAGCAGGATGGTGTGAAAAGATGACCAGAGATTTGATCAATGCCATGTTTTGCTAGGTCCTTTTTTGTCTTTCAGTATTTATAAGGCCTGAACTCTGCCATTAATGGCTGCTTTCTGAATGAGAATATTGTACTGTTGTTCCAATTAATCGGGGGGGATTAGGTGTCAATGGGGCCTGGCTCCTTGTGATAGCGTCTCTAACAAACAGGAGGTAAATTGTTCCGGGGTGACATTTCCATGGGCAAACATCTGTTGTGGAGCGAGGTTACAAAGAGAGAGGACAGTGTAACCAGAGACACGGGGGCCAGCTATTTAAAGACAAAGCCTAGAACCTGATCTCTTTGTGGCTGAGCCAGCTGCTAATGCCGAGGGCTGTCGAACAATGAGGCTAAATGAAATTCTCACAGTTTTGAACACAGCTGTCTGCGATTCAAAGCTTGGTTCATTTAGTCTCCTTGGACCATCTTTCCTTTTCTTCTCTGTACTGGCTGTGTGGTATGGGTATTGTTTTTCTACTGATTGTGTGCCTCAGTACTGGCAGTTGTGTACTTGTCTGCACTGATGCCAATACTCCAGTATGGATTCTCTGTGCATCGGTCTGCAGTGCCACAGACAGAACTATTGACTTTCCCATTAATTAAACCTTCCAAAACAAGTTCAGTTAGTCTCATTTTAACTGATCCAATTTTATGGTAAACTTTCTGTCAGTGTGTGCCCCCCCCCCCCCCCCCCCACTGCTTTTTCACTTCCTTCCTCTCTCACTTTCTCTCTTCCCTCTCTCCCTCAGTATCAGTGGCGGGGAGCTGTTTGACTTCATCGCAGAGAAGGAGAATCTGTCAGAGAATGAGGCCATTGAATTCATCAAGCAGATCCTGCAAGGGGTGGGCTTCATGCACAGCAAGCACATCGCCCACTTTGACCTCAAGGTAAACTTTCTGCACAGCGTCGCATTGAGCTTTGCCCTGCCACACGGTCCACCAAGTCTTATATGAAGGCTGCAGTGTGCCGCTTTTATCCCATGATGAAGGTATTACATGCTGTTTACAGCTAAACAGCGTGTCTGCAAACATGGCCCTCCTTGACCCCTGATTCTTCCCTGACTGTACACACCCACATCGGAGGTCATCAACTGTGAATCCTATTTCAGGCTCTTACTGCATGTTACACCTCATGGGCATCCGTCAGTGTAACATCCAGTCATAGGGACTGCAATAGGGTAGTATAGTCGTAGCAGTGTGTCGTAGCAGTGGTAAGGACAAGTACTTGTAACCAAAAGGTTGCCGGTTTGATTCCCCACAGGGGAGCTGCTATTGTACCATTGAGCAAGGTACTTACCCCAGAATCGCTTCAGTAAATCTCTAGCTGCATAAATGGGTAACGTAAAAATTATAACCTGTGTAAGTTGCTCTGGATAAAAGTGTCTGCTAAATACCAAAAATGCAGTTTAATAGTGCAGCTGTTTTACTGAAACAATAACAGATCTGGAAGCAAGGTGCAATCGAGAGAGCAGGTGCCCTTTGACTTACAAGAGATGCGTCATCATACTATATGTCAGTTTTGTGCGTGGAACTGGAAATGTAAACTGAAACTAGGTAGCAGTGAGTTCATAACCACATGCGGTCGTGAGGCGCACATGTGGACATCTTATGCTCTCATGAAAACCAGTAGCCTTCAAAGTATCATCCTCTGCCATGTGCCTCTGTCACCAGGGTGCCCCTTACTTATTACTTACTTATTATCTCTCTGCCTCTGCACTGTCAGTTTTACGCTGGCATGGTTGTATGGCTATCGTTTGTCATGAGTATTGTTAGTGTTATCCTAGAGAAGAGCTCTCATGGGGAATGAAATGGCAGGGGAGGTACCACAGTTATTATGTTTCATTTTGTGTATGCATTAAAGTTTTCACTGGGTGTCCGGTTCCCTTTTTTCCTGCATTCAGCCAGAGAACATAATGTTGTCAGACAAGCATGTGGAACACCCACACATCAAGATCATTGACTTTGGACTGGCCCAGTGCCTCACACCAGGGGAAGAATACAGAAGTCTGTGTGGCACCCCCCAATACATCGGTGAGTGGTACAGTCGGCTATGGATATTAATCTGTATGGATTATATATATGGATTACGTTGCTTTATGTGTCTACACTTACGGAGATCAGTGTAAAAGAGTGGTTTGAAGGGTCTTTGGTTGCCATGGAGATGGTAAAGGAGATGCGGTTGGGTTCAGGAAGTGACTTTGCAGTCTGAGGTGGAGTAGAGAGGTAGTGAGAGGGCTGTTTGGCCAACAGTGTGAAGTTTCCACTGTCCGAACCGGAAGATCTTGAGCAAGCCGGGTGTGACTTCTAACTGCACATGACACGGAGACGGACTTTCTCAGCAAGGCTTAATACATTCTCACAGCGTTGCAGAAGCGTTGAAGGAATGTTACTTGTTAGCTCAGTCCGCACTTCAGTTTTCCTCAGTGGAACCCAGCCCGCCAGTTTCTTGCAGTTCTTGATTAACTTCTGCCTGTCTCCAAATGTGTTACATTGATGTGAATCTCCTTTTCTCTTTCTCCTATCTCTTCTTCTTTCTCTGTTGGTATTCTGTGAACAAGCAGACTGTGTGTAGATGAACTCACTCTTAAAAATGTCTTAACCTCCCCAGCCCCTGAGGTGATAAACTACGAGCCCCTGAGCATATCAGCAGACATGTGGTGAGCTTTATTACAATTTAAAGAAATATTATAAACAAATCCTAATATTGCACCTTAGTTAAATGGCAATACCAGGGCCTAGAGGTTTTCAACCAGGAGTGTATGTACTCCCCCACTCCCCAGGGGTACTTAAAAGGATTGGAGGGGAGTACATGGGAACTAGGTAAATAATCAAAGATCATAAGAACACTAAGGGGACAAACTTCATCAAGTGGCATTTGAGACACAGTCTTGGACCAAAAAAGGTACAACTCTGTATTAAGATTGAAAACCTCTCCCATAATTATGCTGTAAATGAATATCCTGATTCCTTTATCCCGTCTGTTTGGTATAATAATTAACAAAATAATTTGAAAATTCAGGGATTGTTATGTTTTTCTTCTCTCTCTCTTCAGGAGTATAGGTGTTATCACTTACATCATGTGAGTATCTGGGTTGATCAGTCAAATTTGAGTGGCTTTTGAGATACTTTTGAGATGTCTGTATATGTCAAATGTTGACTGTGTGCTACTGTTCTGCAGGCTGAGCGGTATGTCCCCCTTCCAAGGAGATACAGATGAGGAGACGCTAAGAAATATCGTCGGGATGAACTACGAATTTGAAGACCTGTATTTTAGCCAGACTAGTGACATGGCCAAAGATTTTATTCAGAAGCTTCTGCTGAAAGATCCAAAGTAATTAGTCCATTGGTGATTTATCAGTTTTATGTTGGAAACTAAGAACACAATATGAAATAGACTGATATTTTAGAGTGTGTAGCATATACTATTGCAAAAGTGTATTGTAATATTTATAGGACAGTATTGATGACCAGAGGGAAGCAGAATAGGGTTGCTTTTGGATCCTAAGGTCACTGTGTGGCACAGCAAATGTTAAGCTGTGAAAATGAGTTCTATAATGCTTTTTGTCAGCTGTGCCATATGCAAAACATTGTCTTGTGTGATGTCACCAGGAACAATTAAAGCTATAAGTATCAGCTTCAGTTATATACATCACACCCTTGTTTGTCTGTCTGCCCAGTGAGAGAATGACAGCCGAAGAGTGTCTGCTACATCCCTGGATCAAGGTGAGGAATGGGGAGAGGGGGAGAGGTAGAGAAAGCGATTGATAAATAAGAAAAAAAGGGGAGAAAGAAATTGGGAATGCCATTCATTGTATTTTGATATGTGCTGATATTTTGTCACTGTACAAACCATACCACGTCCTTATTTCCCATCTCAGCCCCTTACACGAAAACAGGCAGCCAACAGAAGCCGCTCATCGATCAACATGAAGAACTTCAAGAAGTTCAACGCCAAGAGGAAGTGGAAGGTGAGGCTAGATGCCTGCACAACAGAATGTGTGGAAACAGAAAGGAAGATGCGGTGTGTTCTGCTGTGTTGATGAACCATGCTGTTATCAGCCTGACTTGTGTGGTGAGCATGATCTATGTTCCGCCAAGATCGCTGCGTTCTGCAACCGTGGGGGTAGCTCACTGTCCTGTCCTGGCAGGGTCGTTCCTCTTGAACACGATTCCTGCCTGTACTGGTCCCTCAGTGATGGAATGAACTTCCCTCAGGGGTCAGAACAGTGGAATCATTGCCCATCATCCGACACAGACTGAAGACTCACCTCCTCAGACTGCATCTAGGTTCCACCTCAATCCCAGCTCCCTAAAACCTGCTATTTGTTATAATGTTGTTTATTTTACAAGTCGTATTGTGATGTGTTTTGGATTCTGTGTTCTAGTGACTGATGTATGGTAGTATACTTGGCTTCCCTTGTCCAGTCAGATTGCACAAGTTAACCTGTGGTATGGCTTGAATAGTGTTATGCTCACACTCTCTGGACTGGCACTGTTGTTAGCCTGGTCTGACACTGCTTGAATGGATGCACTTCTGTTCTATTGCGCTGGAAGACTCTCTGGATAAGAGCGTCTGCTAAATGAATGTAATGTGATGCAGTGTAATGTAATGACTTCTGTTGCTCAGTGCTTGTATTACATCCACATTCACAGGTCTGCTGCTATGTCATCTTTTCCTTACTGTCCTTATTTTTTTCTCTCTTTCTCTCTTATTCTGTAGATGTCCTATAACATGGTGTGGGCCTGTAATCGACTATGTCGCTTGAAACTGCTGTGCAAGACCAGTGCCAAGCAAGACGAAGAACTGGTAAGAGCAGGGATGGAGGGAGGAAATTTTAGTTAGGAGATGCCTGTCTTTTACATTTCAGGATGGTTTGGGCGTTATGCTCTTGAAATGTCTTATGTTTGTGAATGAAATCGGGAAAAGGGGCATGACTGGAAAGAGATCGTCAAGGCTCAACGTTAATGTAATACTGTCACTGTGTTTGTCTCCCCATTCAGAGAAAGTGTGAGAGTGACCAGGAAGACACTGAAACAAAACCAGCCTCCCTTATTCGCCGCAGACTCAGTAGCAATTCATAGAAATCACCACAAGGGGGAGCGCCAGCTGAACTCCTCTTGGTCAGTGATGTATGACTCAGTGCATAACATTGCATTGGTCTGGAATGGGGAAAAGACTACCTGAAAGACATGGAAAAAAACTGTTTATTCTGTCATTAATGCACTATTATGTGGTGATTAGCTTTGTCCCTTAGAGGTGTGACATTTCAAAGTTTAAATTATATACAGTCATCTCCAGATTCTCCTGCTACAATGCAATGTTTCTGAAAGTGCCACCGTCAATAAAATCTGTGGCTGGTGACTGCTTTGGAAAAATATGCATTCTCAAACATCAATTAAAGTAAAAAAATGTGTGATGGTATTGTGACAGGGATGTGTAACATCTTCAACCTTTCATCTTGTGTGACCTTTGCTGTTTTTATAAAGACAGCTTTAAGATGTCACAACTGAGCAGTTTGCATTTCATGTTTCTTTTTTACCTCCTTGAATTCCACCTTAATGATGCAACCACAACAAAAAGACCTTCATCTGACAAATACAGAGGAACACTTATGAATGAGCTGCCTAAAACATTAACATGGGTTCACTGAGATCTTCTCATTATTGCCAAAAACATCTGAGGAATAAGATAGAGATGTTTACCTCCCAGCACTTATTCAGTGCCAGGGCTTACTCAGTGCAACCCCTGTGTTTCGGTATCTCAGAAATGCATATTTAACACTGTTTAAATATGAAGGGATACTTTATTCTAAAGCTTTGAGTTACTTGAAATTAAGTTACTTGAAATGTTTGTGCAGTAGGGTAAATAGCTTTGAATGAAGTCTGGGTTTTTTGTTGAGTAAATTAATTAAAGGTCTGAAATCTAAGTGTCAAATAGAGATCGGTTCCATCAGTAGCAATAATTTCATCACTGAATGTATTAAGCCTCCTCCCTTGTGTGTGTGTGTGTAGGTGGGGTTGGGGGGATCTCAGTGGAACCCAGTGTAGCAGTGTTGTGTTTTTACTTTAATGATGATCATATTACAGTATTTATTTGCCTTGCAGATGCCTTTCTACAGGGAAACATACATAGTTTACATTTGACAAACTATCCATCCATGCAGCTATACAGATTGAAACAGTTCAGTAACTGAAATGTTGATGTACCTTGCTTACGGACACTCCTCCATGTGGAAAACCAGCTCGCAAACTTGGGTGATCAGCCATTATCCAGCTATCCAAGCCTCACGTGCCTCTAGTCTCTAAACTCATATACCGAGTGAGGCCTTCACCCAGTCTTTAACATGAAGTCAAACTAGCACTGTGCCAAGGAGATAATGACATAAAGCTAATAACTCACTCGACTGAAGGGAAATGGTGAAGGGGTCCATTTCTAAATACAGGATATTAAAGGCCAGTGACCCTTGCTTTTAGATATTTTTAAGCGGTTGATTACAAGATTTCAAGGTTATACAAGGAGAGAAGAATTACTTTGTTGATTTGGATTTTATGTTTTCAGAGAATGACATTTCCAAAGTTCCCTCATTTCTTTTTAAATAGAAATGTAGTTTTTTATGTGTGGTTTTTACATTATTGCATTGGTGTGAAAATGACTGTATTCGTTGCAACCAGTCTGAAGTTGTTTTTTAATGTGTGAGTTATGTCAGTTTTAATAAACAATTTCTATTAAGTCCCTTTTTGTTTTAGTACTTCTTGTCTACTGGTTGTCTGAAAATTGGTGAGAAAAATGATCTTGTATTTCATTATTTTTAGATCAGTCCACCCTCACAAATTTACTCAGGTCCATATTCAATCTAACCACAGGGCACTTCGTGTGTCATTTTTAATACTGGATAAAAACAAGTCGTGTGCTTTTACATTGCATTACATTTATTCATTTGGCAGACGCTTTTATCCAAAGCGACTTACAAGTGAGGTACAATACAACACAAGCAAAAAACCAGAGTCAACAATATTAGAAGTGGAAATACTGGAAACCGAATGCCAGTGCAACAGGCTTATTAGTGGCTTTGTGGTATGCAGACATAGATCATGTTTACAAGTATTGATCACGTTTCATACACTTTTTCTGAACACTTTGCTAAAGCAACTGTAACACAATTAAGCTCGCTGCCTCGCAATGTTACTTTTTAAAAGTCATGTTTAGTGTGAGTTGAATGCCAATAGGCAATTACTGCTTCTCATTTCTAGCCATCACTACCTCAATTCAACCATCACTACCTTGTATTATTTTTATCATTATTAGCCTATCATTGGGATGTTAAGACAACGCAATATTTCTCGAGGAGGCTGAGCTGTTGAAATAGTCTAGAGATTGGCTCAAGGCCGGCAACACGAACAAGATCATAGATCATGTTTACAAGTATTGATCACGTTTCATACACTTTTTCTGAACACTTTGCTAAAGCAACTGTAACACAATTAAGCTCGCTGCCTCGCAATGTTACTTTTTAAAAGTCATGTTTAGTGTGAGTTGAATGCCAATAGGCAATTACTGCTTCTCATTTCTAGTCATCACTACCTCAATTCAACCATCACTACCTTGTATTATTTTTATCATTATTAGCCTATCATTGGGATGTTAAGACAACGCAATATTTCTCGAGGAGGCTGAGCTGTTGAAATAGTCTAGAGATTGGCTCAAGGCCGGCAACACGAACAAGAGGGAGTTGGCATTCTTGAAGGGCGAGAAGGAGGGAGCGGAGAGAATAAAGCTCTTACACTGTACATTCCTAACGCTGCCCCTGCTCTGCCGTGCTCCATCTCCCTCCCTTTCTCCCCTTTCTGTTACCTTTGTGTAATATAGACTGCAAGTGTGTGTGTGTGTGTCTCCTTGGACCGGATCCCCATGTAGCAGCTGACACGGAGGCATCAGAGAAATGAAAACGCACACAATGCGCATCAGCAGCACGATGACAAACATTCGCAGGTACACTAGGTTACTTTCAGGATAGTACACAGTTGATAATCCACCGCGTAAAAAATCAACACGCATACTTGGACCGATGAGATAGATAAACGAACCGAGACACACCGCGCAGACACTGTGGCGAAACTGCAACAGGATACGCACACGGACAGGTACTCAAGGCAACAAGAGCGGCTCGCCGAGTGGGAGTGGCGACATAAACAGAGAAAGACAACGAAAATGGTAAAGTTGTTTCCGTGTTGGGGTCAAGTGACACATTTCACCTGTTGAGGAGTTTACATGCAAGACACGGGAAATCCCAGGGGATACTGGCATGGGAAAGCCGTGAAATATAAGTGGTTCAGTTGCAGTTTCAAGTTTTGTCTGTGGCGGTTAAACGAGACTATGCTATGACCCGAAACTGTGGTGACTGAGGCGGCGCAGGATGTGGTAGCCTACATTTTGCTAGATTTTACCCATGAAGAAGACGAAGTATATCGATAAAAGTGCGAGCTGACAGGTGAGTCTCCCATTAAAATGTTTTAAATATATCTAGACATATTCACCTTTTGTAACAAGAAAGAATAAAGAAAAATACGTACTTGTGACAGGAATTTGATTTAGTCATGCTTCAGGAGTCACTGAAATTGTACTCTATAGCGCTGACGTTTCGAACAGAGTGCGAATTGTTGTAAATAACTTCTGATATACTCTAAAGTATATTCTTCACTGTCTGAGAAGAAATGACGCGTTTCAACATTTATCTTTACATTTAGGCCTACGTTGTATTGCTCTCAAGCTCTAAAACAACCTTTAAAACGTATGTCCTCCAGTCTAATGCCTATACCCCACACAACCTAAATCGAAAAAACGAAATTGGGAACAAGGTTATAAACCCAAGGTAATAAACGTCGTCCTGCTGCCATTAAACTTGTGACGATAATGTACTCGATGTTTCCTCAATCCGAGTGCAAATAACTCAACAGTTTATACAGCCATGAACCCGTAAAACACATAGGCATAGTGTAGATGAGACCGGGTTTAGTGAGTGTGCGCGCTTCAGAGTTGCGGTAGCCCTGTATGTGAAATAGATACTAAAATAAAGGTGTCTCTGTGTGTGTGTGTGTGTGTGTGTAGTGTGTGTGTGTGTGTGTGAGAGAGAGAGAGAGAGAGAGAGAGAGCGAAAGAAAGAGGTAGGTTTCCATGCTAACGAGGTTGTCCATTAACGGTTGGGGACTTTAAGAGAGGAGAAAATCGAAGTGAATCGAAAAACATAAGCAAGTGACAAGGAGCAAGAGTTAACTGATATCTTTGTCGGTAATTTGTTGTATTGTTCTCTTGAGCAAGGTGTGTAGTTTATCTAGTCCTGGAAAGTAGACAAATAAAAAGCCTGTTCCATCTTGATATTCCTGTTTCTTTTTTAAATAGCGCTAGGAGAGAGAGAGAGAGAGAGAGATGCAACCACCATGTATTATCTGTTGTCAGACTTGATGTGTGATTGAAAATGGACTGTTGTCAAGAGTGAAAATAGAGGGAAGAAAAAGGGTGATGACAAAGGGTGATAAGATGGCAGGGAAAGAGGAGGGACTTGAGATGTGCAATGGAGGTACTCTACTATGTTGCGTACCTGCTTCTCTGTTGCACCGTGTTTACATTCTCTCCCATAGTGGTGTTGGATGTGTATGTGGTAAAGAATGTGAGATGGGGGAGGGAGGGAGAGATATGAGCCGTAAGTGGAGTGAAAAAAGACGGCCGTCAGTTGGTGGAGTGCTTAGCCTCCTGCATATTTCTGAAGTCCTCCTTTTCTGATGTGCGGAGAAGTGTGGCAAGACGAGTAGTAGTTGTTGTATTGTCTTTTCTGTTTAATGTTTTGAAATACCATGGTTTGTGTCAAATATTCTTAACTGTTCCCAGCCTCGGAATGAATAAGGAAAAAAGAAATGTGAAGACAAAGGAGAGGGGGAGGGCGTGTTTACTGTGGGTGAGTGACAGCAGGTGGGGGATGGAGGCATATGGAAGATAAGACCATAGGGAAACTGAGACAAACAGCAGGAGTGACAGGAGTGTGTGAGGCAGGGAGTATTCCTATTTTTAAATGATTTGCCTCAAACTTTTCCCCTTCGCTCTGCCCAACCACCTTACAATATCCCAACAAAGGAGAGAGAATGTATTCACCTGCTTAACTGAAAATCATTTGATTTGAAAATTCCTGTATTTACATTACTGTCATTTACCCAATGCTCTTATCCAGAGCAACTTACATAGTTCGCAGTTTTAACCAGTGTTATCAATTTGTGCAGCTGGATATTTACTGAGGCAATTGTGGGTTAAGTACCTTGGCACAGGGTACAGCAGTTCCCCAGCGGGGAATCAAACTGGCAACCTCTCGGTTACAAGCCCTGCTTCTTACCACTATGCTACACTGCCACCACTTTTTTTGATGATTTTGAGTCAATGAATTGATTTTATTAACATTATATCACAAGCCTCATGCAGCGCTGGTTCAGGCCAAAGAGAATGAGTGAAGATTAATGGAACTGGGACCTGTGAATAAGTCAGCTTAGGGGCCCTCATATGTGTCCATGGAGAGGCATCCAGTTACACACGTCATACATCATGAAGTACACCTGCAGTTCTGTTTTGCACCACATTCATATCCGCCATTTCTCTGATGAGATCAGAAGATAGCTAAATGTAGCTGATAAACTGGCCTATAATGGCTGATAACTATTGTTTGTCTTACTGCTTATTGGACAGTTGTTTGTGTTGTGTAATACCGTGTTTCCCAACCCTGCTCCTGGAGGCACACTGTCCTGCATATCTTCTATGTATCCTTCCTGCTTGACTAAATCAGGTGTGCTCACCTAATCAAAAGTGCCACTGATGAGTTCAGTCAGGTAGGTAGAGCAGGGATAGATAGAAGATATGCAGGACGGTGTGCCTTCAGGAGCAGGGTTGGGAAACGCTGGTGTAATATATATATATATATATATATATATATATGATCAAATGAAGGATCAAGTAATGTTATAAGAAAAAAATAATCATAAGACATAATCCAGGCATAAAATACAGAGGACGTTTCTGTAATCTTACAAATTTAAGGAAACTGTTTTTATGTAACTAGAAAACTACATGAAAATATATAATGTTAATATGGCGTGTGGACAGTTCCATAAATGTCTTCATTCTTATGAGAGGCATTTCATGTCTTCTTTTCACTTTTCCCCCTTCAAAATATTAATGTAAATTAATATAATGCATCACTTTGTTCATCAGTTATCAGTTGGCAGGCTCTCATGAAAATCATGATTGTTACTGATCCCAAAAAAATGGTACCATATGTGGTTGGGGTTCTGTCACCTGTATTTACAAGAGTTGGAGCATGGTGACCTATGGAGACCTCAGCCTTGGTCAGCACCAACCGAAATTAGTCATGTCACACCAGTAAGATTTACCATTTGTGTGTGCAGCTAGAGGGTGACTGTGAGAAAGGCCATATAAACACAAAAGGACATAAGCAGTCGCTAATGCACACCCATTGACGTATATGCACACACACACACACAAACTTAGATTTAGAAGTAGCAGAGAAAAGTGTACACAACATTCATTAGCACCATAAAACAGCATAGATTGTATTTATCTTTCACCATGTACATGTTGGTTAGCTAGATCTTAGTTTTCTTTTTGTGGCAGTGAGAAATCAGAGAGTTAACATTGGGGAAAAATAGATTTTTACAGATTGTAAACTTTTACTGTTATGGATTAATCAGTGATCTGAAGATAGTTCAGTTTGGAATTTAGCCATCGCATTAGGGTTAACAACCCTACTCCCTTGTACATCTGGGAACTTGATGATCAATGATTACTCATGGCTTTGTTTTAATAACTCGTGAAAGAACTAAGAGAGAAAGCATAAAAGTTTAGTATAAAAAAGCAACATTGGAAATACCACAGCAGTTATATATCAACTTGGAAAAGCCAAGGATTGTGGAGGAGGAAGAAGGAATAACACATGGACGGTGTTAACTCCCTATTTTGCCTGATAGCGAACATATGTTTCTCAGTAGAGAGAGTGTGTAATAGGGTGTGGTGCCATCCATAGCTGGAACGAATATGCTTTATCTGAGCTGTTGACCTAGCGGGGTGAGTGCATGGGGCTCTCACAACATGTTGTAGTGCGCAGACCCATGTGCATGGAAACACACACAAACATCACAAAACCAGCTGTTGAACTATTGACATTCACCATAGCGATGCATTTTCACATAACAGCAAACAAATGTAAATTTCCTCACATCGGGTCATGTATTGTTTTATTTGGTTTGATTGTGTCAGCGTGTTACCTCAGGCCCATGAGTGCAGGCTCTTTCCAACTATCATTGAGAATTTTATCTCTGTTATATTCAATGTGAATGGAAAGAAAGGCTTCTATTGCATCCAAGGCTTTACCTGTCAAATACTTTAAAATCTTTAAAACCAAAAACTCCTGCAGTGATATATTAATAACTCCAAGGAGTATTGACTTTAGCTTCCTTGAAATTTAAGTGTATGAAAACTTTGAACAGAAAATGTTTATTCAGATACATTTTCGTGTGATAAGTTTATGCTCGTATACGGCAGCATTTTTCCCTGTAAATTGGACTAGATACTAGATAAAATGCTATGTTGCAAAATACTATTTAGATCGAGGAAAGCTAGCATGATACCAGCTGTGATTAAAATCGGCACATCTGGTATGGAAAGCAAATAGGAATAAGGTTCATGTTGTATATAGTTTTATGTCTGAAGCGTTCCTTTGTATACAACCACAGTTGTGGTGTCTCACTGAACATTTTTGGAATGAGGTAGAACCGTTGCAAATTCACGTTTTAGTAAATATTTATGTAGTCGTTACGAAATGTCCGGCCAAAGCCAGTTACAGCCTGATACAAATGACCCCATGAAATTCCCACTTTTGTCTGCGTGAGCTGATCAAGGTTGATTTTGTGCTATTCAGATGGAGATTTAAGTATTCTTAACCCTTTCCTTTCACAAACCCCCAGCATGGCAGTAATCAGATTACATTTGCAGTTGAGCAGTAACAAAGTTCTCTCAGAGTGGAGTTTGGCTCATGGAAAGCTGTCACATACAGACGAATTTGTCTTAGGCCCAGCGTGAATTTCTGACACGAATAGGTTAAATCTTCCGAAGATTCTACTGTTATTGTGCCTTTGTCAATGTATTTACACAATAAAGACTGGTGATGGAAATGTGTTTCAGGGAGTCTGTGCTAATTGGGACTCAGAGAGAAAAAGTACAGAGGAGATGAAATGTTTGACACTATAGCACAGTGGTGTACAGACTGGGATTAACCTCAAAATGGCTCGCAGTAGATTTTAGAACTTAAAATTTCTGACAGTGTCAGATAACAGGACCGGTGAGGATGTAGTTACACAAGACAAATATCTTGGTACCACTATTGACAGCAATCTGAAGCTGAACACAAATACAGGCTGGAAGGTCAACGAGGACTATATTTTGTACGCAAAAGCTTTGACGTATTGAAAGAATGTTAATACTGTTTTCTAGTTTGGAAATTTAGAATTGGAGAGTTTAGTGTTGGGGAAGAACGTCTTTAACACCACACACACACACACACACACACACACACACACACACACGTGTGTGTATGTGTTTATGTGTACATATATATCTGCAGTGTATCTGCATATAATTAAAATTTTATTGTAATATAAATATTTAAATATGAATTTAAATATGCATGTCTAAAATTGTACAGTATGTGCTGATGCTGGTTTACAAAGTATAGTTTACTATCACCTTGCCTTAAGCTCTGCATGTGCTAGACAATTGCCAAAGGGCGAGTGAAGTTGTGCCGTATTCTGTTCTGCTCTGTTTTCAGTTAAATGGTGATGATGGCCAATTACCTTTAGAGGGAGCTGTGACCCTCCCTTCCCAATGGGACCTGAGAAGAACTCTGCACTGATTAACACGGTACTGGTTCTTCCTTTGCATGACAGCAGATAAAGTACTGAAAACAAAATCCTGTGATGTGTGATCATGCATAGTCGTGCCACGAAGTCAGTTACATCTGTTTGTGGGAAATGTGGCATGGCACTGACACACACCTTCTCCCTCCAGATGATCACCACGCCTCCCCCCTCCCCCCCTCTCCCTGGCTCTCCCATGCCCCCAAGCCACTGCGCCCCCTGTCCTGCTGCACCGCCCTGTTCCCCATGCCTCTCCCCCACCATGTCACCACACAAGCGTGCCAGCCCCGGGGGGGTGACCCTGCGGCCCCTTCCCTCCGACCACCTAGGACACCTGGACTCCATGAGGAGACACAGCTGGCAGCCTGGGGCAGTGATGCAGGGCTATGCACAGTATGAGCACCGCAGGTAGGGGGCACTGCTGAGCCTCGCTCATCAGCTTTATCCCTCTCTCTTGCTGAGTACATTTAAAGTATTTTAAATGTACATACTTTTTGTGGAATCTCCTTTGTGTACCTGCTATACAGCTGTAAATATTCACTGCCACTGAAACACCTTGCTAAGTTCTTATCATTTTATAACAGTTTATTGCTTTACTATGACTGTGTACTTTCTGATTTAATCTAATCACTCTGATTCCCTCTAGTTCTGACACATCCTGATTTATAGTTTACTGAACTGCCTTGACTCTCTTTTCATTGTTACTCTCCTGTTTCTCAATAGATTTACATGTGCGACTAATTCTTGCCCTTTTAAAACAAAACTTTATTAGCTTAACTCATTATTTATTTGATTATTTCATACATTTACTTTATTGGATGAACATGTATAGTAATAATAATCAGTTAATTTCCGTAGCTGATGAATGGATATAAGGTTTTCTTTTTTACTTATGCAGAAACCTCCCTGAGTGAGCAACATATTCTCTGCAGCTGAACTTTTAATATGTGGGATCAAAATTAAAATGTGCATGAGATGTTGGAGAGTTTCTCCAGTGACAAGTCATGCACAGTTATCAGGGGTTTCCAGCCCCGTCTTAAAAGGGCACTGAGAAACAGTATGAAAGTGTCTCAGTGTGTAAAAGGCTATGAGGAAGAAGACTGCTCAGTGTCTCTATTGTGTCCAGAAGAACACAGGGCAGCCCCACGGCTCCATTGTTTTCCGCCACATTGAGTGGCATTGTCCAGCACAGCACTGTGCTGGTATTGTATCGGCAGCACTGGTCCAAGAAGTCACCCCGCAGGAAATAGGAGCAGATCCAAGGAGGCAGTAGCAGGGGTAGCACTTAGGAGGGTGGCAGCTCGAGTTGCAGTTGATTGTCATGACAGTTGTAGTTACTTTGTTGTTGCGGTTCTCATCCGTAGGTGCCATAGCAATTGCGCTAACGGTCACGATGATTGTAGTTGTAGCACCAAGATGCAAAGGAGTAGCTTCAGAAGCTGTTTGAAGTTGTGATGGGGAAAGTACTTGCGAGAGTTGCGATAGCTGTTGCTGTTATAGGAGTTGCAATAGTAGTAGGAATAGTGGTAGGCATCGCTTGTATAGCAATATCAGTTGTGGTGACAGCTTTGGCAGTGATATCGGCAGTTGTGATGGCTGTGACAGTGTTGTTCAGGTTTGTCCTACAGTGGCAATTGTAGCATGACCACTGTATTAGCATTGGCAGTCCTTCTGCGGAGCTGTGTGTTTTAGCAGGAATAACGTCCATGTGTGTTTGTATGCAAATGGTTATGGTTAGTTACAATGTGGTGAAGAGACTGATTATTTACCAAGACAATCTTGTTGTTTTAGTCCTTTTATCATTCACACTTCTTCTTTTCTGCTTTTGCTCTCCATCTACCTCTCCACCCACTCACATCCTTCTTTTCTTTCATTTATCATTCATTTATCCCCATTTTCTCCCTCTCTGTACCCCCTTTTCCTCTCTCCTGTCCTATCTGCCCCCTTTTCCCTTTCTCTACCTTCTCTGTCTCTCCCTCTCTCCATCCTCCCTCTTTCTGTCTCTCAGTGTGAGTCTGGAGGACCTCGACCCCGAGGAGATGGAGAAAATGCTGGGCGGGCCCCTGGGCGAAATGAGAGGGCGAGACCCACGGCGAGCTCCGATCACTCACTACGGCCCCGAGTTTGGGTCCCTGCTGTCACTCACAGAGGAGGAGACGGACTCTGACCCACAGCACTTCTCACTACTGGAGGTAAGCTTTTGGCCCAGACAGGTGTGGCCGGATCTGCTGGCCGTCATTCAGGGTTCAGACGTACAGACACTTTTACGATGAAATGTGCGAAGCAGATGGCCATGCTTTCCTCCAGTCTAGTTTGCAAAAGAGACATTTAGGTTGAAATGAAAACTACAATACAAAACAGTGTCATTACTGGGAGTTTGTGAGATGTAACCTTGTTCCTATTTAAAAACACATGGGACACTTGGGAAAAGTGATTGGTTTCATTGATTTGTCAAGAGCATCCTATGACATCAAGAAGAACAGCCTGCAATCTAATTTAATCAGAGTGTCAGAGGTGTACAGTGACTGTCATTAGCTTACAAACTGTGTGGCATTATGAACAACATTGTATCGGAATGGATTCAAGTTTAATATATTTGGTTCTGGTCCACAGTAATTGTGCGTGGGTGGACTGTAGATACATGTAGAGTGTAGATCCTGATGTGGTCATGGAATACCACAGAATCATCATGTTCTTCTCCTTATTCTCTAGTTATTGATTGAGTGGGAAATCACCTGATCGTGTGCCAGGCATAAAAGCATTTCAAACTGAAAAATAAGACCAAAACCTACAGCCCTCTAGCCCTGCAGAGTGGGAATTTCCCATCACTGCAGTAAACAGTTTCTGTTATGGTGTTAGAGTTCAGCAGTTTCATATACTCATTGCGCTTCACTGTGCTGTATTTATCGCTGTGCTTGTACACTGTGCTATACTGGGCATCAGTAGAGCCATACTGTATAGTCCGACTTCACTACATGGCAGTTATGGTTATGACTGTGTTCTGCCTTTTCTGCGGGGTGTTACTGTGTACCACTGTATCAGTGTAACCGTTGCTGCGCATCACTGTGTGTCTGAGTGCCTGTGTGCTGCGTTTCAGGAGCAGTCCAGCCAGATGCATGGCTGTAGCGCCTCGGCCCCCTCCCTGTTCGACCCGGCGACTGAGGCGCAGTCCCTGAGGGTCGCCCCTCGCCCTCGGCCCCACTCACACTGCCACGGTGAGCGCCCAAAGCGAGGTCGCGGGGTCACCAGAGCACCGCCTCTCGCTCTGACCTCGTCTCGCTGTCACTGTCTGGGCTGCCGCGTTTCCTCTTTTCGTGTCTGTCTTTGGTTCTCTCTCAGCTGGGCTGCAGAGGACAGCCAAGAGTGAGTCAGTGATTGTTAGTGTCAAAGGCTGTGTGCATCTAGGTCGTATATGTTTCTCACCAAGAGCATGGTGTTTGTGTTAATGGGTGTGCCATTCTTTTTTTACACACTTCCTGTTCTATAAGTGTGTGAATATTTAACTGTGAGCTTGTGTTTATCTGTTACATGCATGTATGTGTCACTATGCAGACGTCTGTGTGTTTGTGAGTCACAAACACATACATTTGTGTGTGTGTGTATGCCCGCACTAGTGTGCCCAAGTGTGTGTGTGTGTGTGTGTGTGTGTGTGTGTGTCTTGCTGTGAGTGTGCCTGTGTGTGTGCAAGTGTGTGTGGATGTGACTGCTTCTTGGTGTGTGCAGTAATGCGGAAGCGGTCTTCCTGTGTTTGTTCTGCTGTAGCTGGGTCCGTCGTTAGCGCACAAAAGAAGGAGCTGCGTGCTGTTTCTCTCGTCCACGTCTCCCTCTCTGCTTCTTCTTTGCACGCTTCTATTACAGCTTTCATGCTGCAGATTTGACAGAAAACAAACTGATTTCACTCTGCTGGATAAACCTGGCTCTTTGTTTCACTTTCTGGCTGTGTGTGTCTACACTGTCTTTCTTACCTTGTTCATATTTCCATTAGGAAATCTGTCTATCTGTTTTTTTTTACTGAGAAGCCTACCCACCTGTCTGCCTGTTAGCAATTTTATTATTAAAGATTGGATTGCCGCCATTGAACTGTGAAGAGTCCGGTGACTAGGTGACCTATTTGCTATTAAATTGATTTGTTTACTGGCTTTTAGAAATGCCATTGTTTGCATGTTCTGATTGTTCTATTCACCATGAAATATTGGTGCTATGTTGTAGCAACATCAGAAGGCATTTTTATTGTTAATGTACTTATTAACCAGCCTCTCTCTTTCAGAAACCTCTCTGTACTCTTTGGTTGGAGGCTCCACACAAAGGTGAGTGAAATTTTCTCTCCTGTTTCCATTTCCTCTCCACTCAGCCACAACCAGAGAGACTCCATCACATTATCAGCGCCCTCAATCTCACCCATTGTTCTGCGTTCACAAGTTTCATGCTTTAATGTTGACTTGATCACTTTGGGAACTCTGTTTCCTTTTGGAAAAGTGAAATGCTGGGCATGTTCTGCGGGGCTTTTGTTGACTCACCACACTAAACCGAGTTTTGTATCTCGTGTATGTAATGGAATCAGACGCAGTGTAAAGCGGGTATCTGTCTGCCTCTCTCGCTCAGTGTGGATGCAGGCAGCGATCTGGGCTCGGCGGTCTGGGGGAGAGAGGAGAGGACGGAGCGAAAGCAGGGCCACAGAGAGGGGAGGGAGGAGAAGACGGGCAGCCCGCTCGGGCGTACACTCACTTTCCTGCGCAAGATGGCTGGAAACCGCAAGGTAAGGGTGGGTGAGAGAGGGAGAACGAAAGAGAAAGAGGGCTAGGCTGTGGCTAGAAGCACAGCACAGAGAGGATGTTGTTTGATTTGCTGTTGAGTTGAGGGGAGAACATCATTTTTGCTGCACAGCACTGTAGAGTTAGTTAGGACAATGGTTAGGAGACTCACTGGACTTTGTATCGTGGTGGAGGATCGTGACGTTGCATGCCTGAGGTGAGAGTGAGCTTCTTGGTTTAACTAGCTCTATTAAGGGTCTTGTGGATCAGGCCTAACTGACTCCTAACTACAATGGCAGTCTGTCCATTTGCCAAGACAAATTAGCATTTTAGTTTCATTCAGGAAGGATATATTGCGTCCACTGGCACAGTGTTGATGGGCCTTCCCACTGGATATGAGCAAGAAGAGAAAATGAACAAAATAGAACAGTAAGAGACATTCTAAAGCTTGGTTTGGCCAGTTTGTTGATAGTGGATGATGAGTACTTGAATGAACACTTCCACTATTTATACATGGAACATTTATCACATTGGTTGCTTTTGGTGACTCATCTGTCCTTGCCATTTATTGCAGTTTAATGCAACTTGTGTTTAAAGAAAACAAAATTCTGTATGTATTGAAAAAAGCTCTTTTACATTTATATAGTCTGGTATTGCCCTGAAGGGAAGCTTATTGGACATGTGCCATAACCGTCATCAGAATAAAGGGGGACATAAATGACAACAATAATAGCCTTTGGTGTATGAAAGTAGCATGAAATCTTACTTCATTTTTATTAATGGACCTGACATGCGGATTGCACTTTGTCCTTGTACTTTTTATGTCTCTCTCAAGAAGAGCATCTGTGAAATGACAAAAATGTATTTTAAAAATGTACAAATAAACAACTTAGCCAACCTCAATAACTCATTGCAAAAATGATCTTGACGCCATTACTCAGTAGGTGTGCCAAATGCACAAAAATGGATTGATTTCTTTAGGTGTCACTTTTAGAAGACTGTGCTCTTCTTTTATTTTATGCTAAGCTTTGATTCTAAGCTGCGTGATGTTGCAGAGGACTGAATTTTTCATCCGGGAGGCTGAAGTTTCAAGTGCCAGTCATTCTGAGTTTGTGCAACTATTAAAAAATACCAGCAGAGGGCGACGTATCTTTCTGTATTTTCTTGTGAAAATCCTTGAAGTTCACAGGAAAACGACAGTGCCAGTATGACAGTTTAGCACATGGATTCCCAGTCAGGAATTCAGTAATCTCTCCCTGTTAGCCTTCCTGTGGAGTCTCCAGAGCAGTGTTGCATCACTGTCTAATGGATGACAACTCATGGCGTATCCGCAGATACTGCACACAACAGGAGCCAGGCCGGACGCTAAATACATACACCCAAGACATATTTCGCTTTTATAAAAATGTGCCTTGCAACATGTATGAAGTAGGGATGAAGCAGCTGGTCCTGGGTTTGATTCTGACTGTGTGTTTATGGAGATGGAGCATTCCTCCTGTACCCACAAAGCACTGCGGTGTCTTCCCAGAGTCCAGAGGCAGGTTTGCTAGGTTAATTAAATTGCCCTTGTATGCGTGTTACCACATGTTTTGTTGCCCAGAAGACGTCCCCATCAAGGCTGAGCTACATAGTTGAGCTTTTGTACATACTGTCTCTTAATACCACTGGAGGCATTAACTGTAGCATAGACACAAAGGCAGTATCACACTGAGGACTGAGGCCTGAACACAGCTGACACTTAGGTGTTTCTCCCAATCCTCTAGCCAGAGTGCTGCAGGTGTACACCAAGGTGGACCGGCATTCCACCTAGGGTCTGGTCCTGCCTTACACCCAGTGACTGCTAGGTTCAGCTCCAGCTCACGGCAACCCTCTAGGCCGTGATGTGGTTACCGCGGTTGGATAGACATATAGAATTAGATTTTGAGTAATCAGTATATTTGCTCAGATGTTAGTTATTAGTCAATAAATGATCTCACGGGAACAGAAACGTATCGCTCTGCTCTCTGAGCAACTTACATGCTGATTTCTCCAGTCCACATTCAGTTATACCCTCTGTGTCTTATTAACATACATTACAGATACATCTAGGAAAGCACAGAGACCAGTGTCTCTCTCCTCATTGTCTAATATGATACCGAGCATGGCCAAGCAAGTTTAATGTGACTGGGAATGACAAATCAGGATGTTTCTGTTCAGACACGCCTTAAAAAAATAAACAGTGCAGCAAAGAAAGGTCTTTGATTTTTGTTTTACTGTGTGGAAAATTACAAAAAGAAAAACAGTTTTTTTTCGCCATGATAAGGAAGTTACAGCCCTGCCTTCGTCACATATCAGTGGCTTACAAAAAAAAAAAAAAAAGCTGCACAGTATTCCAGTTGTAGTGTAATCATTTTAGCTGCTGTTTCCTTGTTTTTTAATTAGTTTATGAGAGGTTGTTGTAATGGGTCAAGGTTCAGATAAGCCTGCAGAAGCCCAATGAAAACGCCGTTTAAAAAGCCCTCAAAATGACACTGCTGTATAACTATACAAGAAGTTCAAAATCTGATGATAATATTTTCACTCATTACTGAACTGGGGACAACAAATAACCCTTGGTTTGTGAATAGCGCGTTATTTGTCAGATCATCACAGAGTAAAACTCTTGCATGTAAATACTAACGCTGTAACATGTACTAATGAGTGATGTTTTAACTCACATCAGCTGATCCCCTGAGAGAACAGCAAGGACACCTTAGGTACTTTGGCTGTGAGGAAGTATGTGAAGTGATGTGTTATGCTGGTTGTCTGTGGTGGAGAGATTGCTAGCTATTTCTGGTGTCTTTCTCTGTACATACTTCTAGTGCGAGGCCAGCCACCTTTGGCGTATTTCTGTACTGCATTGTAAAGGTCACAACTGCACTGTGCTTCTGCCTCTCCATGTGCCCATGTGCTGTAATGGGACTGGCTGAGCCTCACACATTTTGTGCTGTGTAGATATACTGGCATAATAGAGACAATACAACTGAACCATTTCCAGGTTCAGACAGGTTCCACTCAAGTGTGGTTCACTGAAGACTGTAAATGATGGTCATGGTGTGCAAGTATAAGGAAGAGCAAATACTGCAAGGCAAAGCAAACACCAAGAAAGGTTTGAGAGTGTGTGCCTGTATACTTCACAGGACCAGTGATGATGGTCCATCAACAGTTCAAGAACAAAGAGACTCTCCTATCACAAGAGCAGTGGTGACTGTTGTGTCAATATGTAGACAAAATGGTTGCCTGTAGCTAGAATTTCCTATAGGCATGTAAATAAGCATTCCTGAGATCACATTCCATTGTCTGCAGACCAGTTTAACTTACAAGAAGAGGTCTCACTAAATCCTATGGTCAGTTTTCCCCACAGTATTCCACACAGACAGCCACTGTGTAGTAATGCATGCTTGTAGTCTGAGACTCAGACCCAGATAGTTGCAGTCCAGGTAGAGCCAACAGAGACACTGAGCTCATTTCCCTGTCCTTGGCAAACACAACAACTGGGTACTTTCTGAGAATTTCTGAGAATCTGGCAGGAAGTCAGCAGTCTGGATGTTGTGTGTGTGTGTGTGTGTGTGTGTGTGTGTGTGACCATGTGTTTTAATTGTTAGTGTTTAAATATGTGTTCAAGTTGTGTGTGTAAGTTACATCAATATGTGAGAGTCTGTAGGTTGTGTAACAGTAATATATAGTCACTTCACCGACACTGAATACAGTTTGTTCAGAACTTTTTCATTATAGAAACATCTGGTCAGCATGTGTGCAAGTGTTGAGCAAGTGTGTGTGTTTGTGTGTGTGTGTGTGTGTGTGTGTGTGTGTGTATGTGTGTGTGTGTGTGTGTGTGATTGTGTGTTTGCACGTGCTTACATGCAATTGTGTGTGTATGTGAAGTGTATTTTGCTGTGTTTAATGAGTGCAGACAGATGCATTACATTGAGACTATATATGTGTTTTTAACGTGAACCTGTTTTACACTTACCTGTTAACTTTAAACTGACATTTAAGTAAGAATGTTGGAGTGTGTCAAAAAAATATGATGTGAATGTTCTACATATCTTACAGTGTTTTATAAAAATTGAATTGAGTGGATGGTTTTTGTGTCGTTGATCTGTAAAGTGTGCCTGTATCCTGTGGTTTGTGAGAGTGCTCATGCTTTCTTAGATCCACTTTCTTAGATCCATGCAGTCTGTAACGTTGGTCCACAGTAAGTGTGTTAGTGTAAGTTTTGTGTCCGGCCCCCCTCCCCCTCCTCACTCCGTCCCTCTGCGTTCTTTCCTTTCCCTGCCTGGGAGTTTCTGTGTCGCGTGGTGGAATTGCATCAGCAGGAACAGCCTCTCTCTCCTCCTTCTCTGTCCTCCCCTCTCCTCTTTTCCCACCCCTTCCTTCTCCCCTGTTCAAATTTTCCATGAAGAAGTGGCGGAGAGTTTGACCAAATTGTATATCGTTCAGAATAAGCGGCACGCAGAGCAACGGATATTAAGAGTAATAAAGTCTACCAGGGGGTGTGTGTAGACAGTCGTGCAATATTGACTGAGCAAATTTACCGAGCTTGATTAAAGTCTTGCCATATCTCTTTACTTCCTGCTGACTCCACGACTCTACTCAATCTTTCACTTTTTCCCTTGGTCTCCTTTTGAACCCCTTTTCTCTCCAAACACTTGGATTTCCCTTCTCTCACCCTTCTTCCATATCTCTGCTCCTCTCCCACCAAAAAGCATTCCTTCCTTTTGCTACAACTGTGATTTCTCTCTTCCGCTATTTTAAGTTTTGTCCTCTTCCCAAACTCAACATCTCTCTCCTTGGTCCTCTTCATTTGTCTCACTCCACGCACTTCTCTCGCTCCCTCTCTCTCCCCCTTCTCACTCCCATCTCTGTGTGTTGCTCTGCTGTCCTCCCCACAATGGCTCTTTATAAATAGAGGGGGTGTGTGACAGTGCCTGTCAGTGACTGTACTCAGTGGCAGGTCTGTGCAGTCTCCAGCACCTGGCCATTATATTTCACTGGAGCAAAGCGAGATCCCACACACCTCCACCCTCAGATGTGGTGAACACCTCTGAATTGACACTGCACTGCGGCTAAGCTGTAACCCATAGCAACTGTGTTATGAAAGACGGTAGAGTTAAACGACTGGACTGCAGTATCTGTGGACTGAAATATACTGACTGAACGTTAATGTGTGTACACTGTAGTCTGTCATACTATAAATCATGGTGATGATGATGAGAACCATGTCACTGCCGAATAGAAAATGGTTCATTAACATCAACAAACAACTTTGATTAGGGTGTGAGTCCCAATAATAGGTAGGTTATTAAAGTGTAACTCCAAGGTTGATATAAAGATCTGCCAAGGCCTTTGAAGCCAGCTGTGCAACGGGTTGCTATCACTCATGTCAACAGACAACAGGAAGTGCTGTAATTTTCATCATTTTAATGATTTTGAATTGACCATAATCAGTCTTAATTAGGTCTCATGTCATTGGTCACTTAAGGTGAGTGAGAAACGTCATGTTTGCACTTCCTTCTTGTGTCTTGTGGGTTTACAGGCCTTGAAATGAGTTGTTGGGTGTTTGTCACTTCTGTTCCTGGTTTAAACATGGGTTTAATATGGGCGGTGTGTGTCCAGGCCTTTACCCAAACATCTTTCAGTGGTGGAATAGTTTACAGTTATTTAGCTGTCTGAGCAGTTATGGATGGAGCTGCAATCAAGTTGAGTGAGGCTCAGCTGTAAAGAAGGCCAACAAACATATCTGTAAGTTGCTCTGGATAAGAGAGTCTGCTAAATGCCAATAGAACCATAACTGACAGCCACTGTGTGTTTTTCTCATGGCAGTATAGTAGGTTATCACCAAACCTCATGAGCCAAATTCAGCAGGGTATTCCATGGGCCTGGTTATTGGCTCTATAGAGCAGCAGTTGGGTTGTGCTTTAGGAATGAGTTTAATGTCTAATATAAGGTCTTACCAAGAACCTGTGGGTCAAATGCCACGTCATTTCAGCTTTGTGTATAAACTTTGGAGTTTTTACTTGGAGCGTCTCAAGCCCACTTGCAGCCCCAGAGGGGGGGGAGAAACCCAGAACCTGGCATGCCCCCCCAGGAGACAGGCGACGTTCACCCCCGTTGTACAATATCAGTGTCATGCTGACTCTAGAGAACTGTGGGCGTGTGAGACAGTGCGAGACTCACACGGACCTACAGGGGCTGGTTGGAAACTGACTCACCAAAGGGCTGGAGAGCGGGGCAGGTTGCTCCGACTTGGAAGACAGTGGGCTGCGCAGGCTAGCTGATGTGAGGATGGTGACAGAGATTAGCTCTGCAACTGAGCGGGGAAGAGTGCGCTGATGAGAGGGGGACTGAAGAGACGCTAAATTACTGGGCGGAATTCCGCCCCCGGAACAATTTGTCTTCATTATTATTCTAATGGGTGGTTATATTTATCTGAGGTGAAGCGGGGGGTGTGTGGGGGGGGGGGGGGGGGGGGTGAAGAGAGATGCAGAAGGAGTTTTTGAAAGAAGGGAAAGGGGAAAGAGAGAGAAAAGAGATTTTTGGTATCAATGTACGCTTGATAAATTTGCTGTTGATCATTAGCGTGAGCGCTAGGTTGTAAAGTGTTAGAATAAAGTTAAGTGAAGTATGTAGAGGTATCTCAAAAGAATTATAGACTACTTCACATTTCAAACAGCACCATGATACAGACATGGCAAAAAAAAACATCCAGATCATGTGTGTGTTTGTACTATTGTGTGATAGACTTGAATAAGAGAAGCCATATTGTAAGAGATTTACCAGCTGTAATAAATATATTCAAATAACTGTAACATTCTGAAGCCTTCTTTATTTGGGTTAGAAACTTTGTACTATCAGTCTAGATAATTTAAAGGACTTTGTATCAGGTGTATCATTTTGCCTGTGAGAGAGAGTAACAAATCAAACGAACCGTTGCCAGCAGCACACAAGCGATCTAAACCAGAGAGCATCGGCTTTCAATAGATATAAACAGAGAAGCAAAGTGAAGTGGAAGATAAGAGTAGAGAGTGGAAGTGATCACAGGATGGAATAAGTAAGTGCAAAGAAAACATACAGAGAGACAGAAAAAGATATACAAAGACATTTTTAAGAGACTTTTTAAACATGGTTAAAAAAGGGCCAGGCTCAGCGATTACTATTGGTAATATGCTGGAAAGCCAGGTGGGAAAATGTGATAGGACTAGGGAAGAGCTGGAGACAGCGGGTTTGCCTGTTCTGGCGGGTGCACATGGGCGCGTGGAGAGAGAGTTCTGTGGGGGAACCTATGGAGGGTGTGTGTGCACAAATGGGAAGAAAACAGCACGGGAGACGAGTGTTTTGGCTGTCGGTGTGGTGTGTGGTTGTGGTGCAGGGCGTTCCCTCCCTCTCTCTCTCTAAATATAGACCAGGCTGCTCTTACTGGTTTCTGCCCTCTCTTACCTACATCGCCTCCCCTGCTTTTCTCAGTTCTAGCTTTATTCTTTCGCGGTGCCTTTGGACATGATTCTCTCACACCACTTTTGTCTCCTGTCTTAGTTTTCTTGTTTAAAAGCAATGGAGCACCCGGGCAGTCCACTTAACTGGCCTCACAGATTGGCAGCATTGCCTGTACTCTGGCATTTTGCTGTCCATTGCTGTGAGCATTTACATCACTGTTAGATGTAATGTAGAAGTCTGCGAGTATGATCCAAAATCCCATACATTCCCCACTGTTGTGTATTTGAGACATAGGGAAAGCACATGGGTGTTGCCACGTAGATAGAGTGGCGCCACCTGAACTCTCCGTCTGTGAAGTCCAGCCCTGTCCAATGGTCTTGCACTGGGAACAGCAAGCCGCGATCTTCACCGCAACTAGAGTGCTTAAAATGAAAGAAACAAGGCGTGGCCTGACCGTATAACCTCGCCAGGAGAAACACCCCGCAGCTCCACACCTCGTTCTAAGTGTATAAAGCAGGAGGCGGGTAATGAAAAAAAATACAGGAGACGGACTTTTGATAGGTCCTAAACCAGCTTAGTGATTTGGGTGGGCCGGTTCATGCAATGAGGGCTCTGACACTATTGGCCAAAAGTATGGAAAGCAACGTGTGACCCTCCCCTAAAGGCGTGGCTTTATACCAAGTAGCGTTTCTGTGAGACATACCTTCTCTGAGTTTCCTGTGTGAAAAAAGTGAAGCACCCGCACCAGAGCATCAGAGAACGGAGACTCATAAAGACATGTTCAAAAAAGTTAACGGGTTATTATTCGGTGTTTAATTCCTCGAACATATTCATCAGCGGAATCAACAGACTGGAATAGCACATATCGGAAAGAAGACTGAAAACAGCACACTATATATATATCGCCTTTTAATAGCTATATATTGATCGTAATAGCGAGCTAATTTTATTCGCTTAAAGGATTGGTGATATAATATTGATCCAAACCGCGTTATGTCCCGTGTTACGGATCCTTTGCCAAAAACGCGACAAGAGAGAATGAAGGAAATAAATATGCGGGTGAGTGACCGGTAAATCAGTAAAATTAAATCGTTTGAAGTGTATAGTTACAGCAGTACTGTATATCATTGTGTCTTATATTATGCAGCCTTCGCAAACGCATTAATGTTGTATTTAATTGATGTTACGTTGTTTGCCTTGATCTATTTGCTGAAACATTAAAAGTAGTCTAACTATGTGTTTAGAATTTCGAACTGTAGTGGGAAGTCCCCTTTACACATCGCGGGTGTATCATTTTAGAGAGCAAAGAGGGGCTTTACAGTGCCATGTGTACCGGTTGATCTGGATAGTTCCTGAACAGATGGTATATGCTGCCGTTCTCTAGTTGTTTTGTGCTTTGCGGTAGGATGAGTCGGGAATGTATGTAACCTGTATTTATGAGCCATACCATGTCGGTACAGCGTGTTCTGAAGCTGGCTGTGGTTCGTGCAGAGGTGGAAGTCATTGTGTGGCACAGTAGCGCTTACGGATCCCGAGCACGTTGTCCGGGGTTTGGAGGAAAGAGTGGGGGGATGAGGGGGAGAGGGGTGCGCGCATGTGTGTGTGTGTGTGTGATAGAATAAACGAGGGACGAGTACCGGGGTGCGATGTCGGACCAGTCCACTCTTAATTATATTTAGCCGAGTAGAGACCGCTTCTCTTTTCGTGGAATATCAGTTTCTTTTGCACTTCCGTTGTTTATACATACGTTACAATATGTCAGCAACAGCAGTACAAAGTAACGCGCTGGAAGCATGTGGTCAAGTGTTCCAAGCTCTTCAGACCATGTGACTTATCGAGCTTCGTTGCAGTAATGAACTGTCTTGAACGTTTCTGGATGCTTGTACGCAGAGTATCACAGCACCATGCCCTTTGTCCTTTTGTTATAGCCTGCTGAATATGATTTGTCTGTGTTTCTGTGTGCCAGGTATAACAATCTTCCATCTGTGTGTCTCTACAGCCCCTATGGAGGTTGTTTAAAGGGCTTGCTAAAATGATAGACCGTGTTCATTTATGTACGCACATTTTGACATTATGGGATCCATGATAATCATTTTCATATGTATTCCGTTCAATTATTGCCTAGTGGATAAAAAAATGAAAATACAAATATCTGCATTGTTTGTGTGAGATACCTAATCATTCACATGTAGAAGATGAAACTTAATATCCTAAAATTCTGATTTTTGTAGGTTCTCAAGTGTTTCAAGGGCAACCTTCTTTTCAGATAGCGATCTGTTTGTATGACCTTGTGAAGATTTATTGGAGAGGAATTTATTGTATTGATGCCTTTGCCCTTTACTCTTTTTCCATCTTTACACTGGGCCTGAGTGCAAAAGCTTCCTGGAAAAGACATTCTCTTCGACTGCGTTTTAGTATGTAATAGAATTGTTACAAAATTATTTTGTTTGCAACATCGAGTTGTCATTGTAACATCCTGTGTATGTACACCAGAGGGGGTTTTAAGGACCTGACTATCCACAGCATTGATCAGCCTCATACTTAGTATATATGACTGGATAACAATAGCTTTGTGTGTGTGTGTGTGTGTGTGTGTGATCGTATGATTGTCTGCCCATGTGTTGAGAAACAGTGGCTTCTTCTTTCTGTTTCCTGTTTTTACTTCTCATCCCTCCTTGTTTTTGCAGTGTCACCAGCACATCCTCGCATTCCCTTTCTTTTGCTGCCTGCCCTCTCTGTCTCTCTGAACCTTGTCTGCCTCCCCACTTTTACGTCTTACTGTATATGTCCCATTGATGAGAACAACCTACAGCTTGCCTTCCTGTCTCTCAATCATGCTATTTCTGTGTTTCACACCTACGGCATACAGTGCGCTGGTGTGTGTCATATCAGTATCTGATTATATGTGCTCTGTGTTTGCTGTCGTTTCCATAGAAACACAACTGTATGCGTATTTATGGTTTGCTTTTTGCAGCAGTTACTTTGGAGATGGCATCCCCTCACAAAGAGGCGGACTGTTCCGCCTCCACCTGTCCTGTGACATCCAGGCCAGCATGGAGTCAGGGTGAGAGAGAGGTGACGAGAGGGAAGTGTGACCTCTTTAGGTGAAAACACGAAACATCTTACCTTCGAAAGAAAAGGAGGTCAGGACAGAGCAGGGCTCTGAAGAGAAGAGCAGAAAGCTGGTTTTATGGAAGAAAATTAAGTGGATCTGCGCGAGTGCAGAGCCACATTGAAGTGCGGCTGAGAGATGGAGGACAATGGAAGTGTATTTACCGGGTTCTGGTGTTGGGCTGTGTGGGAGTGTGCGTGTGGGTGTGTGACCAGCATGTGTGTCAGTGAGAGAGAGAGAGAGAGAGAGAGAGAGGGTTTGGAGTACAGGAAGTGCTGGTGGGTAGTGGCTGTGACTCAATTTGGGCAGAGAGTTCAGTGTGCTGTAACAGTGGGATTTCTGTCAGCTTTGCCGAAGGTAATGGAGCTCTCCGGCCGGCCCTCCTGAGGGTATACACGCATTCGCAGACACACATGCATGCAAACCTGTGCGTGCACACACTCACAAACTCCCGCACAGACACACACATAAGCACAAATGCACACTCTGACTTGGCTACTTGCAGGGAAAGGTTCATACCACTCATACAGAGAGAGCTTCACGGTTTCCATTAGACATGGCTGGTGGAAGAGCGTTAAGGCTGGCGTTTACAACACATGCATTAATACATACATGCAAACACATTGACAGTAAGACACAAGGTCCACACATACCAGCACATGCCCTCACCCATACTCCAGCAGTGCTGGAGTACTTGGTTCCACATATGCACACGCAGGCTGGTAAGCAAAGGGCGTAGAAGGAAGACAAATATTTCCTTCTTTTCTCTCTGCATTCACTGTCTCTATCCCTCTCTTTCTGTGTCCAGTCACAAGGTTTCCCCTAGCAACATTTCAGATGCCTCACAGTTAAAGCTGCACCTCTTCACAAACGCTGGTTGAACACAGCTGGTGTATGTCTGTACTTGTATCGGCAATGTAGCGTAGCGGTAATGAGCAGGGCTGACAACCGAAAGGTTGCTGGTTTGATTCCCTGCTGGGGCACTGCTGCTGTACAGGCAAGGTACCTTACCCAGAATTGCCTCAGTAAATATCCAGCTGTATAAATGGATAACATGTAAACACTGTGTAACCTATGCTAGTCGCTCTGAATGACAGCATCTGCTAAATGACAATAATGTCATTTAGCAGATGCTGCGTTGTCCTCTCCGTACCTCCTCAGCAGAGCCGTTGTCACGATGCCACAAAGAGGGACAGTTGTACTCCCCCGATTTGTGTATTCTGACAGTGAACCCAGTTAACACATCCCAAGGGCGTTAAGCACAATGAACCCTGCCTGGGGCAGCTAGGTGCAGTAGCAGACAGAATGGGATTGTGTCGTGGGTTGGGGGGAGGAGTTCATGAGACTGGGGGGAGAGGTAAACAGCAGCCGGCACTAACAGTCCTTCCATTGTTACATAGGGGAAAATCTTTTGCTGTTGGTCCACTTCTGTAGCCCGTGGTTAATCATTTTTTGTACCCCCAAGTCAAACCCTGTCTGCCTCTGTGAGATGGGGGGGGGGGGGTGTCAGGTTTTAGTTTTACATAATTAATCGACTGTCTTGTTACCCACTGTGATTTAAATTAAGTTTTACCAGTAGAGATATTAACAAGGTAATAGTAATTGAGTCCCATAGGTAGCTCAAATGCTATCCAGCTGGAGTCTCTAGAGCCAAGCGAAGTGGTGAATTCTGGTCTACCAGAATTATAGCATTATAGTTGGTCTACGTAGTCATTTCAATTACTGGTAATGAAATGAATAGAAATAAAATTTTGCCTTGAAATCTTTAAGCAGAGTCGTTCCTACTGACTGATTGAAGTATGTGTAGGTGGTTCAGTGTTTGCGTCTGTGAGTCAGTGCGTCTGGATGCGCAATAGGTAATGAGTCAGTGAGTTTCTTTGTGCGGTGGAATGAACTCCTTGTGCGTATGTGTACGCGTGTGTGTGTGTGAGTGTGCATGCGTTTGTGTGTGCAGGCGTGATTGCATGTTTGTATTTGCATTTTGTCAGTCTGGCTCTGTGGCATGTTCATTGTGAGCTGGGGAGTGTTGTCACCTGTCTGAAACAATTACGGATAGCCCATGTAGCGTGTCTGTTCTCTGTCACATGACTCAGGCTGTTGTATCCACACAGAACAGAGATTGCGCTGTAAAACTTCACCCGTAAATTCCGAACAAGTCCACGCACAATTCCTCATAAGCAGCAGCTTCCGTGTTTTCCTCGGAGTTCTGATACTCATCTCCTACTCTGCTCTAAGCCTCAGCCGCACCCTGCTGCCGTGTTGTGCGGGTGCTGCTCTTTCACTCTGATACTAGTAGGAGGCGTACAGCTTGACCATTCTGCAGTGCTTAATGTGAATTGCTACAGTAAATATCCAGCGGATAATACGCTAAATGAAAGCTGTGTTGTAGCCCTGTGTAAGAGTGGCTCAGCAATTTAAGACACTTGTTCCATGGAGGAAGACTCCTACAGCTGAGATGTGTCATTCGCCACCCATGACCAGGAGTCTGTAGCAGCAGACCACAATTGGCTTCGTTCTGTCAGGGCAGAACGGGTTTCATCTGCCAGGGTCTGACAAGGCCTGACTAGCCTCGCTGCTGTTGCATCCTCTGGTGAGTCACTCAGTGACATCAGAGGAGATGCATCTGATGTCCGATCTGCATTTCCTTTGATGTAGTGCACCGTGGGACTTGTAGTTTGAAAAACAGCCACTGGCTGTCTGAAGGTGTGTTGGAGAAATGCGTTTGTCTCACTTCAGTACTCTTTTGTGGGCATAAAGTATGTGCGAAGAGGTAAGCTTTCAGTAGTACAGCACAGTTCCCCAAATTGGGGGAAAGAAAGCAGAAAAGGCACAGAGAAAAAAAACGAATAAAAATGTAAATCTAATGAAAATCATTCTCCTATGTCGCTAAATGAAATCAGTCCACATTACCCTAAAATCATATAATTATACTTAGCTATTGTCAAAGGGGGAGAAGGTCATTTCCTAAATTCACCATCACATCTTATATTTCAGCATTTTTGTGCATTGTTAGGTAACGCTCGAGTAGACGGAAGCCAAGAGTCACGACTAGTGCATTCTTGACAAGTTAAATGTCATTTTGACATTGATTATACAGTACCCTTGTGTGTGGCACCAGGCTTGCGCAGAGCAAATGACTAAAACTGGAAACGTAGCAAATATGAGGCTTCCGTTAAATGTAATTTCGTTCTAAATGCGGTGCATGATCGATCGGTGGCATTTGAGGCTTAGCACTGACTTCAGCAGGTATCGCGGAACACGTCACAACAACTGTTGTGTAGGATGTGTTATTTCAGTTGTCTCCTCCTGAGGTGAAAGCCTGTTAATAGTCTTCAGAAAGACGGTGATCCGGTGTACCGCTGCAGATTTTCTTCAGCACCGACCAATCACTTTAGACATCACTTTGTACATCCAGCGGGATCCACTGCCTGGTGGGAACCACCTGGTTCTTATGGACTTCAAAAGAGAGACTTGAGTTACCAAATACACTACATACCCAAAACAAGTGTGATTTCAGCTGTCTCCTTGTGCTCTCTTTTGGAGAGGGGTTATTTTACACAATGAGGTGTCACATAGAGAGTGCCATTAAAAAAGGGAACTTCCCCCTTCCCCCCCAGGCCACCTCTGTGTAAATGTTTAAATGTTGATTGAGTAAGAGAGATAGAGCTAGAGAGAGATATTAATGGTCTTTGTCTGGTTACAGTTTCCTGTAACCGCTCGATTGAAACACCTGTCTCCCCGCTCTCTTTCTCTCTCCTGCTCCTGCTCTGTGTTTCTTTTCAGGCCTGCAACCTGAGAGCAGGGAAAACAAAATGAGTGAAAGGGAGAGAAAGAGGGGTGGAGAGAGACGGAGTCTGGTTACATAGGGGCTGCGGACAGAAACAGCACACCCAGTCTCTTGTAAAATAGATTAAAGCGCAGGCTCTCAAGAAAAAACGCATGGATTGAATACAGGGAACAAGACTCAAACAGACTCAAACTCAGAAAAACATAGTCACAAAATATATCACCACCACCAAACCACACACACACACACATTCTCTATGGCAGTCTGCAGTATGTGTAAAAGTAGAATTTTATGGCTGTCCTTTGTCAGGTGTTATCAGTCGTTTGTGTGACAAACATAAGCAGCTGAGTATACAGGCAGTGAAAGGGAAAGGGAGAGATCAGAGAGAGCGAGGAGATTGATTGAAAGTGCTGGACAGAAAAAGTGTGTGAAAATCCAAACAGTTTGCAGGTAGTGCTGGCTAAGTCTAAAACTTACTTTGTCACTGCTTGTAGCCTCACATTACATGATTGTGTATCTGAAATAAGGTTGGTATAGTAGCTGTATGCTTTTTGCGGTCCATTGAACTGTGTGAATGTGTAAAGGTGATTAAGAAATCAACCCAGATATACCAAACCAGCTGCAGAAACAGACAGAATAGAATAGAAAGCACAATGTCATAATGTCTAAGTCATATAAAATATGATGTTATGTTGCAATAAATGTTCAATATTGAGAAGAATTGTTTGCTAAAATGCAACACTGAAAAAAATATAAACTATGAAAAAATATGGTTTGTTTTTGTGTAGAGGAAAATGTTTCTCACATAAAAACATAAGTAACATTTAACAAAAATCAAATAATTTATTTTAGAAACACAACAAACCAGACAAGCCTGAGGACACAGCCAGAGCAACATGAATAACAAACATTTCAGTTTTGGGGGACATGGAGAGGCTGTCCTTCACAATTAGATTTGGAAGAAATATGAAGGCTACAAGAATCAAGTAAAGATACCTAAGTAGTAAAAAATCATCATGTCTGGATCAGTCCTACCTTGGAATGACTTTATTTTATAAAAGTGAAACTTACCATTCTGACCATGGAAGACAGCAGCAGCCTCTTGTTGATGCATTATAATGGTTTATTTATAAGGTTTGTTTAAGATCATAGGTGAGGTACTCAACCAGCACGCACAAATGAAATGGAGCTAAAAGTGAACATCGATACCATACAGAAGTTGTGTGTAAACTGTATTGCCGGTTGATGTATAAACGAGACTACGCTTACGTGTTACAGGTAGATAATACAGGCATAACTTCTCAGCCCTCTGGGATATGCTGTATTGGTCTGTAGGATTGGTCAATTCACAACGTAATCCCGAAGGATTAGGCCAGATGACTATTGATTGCATCATGTTGTTTATTTGCGTAACAGATGCTCTTATCCCGGGTGACGTATACTGCTACACCTTATACCATCTGTCACCTATTTGTATATGTGGAGCTACTGAGGTAAAGCACCATGTTCACACGCACGTCAATAATTGTACAATACTGAGGCCCCAAGCCTAGCGTTATAACTGCTGTACCAATGCAACCCCATTATAATTTTCTGTATTCCATAGTTCTGTGGATATTTGGAGGGTTATACAACTATATAAATGGTATCCTGTGGAGCATTCAGTTGTTACAGTGGGTAATTTTTGTTCACTGTGGTGGTGTTCAGACCTTCCCTATCTCACTGCTTTGTGCCCTGTGTGTTTAAAGAGTGTCTATAAACTCTGGTGGAGGTGGTGCAAAGATCAGTCTGACTACAGCGTAGACTAAGGACCCAGTCACAGGAAGTGACCACACCAAGGCATACCTAAAGCAGACACCGTCTGTGAATTCTCAGACCCGTTCTCCATTGTTCCTATCCCTCCTCCCCTGGTCTGCTCATGGGTTGTTATTCTAGCGATTATTCGGTGAACTGCTTTGAATGCATCTGTGTTCCTGCTTCTCTTGGGCACGGCCAGGCTAAAGAAAACTAAATCTAAGAGAGAGATAAACACCAAGCTTGAAAACTATGACAACCTGGCAGAATGAAAGAGAGGGAGGGATGGAGCAAGAGGGAGAGAAATGGATGGGAGTGATGAGTAGCAGGGTATCTGAAGTAACTGAAAGGCTGACTCAGACGACAGCCATATACATGGCCCAGAAATACAGAAACGCCCAGGTTTTACCAGCAGAGTTGTGTCTAGTGTCCATTTCCTCCGTGATTATTTTTTTCTGTAACAGCCGACTGATTTTATTAATTAGCTGCTATTGCAGTCTCTGGGGTGGGCTGTCGGTAGGGTTTTCTTCCTCTGGCTGTAATGAATTCCTCCTCGTTAACAAACACAGGGGAAGCCCTTTGTGTGGTAGGCCTCTGATGCACAGAGGTCAAAGGGTGCTAAACTGCATTGGGCGCCATCTGTCTCTGACAGTCTCCACATCCACGCGCTGGCAGTTGCGTAATGACAAGTTGTTGGCACTTGTTATACCCCACCCCTGAATCACACACATTCACGCAGAACTAAAAAAGACGCGCTTCATATGAGAACAAATACACACGTTTATGTTGATCTGAGTGGCAACCTCCCGTTTCCTGTAATTGTGGGTTAATTCATGTTCATTACACTCAATTCAGAGGGAAATGGGCCATAGAATAAATGCTGCGTGTAATTGAGCTCTTATGTAAGATTAGCATTTGTGCAGTTATTGTTTCTCACATTCTGTTACCACAGTGATCGAAACCAGTGTGGATGCCCACCTTCTCTGGTTACATCTCTGTCTATGCTTTCTTCCTGAATCCTACTCTTTCCTTGTCTTTGTCTGAGGCTCTCTTTGTTAGGCCATCAGCACGCACTGAAATCAAGTTACCTGCCAGTCTCCAGCCCTTTGTCCGCTGTGCTCTCACTCTCTTTTGTTTTTTGACCATGTTGGTCTCTTTGGGGCCTCTTTCTGCTGTATCCGTTTCTCCATCTGTCTGCCTCCTCTCCCCCCACCTCTACTCCATCCCCCTCTCTCTCTCTCTGTCTCTATCTCTCTGTACATTTTGAGTTTTCTTGATTGGAATGAAAATCATACATTTCTTTTACCAAAGCATGTGCATGGCAAGCAAAAGGATTGATTGTAATACAACAGCACAAAAAGATACAATAATAGTCATACAATTAGGAATAGCAATAATAATAGAGTGATAAAAAAACCAAAAGAAAATAAAAATGAACAAAATAATTCATTAGAATAATCAGCAAAAAAAAAAGACTTGCAAAAAGTTAAAACAGTTATATAAAGTGTTTGAGTGGTGTGAACAGTGCTTTGTCCCATATTGTGGGATGCATGTTCCTCTTCAAGCAGGATAGATAACTGTGGATTGATCTGTGTTATTTTAGTGTTGGTGTCGTGTCCATTGCCTCCCTGTAGTTTTCACATTTTGTACTGCCCTCTCCCTCCCTCCTACTCTTTCCCTCTCGGTGTAGTTGCAGTCAGCTCAGCCTCTGGGTCTTCTGTAAGAAGCCCTGTTATGGAGCCCTCGGTGGGATGGCTCTGTAGTCTGGGTCAAGGTGCAGCAGAAGCCATCATGCTAAAACTCCCCCTGAGTGCTTCAAGCAGAGGCCACCTCAGTGTTGAATTGCCCTCTGTATGTGGACATAAAGTCCTCGAGGAGCTATCTGTCTACAGTGTGTGCTTCAGTTGAACTGCAGCAGATATTACACATGTGACTGTGTGTTTTTTTCCATGTTTTTCTGTGGTATGTTCAATATAGACCACATATGAGAGGGTTTGTTCAGTGATTAGATCCTGTCACAATTTGCTGAATCATCTTGAACTTTTCATGTTCCTCTTGTTCCCTTAGTCGTCTGTTTTAGATTCCAGAAGGACGCTGAAGGATAATTAGTCTAGACTTTTGCATGGAAGATGGCAATTAACAATGGGCACAAAGTATTTAAACGTCTCTCTCCTTGAGTTTGACTGACACGTCTTTAACGATCCTTCAGAAAACGGTGTCCGCAGGTCAGTGATTTAGTAAATTCAGACGGATTGGAGGCGGGTGCTCTGTCAGGTGACCGCGTGGTTGAGCATGACCGCGCACCCTCTCCTCTGCACACACGCTCAGGGGAGCGGAGCAGTATGACAGCAGCACACAGACACACTTAAAGACCCAGCTGCCTATAATTAGATTCCTCTGTGGCAGGGCCTCCCACGAGAGAACTGAGTGCCAGCAATTAAGGCTAACCCTCCTAACGAAGGGGGCTGGGTTTACCGAGATTGGCTGATGTGGCAGACTGAGAGTGTGCGTGGGGCCTAGGAGGGTGAGGGCCTTTGTAGCGTGTGACTGTATACCCTCTGTAGCACTGGCTTAAACCCATTTTGCCAGCCGAAACAGCTAGAGAGAATCGCAAGTCCAGTCTACAAATTGTTAAAAACATTTTTCATGTATTTCTATGGAGTAGGAGTGAAAATATACACGCCTGCCGTTCCCCTTCACCTTCTGAGCAAAGTCTCGTAGTTGGAGCTGTTTAATGTGGTCCTTGGACAGTTACAGCCACGTGAATGTGCAGTGCAGTGGGGGGATAGTAATTATGGAAAATTATTATTTCAGTAATGATCATCACTCAGCACTTATGTGTTGTAGTTTAGATGAGGTATAGCGAAAACAGTCACCACCGAGTGATAAACACCATCGCCATGAGAATTATTTTTGCCTGAAACCCTGAATTTCTGAGCTTCTGTAAAAGTTTAATGTCAGACAGGTACCATGGAGAATTGTGCCAAAATGAGTCAGGTAAAAGGCAAATGAATGCATGTTTATAATCATAAAATGTCCTACATCTGATCTGTTTTCAAGCTCAGCAATAGTCAAACTGAATGCCTGAAGATGAATGGTTTCAAGTCTGTCAGCTCATTTCCTGTGTATGTGTTTGTGTTTGTATGTGCATTTTGTGAGCTAATGATCCAACTATTCACTGGTTCATCACTGTAATATTGGTGGTAATCTACACTACTTGTTATCAAGGCTGTTTCTGGGTTCTTTAAACACGAATTGAGCCCAGATAAGAAGATTCCGGTTCACTGAACCAAGCTGATTCAGGTGGAATGCACAGCTTCCTCTCTCACAGAAGCAGTAGAGTTATATGTGTTATGTGGACACACCTTCTGCTGGCTTCAGTTAACTAGAATCCTTATCGTCCCATCTATTCTGTGCTTGTGTTTAGCACTATAAGACAAGCAGAATGTACATTCACATACACACCCACAAATTCTGGTAAGCACAGATCATATAAAAGGAAGAGAAATATTTTGCTTCTTCCTGCATTCACTGTCCGTTCTGAATGGCTGATCTAAGTAGCTAGATACTAGAGCTAATCGCAGGGTTGCAGACATTGAATGTGATACTTATAATATCCAGGGCTCTCATTCACTGGCAACTCAAAAGCAATATGGCTTGATTCTGTGCTATGTATTGTGCAATGCTGGTAGCTGTCTTCCTCTGTTAGTATCTGTAGTGTTGCAATGCCCTTCCCATTCCCATGACAACTTCAAGCTCCACCCTTATAGTCCTGAAAGAGGAAGTCAGCTCAGTTTACTTCCTGTGCAGGATGCAGTGCCACTGGCAAAAATATTGGCCCTGCGGAAAAAATCCATTAAAATAAATTAACCCCCGCTTAGACAAACACAGAAAAGAAATTAACTCTGTTCCTTCTCAACCCTGGAAACATCTTACTTGAAGTGAATTAGGCCTATAATCATTTTTTCACCTTAGGCAGACTATACTTTTTAGTAATCCATATGAATGACATGGTAGAGGTCAGGGTAGACTGTTCTTTGAGGTTTTCATATGTCCTTGTGGAAAGACATTTGTTTATAAGGTGTAACCTTTTTCTAAGAATGCATTTTTAAATGACAAGCACATGGTGTGTGCATATATATCACCTGTATATAGTGCATGTGTTACCTTATGGGTACAGATAGTGTTGGTGTTGTATGAAAGGGCAGTCCATAGATCTGAATATTACAATCTTAGTATTCAGAGGACCAAAGCAAAGAACCATGGCCTACTTAATGTCTGAAAATATATTCTGCTTCATTCTCTACAACAGCTGAGGTTGACCTCTGAAGAGGAACTGAAACTTCCTGAACACTGCAGCCTAAGATACCAAACATAGACAGCCATTTTAACACTGAGACTCAGGCCTGCTGGCAGTGCTGGCTGCTGCCTCAGCCAGTCTCTGGCTTGCTGCTCCTTAATGCAGCTGAAATCCCAGATCCTTCTGGTAACTCACTGCCTTGTGTCAAACATTAGCCATTACCCTGATCGCTGACCATAAATTTGAGTAAGGTTTGGTTTTATAACTTAATTATTCACCTATCAGTGAAACTTGTAACTCCGCTTGGAATCAGACCAAAACTCAGTACCACAGTACCTGACCTGCCTCTACTCTTATCTTTATGTTTTATACTTTGTGATAATTTGGTGGGTCTAAGTTTCAATGTAACTTGACGCATATTCTTGTGTGTTGCATATGTGACCAGGCATCTTTGGGTCGATTGATAAGGTCTGTTCAGGAAGCTTTGTCTCTGTGACCAAGTGAAGAGGGAGAGAGAGATTATGAATGCCTTCTTCAGTGCAGTTAGCACATGATTATGTGTTTAACTGGCTGCAGATGCAAGCTCAGATAGCTTTAAGGGGGGCTCAGCAGTTCAATAAACAAGCTGATGACAGATTTTTTGCATTACTAGCTGGCAACCACAGTAGCTGAAAGGCAGCTGAGAACAAAAGTGCTGAACACTTTGAAGACCTGCTCATTAACTACAAATTTTTCTCTCCCCTTCAAAAAGATTAATGTTGCACAAGAGTGAATCAAAACCCAGAGACACCCGCTTATAGCAGTTTACAGATCTGTTATGTACAATGTCACCTCTTTTTTCTGCCTGCTAATTTCTGCTTACTTTTGGTCCTTGTTGTAAAAGATGTATTCATGCATTCATCTCATGCTTCACATATATTTAACCTTCTTTGCTCTTTCACCCTCAGAGTAATGGGGGAGGAAGATTGAGGTAGAGGTGCCATATGAGTAAGCGAGAGAGAGGGAGAGAGAGAGAGACAGACAGAGAGGGAAGGAGGGAGACTGAGCAACGGAGGGTTTTCATTTGTCTTTGTGCCAGAAAGCGAGAGAGCCAGTTTCATAAAATCTATCCTAATGAGCCTGCTTCCATGCTGTCGCTATGCATGCAAGAGTATAGCTGGTATAGCTTTGCCAGAGCAAATAACTCCTCCGCTATTGCTGGACAGCATGGATTACTCTGTTTTCCAACCGACTCCACCAACAGTGACACCATCACTGGCCCAGGTGTGGTTAGGGACAATGTGGGCCTTCTAGGTCCCTGTGCTCTTGGTGACGAGTTCTTCCTGAACCCGCAGGTTACAGTGTGAAGTCACACAGTCCTCTCAGACCGGGTGGCTGGAACCCAGTGAAAGTGAATGGTTGGCCGGTTCAAATGTCCTCTGGCATGTGTCATGCCTTTTTCTTCATTTTTGACGCGCCTCATTAACACAGTGCGTAGTGATGGGGTGTAACGGTTTTGCTTTACTTTTAAAAGGGGCCTTGCAAGAAAACCCAGTTTGTTCCTCCCACCATACTTCCAATCATGTTGGATAGGGTAGCTTTCAACGGTGTTGGGTTTTGACCCTCCTCAGCAAGCATAAAAAAAACATGAGAAAAATGTTTACTTAGACTTTATTTGTTAGATGGGTCTACATCAGTCGAAACAAAAGCTTTTCTTGGATTCCAAAGAACAGCTGTGGGGTTTTTTTGAGCATGGTGAGCTAAGGGGGCAGAATACACAAAACTGACAGATGTGTGAAAGTAAGAAAAGTTGTAAAGGGGTAAACAATGAAGAAATCTAAGAAAATTCACTGTAGTACTGCTTAGTGATATGAAATGGCCACAGCGATAAAATGGTACGTATCTTTTTCAGGCCGACCATGTTGGCAGAAAGCTACAATGGTTAATTTGTCATTGTTAAAAAATGTGGCCGGTTGACAGCATACCAGTTTTATCATTGTAAAAAATTATGTATGAATATGTTTTATCATGAGAGAAGCCGGGGCCGGGACATGTCAATGGGCAAATGTAGTCCTAACATCACATGAGTTGAAAACTTTATTCTCCAGGATGGAATTCACCATCCCTATGGCAAGGCCTGTTAATATGTCAGAAGCCACATGATACAGTTAAACAAAGAATAAAAATAGTCATGTGACTGGATTGCTTTTGTTTCATCAGCTCACTTAACACAGCAAGGATCTAACTGCATGGATCCTTCGTCTGTCACCATGTCTAATTGAAATGTGTCGGATAAGAGAAGGCCTTTTACCAGTCACAGCTGGGCTCGACAAAGACAACGCTGAAACGCTGAGAAAACTGTAGAGACACTCCAGCGCGGCTCTTGCCACAGCTCAAATCCCTGCTACAAGCTAATACACTGCCAAAGCGTACTGTTGGAGCAGATCTGTGGTTACGCTGCAGTGCTCAGTACAATAGCTGAAGTGTCACTCGTTAAAATTCAAGGACCTATTATGCCATACAGAATCACTGGAGAAATCCACTGACTTCATGTTTTAACAGCCTCGTTTCAGTAACCCGTTTCGAAATCCCCCCCAAGTGAATAATGTTCTTTCTTCAGTTTGAGTGTGTTGCACAAATCAGCTGCAACACATTTTAAAAAATTGTCACGAAACCTTGTAGGTGTGGAAATGCAAGTAATCTGTTCCATACAAACCCGTCCATCAAAGCGTATGCATGAGTAAATAGTCATTTCTTAGGGTTTTTTTTATATATATATTTGACTTTTACATACAACTTTTATATAGCTTGATGTATATGTTTGAGATGTGCACCTCGATTCAGTATAACTACAGTGCACTACAATTTCAATTCATGCAAGTGCAAGCCCACATTTTTAAACTTTTTATTTTGTAAGGGTTTTAGGATTGCTAAAATTAGCAGGAAGTATGTAACAATATCCCTCAATATACCTCAAACCACTGTGTTCGTTGTTGTTAGGTTGAGTTCATACTTTGGGAAGAGGTCAAGTTTGGGTTTTACCTCACATTAGATATATGATTTCTTAAATCTGCAGATGTTGTAATCCAGAACACCCCTCAAAGATTGTTATTTTTTTCCGAGACAGTTTTTTAGTAGTAACAGCGATACTACTACGATACAGTGTTGGTCTTTTTGGGAGAACATTGATATGTTTTGATTACAGTGTGGGCATTGTTACTTCACATACACAAAGCTGACCCATTACACAGCTGAGTTTTATTTATTTATTGTTTTATTTTTCTGTTTCCTACTATTTGTAAGGGGGAAGTTTGTATGCTTCATGGTATTGTTAGCATGCAAGAACATGAACACATTCTGCTGTTGTCAGTATGGCAGTAGCAGACATCACTATCATACTCTTTCAAGCACAAGTGGAGTGCTTCCTGCCCGTTACGGTTTGTGTTGCATAACAGTTTTCGATAAATTATTGGATGATTACCACTTCAATAAATTAAGGCAACGAAAGAGAACCCATTATTGTCAGGTATCTACTACTAAGACATCCATCCAATTAAACAGAACAGTTAACACAAGTTACTGTGGAATTTTCGTATTAATCTATGATATTCTGTGTTCTTTTCCCTCCGTGCAGAATAAAGAGAAGGAGCGGATGAAGGAGAGGGAGAAGGAGGCGAGAGAGAGGGAGGCGAGGTACAGCAACGGTCACCTCTTCACCTCCCTCACCGTGTCTGGGACGACACTCTGCTCCGCCTGCAACAAGAGCATCACTGCCAAGGAGGCCCTCAGTTGCCCCAGTGAGTAACACTGCTCTACACTGTGTAGTTTTAATGTACAGCTCTGAAATAGACTGATACTCAGCTGTCCTGCAAGCATCACCCTGAAGGAGGCCCCGATCTGTTGTAGTGAGTAACTGTGTGCCATTCACTGTACTGTCTTAACATGCTGTACAACTCTGACATAGACTGATACCCAACTTTCACAAAGGCATGATTGTCGAGGGGTCCCTGAGCTGCCTTAGCAAGTAACCATACACAGTACACAGTGTTAGTCTACTGTAAAACTAAAAAATTTACTGATGCTCTTCTGCAATGCAAGCCTTATTGTGAAGGAGGCTCCCAGCTGCCCCAGTGAATCCCAGATAACCTTCATTAACATTATTGTGCCCGTGATGCTCGTAAATCTGCCACAGTGAATGTTCGGATAACTAATGTCATAGGCATTCTGCTTCCCAGGGGGTGACTGTATGGTTATATATTGTCTTAATACATTCCCTGATTTATATGGTTAAAGCTTTGATTTTGATAAATGATGAGTATGAAGTTGTGATGGTGATGGTTATGGTGTCTTGCACAGGTAAATTAATGTAATTTATTTAATTATTTGATTTCACAGGTACATATATGTGGCAAACATAAGCCAAGAGGTGTATATACTGTATACTGTAGTGTTATTGAATCTTTATGTTAATGTTCAAGACATTCAAAGATTTGGTGCTGTCAACGCTCGGTGAAGCATGTTGTTTTCCTTAAGTTGTTGTGACGGGAGAATGACGGTTCCTGAATCCCAAAGCTGGTGAAGCCATGATGTGCGATCAGTCAGTCACTAATTTGATCCAGTGAAGTCAGCGGTCTTCAGATTGATTGGTATGAGCGAGTGATTGAGAGCACATGGTGACTCCGCTTATTATGGGGTTCACAAAGCCTTGCTTTCCCATCACTGCTAAATTGGTTGTGCACAAACGCTGTCGGTGCCGTGGATTTCCCCAGTTTTGCAGTTTCCCGGGTGGCCCTGGGGGATGCTACAGTGTTGGTTCCTATTTTGACAGTTGATTTGACTGTGGGTCCTGCCTTTTTTATCACAACATCCAATGTGAGAACAGGAAGTATGACTGTGTGTGACCGTGTATGGTTTTTGGCATTCTTTATCTCTCTGTTAAAATATAAAAAGAGCAAAAGGATCCCACAGTCAAATGCCATGTGATGTGGAAGCTAAAGAAAGCTACAAGAGCTAAATAAACGGAAGCAATCAAAGCAATGAAACATTGCTTTGATTGCTGAACACTAAGGTCAAGTGGTTGTAGCGCTCTGTGGCACGTTACTTAACTTCAGTTCGTGTACTGTGCTCCCGCAGAAACGCAGTATTACTCTGTAATGTAATATTAAACACTGTGCAGCATCATAGTACTAATTAAACATGATTAAGGAGGAATGAATGGCAGAAGAGTGCTGTGACACAGACACGCTGTACATTGATAGTTCTCCAGTCCAGGGAGATGCACCATACAGCTCTGTAGGGATGCACACAGGCATCCCGCACTGGAAGAATAATATTTTCTGCACATATGGGTGCTTACCACATAAGCCAGTGTGATTTGTCATCATCAAACCCCACCCGTAAAGCAGCTTTGCTGTGGAGTGGAAGTGCTTGATCGGTGCACTGGCGAGGCGGAGGGAATTGGCAAGGGGGGGCTGGGGGGGGGCATTGGATCAGAAGAATATTGGGGGAAAGAATAAAAAGACATCAAAAGAAGAATAGAAGGGAAACAGAGAGAAAGAAAGAAAGAAAGAGGGAACAAGGGAGCAAACAGGACCGATTCCTCCCTCGTCCACTCGCTGCTTCCTCGCACCCCCCGCCCTTTTTTTTTTTTTTTGAAAATCAATCAGCTGCTGACTTCCAGCACCACCCCCACCCGCCCCCCTGCACCACCCCAGACAATGGTGTCAGTGTGTGGGGAGCGCTGCGCAGATCAGACGGCCTGGCTCCCTCTTCACCAGGGAGGGGGAACAGCTGGGGGGGAGGAGACAGACAGGGCGAGGGGCAAACAAATAAAGAAGGGGGTAGAAAGAGATGGGAGGAGGAGGCCAGTTAAAAAGAGAGAAATTCTGAGAGAAATGTGGTGGATAAGTATGGAAATGGAAACGCATAGACAACCTATTCACTTGGAGCAAATGTGAAGATGGACGAGCGTGAAGATCAGGGAAAAGAGGACAAACTGGGACACAGAATGCATTGCAGACAGAAAACAAAGTAGGGGCACTTGACAGACTATGTGGTGGGATGTCTAGACTCATGGTCAGAGAGTAATTGGGTTTATGTTCAACTTTGGCCTTGGAATTGTTTGCTTGAGCAAAGCTCTTAAACTTCCCTACTTCATCTCCTGATCTGTAAATTACATTTCATTACATTCATTTAGCACATGCTCTTATCCAGAGCAACCTCAAGCACAAGAGGACAGAGGTGTCTCCATTCAAGTTAATGAAATAATGTATCCGTTGAAATTAGTTACGAGTTAAGTATAAGCAGTGTGGATGTTTTGGATGTCTGCTAAGCAAAAAAAAAAATGAGTAAATAAGTCAGAAGGTAGCGAGCCTTCCTAATCACAGAGAGCTGGGTGTGTGAGGGCTGTTTGAGGTTTGCGAAGGAGCTTATTATGATGTCACACAAAGGATGTTTGGCAATCCACAGCCCCGCCCGACCTGCTCTGATCTTTCATCAGTTTGTCATCAGAACCCAGCTCCAGCTTGGCTGTGTCCCCCTTCGCCATCACATCCGGCCCCGCTCCTGTCTGCTCCCAGACTGCATCTGTGAGACCCGGCCCAGCAGGGAGCATGCCGTGCTATCCCACACGCGACACGCAGTTTCCCCGGGTGAACCTCCAGCAGGGGCACGCTGGCCAGAGCCGAGGATGTGATCAGACAAGCACAAAAATGAGACAAAAGGAGAGATACGAAACATCTCAAAGGTCAGACAGGACACAGAAAGGAAAGGGGCGGAAAGGACAGAGAAGAGGATAAATGGAGGATAGGAAAGAAATGAAGCTTATCTGAGAATATCAGCAGCATTATAGATTTGCTTAACTGTCATCCCTTATCTTGATTTGGCATAAAGTGTCATGTCAACAGTTTCTGTAAGAGCATTTTTATTTTTATTTTGTACACGATGAACTGTATTGTAGCACACAGAATGCGTGTTATTGGCGGCTGTCATTTTTCCATCGAGTCTGATTTAACCTTATCACCTTGACATGGAGGGGTTTTGATGTAGAATTTCAAAGAGGCAGACAGTGGGGGGACAGAGGGAGCAGGAGGGGGTAGCCTTTTGGGTTGGGGAGTAATTGCACATGTCTGTAGCCAAAGGGAGTGGGGGAGGGTGTCTTTGTGTTTGTTTGGGAATTTGGAAAGGGGAGAGGTGGTGCAGAAATTGCAGTGGGGGCAGTTAAAACCACAGCTGCATCCCAAGGGGGAGGTTGGGGGTTATTGATTCAGGATCGGGGGTATAATTAAATTTTGGAAGGAAGTGAGAGCAGGAGTGTGTTCTACCACAGGAGGCATGAATACATTACCATTGTAGATACTGTGGGAGGGGGCAGAGGGGTTGAAATGTGCTGGAGGGGTGAAGAGAAATGGGCGAGAGAGGAGAGAGGAGTGGGTGCCCTTCATTTATTGATGGAGGGGTAGTGATTATTGGAACCCAGAGGGTGTCTGGACTAGGCTGTATTTTGTGTATCTGTGTGTATTGACTGCATTGTGGCTGAACTTTTCTGTTCAGTAGGGTTCCTTGTCATATGGTGTGGTGTATGCACTGAACTGTTCCATATGTGTCTGGCTTGTACAAAACAGAGAAGGATGTGTCTTTACACCTGGAATGTCAATAGCTTCTTGTGCATGTGGTGCCTGCTTAAAGGAAAACTGCAGTCAAAAGTAAAATTTAATGTGTTTTTATATATAAAGTGTTAACTGGTTGAGCATTCTGAACCCTGGTATAGACTTAAGTCAGCAAGGAATGTTGACGTTACTACTAATCAGATCTTTTCATCTCTGTTATTGGTAGAGAGCTGATCACATGTAGACCCAAACAAAAATGTAGAAGACATTTTTTTGAATATGTATCCTCCTGTCTTTTGAATATCTGAACATGCAGTTTGTGCATGGTGATGACATCATTGTTCGGAGATTGCGTGATTGCTCTTCCAGCAACTCCTCCGCCAAGTTGTGAGTGTCTAGTTTCACTTTAGCATGTCTGCTTTCATTGTTAGTTTCTTTTGTTCTGTGTAGTTAAGGTTTCTCATGACCACCCGATTATTTCCTCTCCTCGTCAATAAAGATGGTCCAACAAAGAAAATGGTCTCTGGACAGTGGTAGAAAGAGTACACATGCCTTGTGGTGTGTGGAGTCCCAGTCTTTTTTTGTCATGTCATGTATTTGTGTTGGCTCTTGCCCAGGTCCATCGGTGTCCATATAAAGTACACTGATGGAAAAGTCTTCCCAGCGTTGAGACCCTGGAAGTGTTCCTGTTTGTGTCTGTGAACGGTATGCAGATTGGTGACAGGATTAAGTTGTCCAGTCTGTACTGAACTCACTCTTTGTTTGCATATCTGTGTCTCCCCCCTTCCTGACACACAATTGCCGTCCCCCCTGTGTACCCCCACCCCACCCAACCTCCCCTCCGGGATGGCCCAGTTATAATCCCGAATTAGTGTATGTGGGGATTGAGATGGGAGTGTGAGCGATTAACTGGCAGTCTGTCACCCCCACCCCCCTTCCCCCATACTCTTGCTCTCAAATACCTGCCATTTGCAGCTCTTAAATTCAAATCATAGATTGGCCAGGTTTAACCTGGTTTAACCCTTTAAACCCTCTCAAGGTTTAATGGTCGAAGGTTTTTAAAATCTGCATAATGATCGATACAGCATAAAGGAGTATTAGCATGTCAGAGAGAGGTCAGGTTTGATACGACATGAAGAGTTCTGTATGATTCAGGCTGGCCTCTGTGGATAAGGCACCAAAGCCGGGTTGTGTTGTAGTTGTCATGACATAGGAGTCTTGACAAGGGAGTCAAGGGAGAATTGTAAGGGTTTGTAAGGTTCTTAATTAAGGTCCGTGGGTGCACTGGAATTACTCTTTTGTCACAATTACTGTTTTGATGAGCAATACAGCTGTAATGTTTCAGGACTGTGCCAAGAATTTAACTATGAATATGAGTCAAAATGACTGGCACTATGAAAATGACACCCCAGGAAGCACCGATAGTACAAAAGATGCATTTCCGACTGTTATCTTTTTTTCTTGTTCCTCGGAGCTGTCTGATTCAGCAGTGGTTTGATCCAGGGGAAAGCAAAATAATGGGCGTGCGCTTATGGGTCAGGTGTGAACACATCGGTTGCCAGGCACGTTACAGCAGGGGTGAAATTCCATCACTGCAGGTCTAATCTGACCAGAGAGGATGTGTGCCATTGTGGAGCTGTTCTGAGCAGAGGTGCGGAGCAAAGAGTGTGGGAGAATTAAAGGGAGGTGATCAGGCAGCGCTGTGTCAGTATGTGTGGGATTATCCGCGCACCCTGATTACTGTCTGGATTACGGGCCTTGGCCCAGTCCTATTGTTTGCCTCCTGGGGACCTAATCTGAGATCCTGAGATTACAACAGACAGGGAGATTATGCCAGGAGGGTCTACTATATCAAAGTACAGTACAGACTTGTGTTGAATAAAGTTGCAGTAATGTACACCGGAGCAGGCTATTCCTCTCTTCTCTAGAAAAGCAGTTTGTTCATACTTAGAAGAGTAAGTTGTTTGACTGTCAATCAAGTGCAGTGATAAAGATCTGAAGACAGAATGCCAGTGTAAGATAGTAAGGGGCTGGTGTTCTGTACTCACATTGTATCGACATATATGGGAGTGGGGTGGATATGGATCATTTCTGAGTAACAATGACTAGATGACTGTGGGCACCTAACTTGAAGCCTGTAGGATTTATTTATTCTCAGAATCATTTTTTCCCTACATTTCCACTGGTGTTAAATCAGATGTGCGTGGCTATATGGATGTATTGTTATGTGTAGAGGAGACATACTCTTGAGCAAGCGAGGGCATAACCATGTAGTTTGTACAGTACAGTGAAGTGTAGAGAAATGTGATAGAGAGCTGTACTCTGTGGTGCAGTATAGAGGTAAATGGCTGTAGCATTGCAGTTTTGAGCTGTGCGATCTATTACACAGACTGGCAAAATTCAGTTTTCCGAGGGCATTATTCGATCCCGGGAAGTGGGCTTTGGGCTGTTACAGTTTGAACAGGGAGGGGAAGCGGTTTAAGAGTTATCTGCTGACTTATTTCCAAACATATTTCAGTCCTAAAAAAGGCAGTGATTGTTTTAGCATAAACACAGGCCTGTTGGTTCAGTGAAGCAGTACCAGGCCTGTTTATTTAGTGTGAGAGGGACTGACTGAGCGGGTAAGTGTGTCTAGGACATAGTCTGGGAGATGAATGGGGTGCTGTGTGTCTGTGATTTTAATTATTTGGGAACAGGAGAAAGTGTGAGCAAAGTGAATGGGAGCGTCTGTGTGTTCTCAAGGCTTTAGCTTTTAACAGAAGTATGTCTGTGAGTGTTTACGGATGGGATCAAATGTACTGTATATTTCTCCTCTACGCCCTGTGTGTGTGTGCGTATTTATAGCAAGGTGCCTTTTAATGCTGTTGGTTACTGAGGGAAAGTGCCTGTGTCACAGAGGTCTCTGTGTGTGAGTATTGGGTGGCTGGGGTCATTGATGTGTAGTTTCTGGATTTGGAGAGTCCTCGGAGTGGATGTGTCATAAATTAGATTTTGGAAGAGTGCGTGTGTGTGTGTGTGTGTGTGTGTGTGTGTGTGTGTGTGTACGGGTGCAAGAGCGCGTGTGTGTTTCATTGTGTATAAATGAACGTCTGTGTCTGGTTGTGTGTGCGTATGAGCTCACAAGTACTGGCCTGGGGCCACAGTTTAAGAGAACAAGGCCAGCCCTGTCCAGCTCAGCAACAGTCTCACACACACGCACACATTTGCTCACACACACTCACACAGACACACACACTCACACACACACACACACACACACACACACACACAAAACATAGATTGACTGAGATTCAACAGATAGAGATATCAATGTGCACACTTTGATGTACAAACAGATCACAGATGTAGGGGGATTAGTTTATCGTATACACAGTACAATTTTACCGTTTAATACAAGGCCTGGTCACTATGACCTACTGCCCATTGAGCCCTGAAGACAAACTGGCCATGCTACACAAAATGTTGCACTGTTATACTGTTAAAAAACAGACTCATGGTTGATGTGCTTGGGTTTTATTTTGGGCTTTTCCAGCTATATATTTACTTTGTCTGTTTTCACTCCCCCATTGACCTAGGTCTAGACAAACATAACAATACACCCCACCCCCACCCCTGTGTCTTATCTCTGCATCATTTTGTGAGGAAATGAGCTCACCATCTCCTGATCTCTTGCCTCTTTGCTGTAGTTCTCATCTTTTCTTTTTTTTTTCAAGCCCCTTTGCTGCTAAAATGGAATTTCCAGCCAGCAGAAACAGACAGACGCAAAGGTGCTTTACATTGAACATTTCATCTCTGACCTTCACTCCGCTCACACTGCATACATTGCAGCCCCGCATTTCTGTCAACGGTTCTTGATTTTGCTCAAACGTGTAAATGCGTACAATGAAAATGATGTGCAGGATTTACAATGAAATGGAGAGAATATGCTTCTTCATGTCTCACTTATGTGTGTAGTGTGTGTATGTGTGTGTGTGTGTGTGCGTTAGAGTGTGTGTGTCTGTATGTGTGTGTGCGTGTGTTAGAGTGCGTGTGTCTGTGTGTGTGTTAGAGTGTGTGTGTGTGTGTGTGTGTGTGTGTGCACGCGTGTTAGAGTGTGTGTGTCTGTGTCTGTGTGTGTGTGTGTGTGTGTGTGTGTGTGTGTGTGTGTGTGTGTGTGTGTGCATGTGTTAGAGTGTGTGTGTATGTGCCTGCATGCCTGTGTAAAGACAGAAAGTCAGAGAGATGGTCGCATGGCATGTGAATGCAGACCAAGACTGGAAAGCCTACAGATGCACTTCGATGCTGTTTTAATGATAACAAAAGGGAGATTCCCTCTGAGCTTAAAAGCCCCTTATGGACCCCTCACTTTCCTCGACCCTTTTAGGCGTCGTTCCCTTGCCAGAAGCCCTCCCTCGTGTCTCCCGGCCATTTTTAAAGAGGACTTCCTGTCTGCACAACACAGGAAGCTGAAGCCTTTTTTAACAATGGTCGCAAAGTGGGTTAAGGGGAACTGGATAAATAGGGTGAAAAAGTGCAGAGGGAAAGTATGGGGGGTGTAACTGATGCCCAGCTCCGCTGCAGAACGAGCGGAGGAGGGTCCTGCCGTAGAAGCGGCAGGGCCGCAGTCCCTCAACGGGGCCGCTGCTGCAGCCGTGACTCAGTCATGAGTCACATGAGATTCCAGACAGTTGTCAACTTCTCTGAACTGCAGACTCGGCCCGTGTCTGCAGACTCACTGCGTTCACTGTGTTTCGGCAAAGCGGTGATACAGCTCTAAATCGACAGTAATATGTTCATAATCAGTGCACATACTGTCATGACGTTCTCCGAAAAATACATGCTTAAAACATTGTGTGTTATTGTAACCTATGTAATTGCTTTAATAAAATAAATTAATATTGGAAATACTTGGACATGAGTGTAAAGTTGCGTGGAATTCTAGTGCTTGCATTGCTGGGCACATGAAAGGTTCCTTTGTTGTGTGGATGAAGTGCGGTGATGGAGAGAGTGTCATGGTGTTACTGGAGTCTGCTGTTGGAGGAGTGTATAGCATGTTGATCGCTTCTGTATGTTGTGTTACAGCCTGCAATGTCACCATCCACAACCGCTGCCGAGACACTCTGCCAAACTGCGCCAAAATGAAACAGAGGGTAAGGCCGTGAGCGAGGGAGTGGGTGTGGGTGCTGCTTCAGCGCATGGTGTAACTGTTTTAGTAAAGTCTGCTTTAAAATGCAGCAGTGTGGCTGCTTGTTCAATTGCCAGGTGGGCCACTGCTGTTGTAGCCTCGCACAAGGTACTGAATCAGAATTGCCTCAGTTAATATCCACCTTTATAAATTGATAACATGTAAAAAAACTGTAAGCTATGTCAGTCATCCTGGATAAGAGTGTTTGCTAAGCAAATGTAATGTCAACTCATCACATAAATGAATAGTTATCAGTAAATATTTGGAAAATATGCATTCAAGAATGAAGACAGTGTTGCCGATAATGGAGGTCAGCTGCTAAAATCAATCACTGTCAGATTACATTCTTCATTTGCTTTGCAGATGGTGGTGTCCAGGGCAACTGCCATAGATGCATTTGCATTTGCATTTGCATTTGTATAGATGCATTTGTATTTACAGGAACCAGATAAGTACCTTGATCAGGGGTACAACAGCAGTGCCTCACCCTGTAACATTAGTATTAAGTGTTCATTTTCCTAACCACTGCAAGGATCGAAAGAAAAAATATTCATGTTAGTCAGCCTCTCAAATCAGTTTGTACAAATTCAAACGTACTGTCACTGATTTTAAATGGTGCAATGGCTGAGATGTAACTCAAGTCTGGTTTTCAGCAACAGAAGCTGGCTCTGGTGAGGAATAGCTCAGCCCTGCAAAATGTCGCTCTCCGCACAAAAAGTGAGTTTTTGTTGTTGTTGTTGCGGTTCTTCTTCTGTTGTTTTTCCCCACCACACTTGTTTAACCTGACTTCAGTAACATTCCATCCTTTCCTCACTCTCCTCCTCTATGCTGTTCTTTCCTTCTTCCTCCATTGTCATTAAAATTCTGTATCAATGACCGTGTACGTCAGTGCTCTATGGAGTGGTGCTGCCACCTGTTGGTCAGACCTCAGGACTGCAGGGCACTACTTGGACTGTTCGCAACTTCCTGGTTGGTTGTTGCACTGAAAAGGCTGTTGCTGTTGCCGGGGGAACAGGCTGTACCGGTCATAGCTGCAGTACAGCGCAGAGTGATTATCATGTGGTTAATCATAACATGCTTCACTGTGTAACTGTGGGTTTCCGCTGACAGTCATCAACAATTCCAGTTCCTCCGGCTGCTCACTTTCTGTCAGTGATACAAATGTGAAATTTATTATGTATATTTATTCAATGCCGCTTTATTGGCAGGACAAACCAAAGCAGCGTTTCAAAGTGGCAGCGTTGCAGTCATGTACAATATTAAGTGTAATTAAGTGCAACAGTGCAGCACAATATGTAGCTATGTATCACTCTCTGTCCCACTTTGTTGCCATGCCCTTATAGTCTACCTCTCGTCTTCTCTCACCTCCCAGTTTCTAACCTCCGTCGGTCTCCTTCTCTGTCCTCCAGGCCCCATGCTGAAAGAGAGGCCCAACTCGGCCATCTACCCCTCTGACAGCCTGCACAAGACTCTGCTGGGCTCCCGCCGCGGCCGCTCCGGACTCTCTCTTTCCAAGAGTGTCTCCACCAATAACATAGCAGGGTAAGCTGGCTGCAGGGGCTCGTCGGTCCGAAGACGATTCTTTGGGGACCAATGAACAAAGAGAATTTGGGTGGATAGTTTGAGGCAATAGTATTTCAAGTGAATCTCTAAAGGGAAACCAGGGTTAAAGTTGACAAAAACATTTTGATTTCTGTGGAATAATCCCTCCCACAGAGGAACAGGACGAGGTCCCCATGTGGATTTATGGACACACAGTGTAGAATTTCTATGTGAACATAAGACTTCTCACTGCATCCATGCCAACCATATTTAGAATAATGTGTTGACATTTTGTGATGTATACAGCATAATTCAGTCATCCACAACTCAGCACTGTGTATACCTGCTTATGTAGTAAAACTACATTACATTGGCTGTGTGTTACTGTCTGTGTCAGTGCATTAGTCCATATTGTTCTACATTGTACTGTAGCATGTTGGTTTTGATGTAGTGTATTTAATTGTACCATTGTGTGTTTTTGTCTCTTTGTGTCCCCACCCCCCTCCACCTCTCCCTCTGTCACCATGTCCTCTGTTATCATTACCGTGCGTGTCTCCTGTGAATCTGCTCAACTGTGCATGGGTCTGTATGTGTTTTCCTGTCTCCTCTCGTGTTTCGATACTGCTCTGCCGCCTGTGTGTGGCTTTGTGTCCTTTGCCACGTGTATGTATTTGTCTGTATGTCTGTTTCCATGTCCATCTCTTGGTCTTGTTTTTATTTTTGTGTGTTCTTGTGTCTGTATCACTCCATGTATCTGCTTCTTCTGCCTGTCTCTGCTTGTCTCTTTTTTTCTCTCTGTCCTTGTCTCCTCTTTCTGTCTGTGTCATGGTGTCTGTTGGTCCCCATCTGTTCCTACGGGGCCCTCTGTTTGTTGGTCTCCCTCCATATATCTGTGCCTGTCTCCCTCCATATATCTGTGCCTGTCTCCCTACACATATCTGTGCCTGTCTCCCTCCATATATCTGTGCCTGTCTCCCTCCATATATCTGTGCCTGTCTCCCTCCGTATATCTGTGCCTGTCTCCCTCCATATATCTGTGCCTGTCTCCCTCCATATATCTGCCTCCATATATCTGTGCCTGTCTCCCTCCATATATCTGTGCCTGTCTCCCTCCACATATCTGTGCCTGTCTCCCTCCATATATCTGCCTCCATATATCTGTGCCTGTCTCCCTCCATATATCTGTGCCTGTCTCCCTCCACATATCTGTGCCTGTCTCCCTCCATATATCTGTGCCTGTCTCCCTCCATATATCTGTGCCTGTCTCCCTCCGTATATCTGTGCCTGTCTCCCTCCGTATATCTGTGCCTGTCTCCCTCCATATATCTGCCTCCATATATCTGTGCCTGTCTCCCTCCATATATCTGTGCCTGTCTCCCTCCGTATATCTGTGCCTGTCTCCCTCCGTATATCTGTGCCTGTCTCCCTCCTATTTCTTTGCCATCTATCTGTGTGCAAATGTGTGCACCTCTGTATGCTTTCCTGTATATTTGTGCATGTGTGTTCCTCTCTGTGCTTGCCTGTGTGTGTGTGTGTGTTTGTGTTTCCCTCTCTGCTTGCCTGTATGTCTGTGTGTGTGTGTGTGTGTGTGTGTGTGTGTGTGTTCCTCTCTGTGCTTGCCTGTGTGTGTGTGTGTGTGTGTGTGTTTGTGTTTCCCTCTCTGCTTGCCTGTGTGTGTGTGTGTGTGTGTGTGTGTGTGTGTGTGTGTGTGTGTGTTCCTCTCTGTGCTTGCCTGTGTGTGTGTGTGTAGGAACCTGAATGATGACTCTCCCCTGGGGCTGCGCAGGATCCTGTCCCAGTCCACAGACTCTCTCAACTTCCGCAACCGGGCCATGTCCATGGAGTCCCTCAACGATGAAGGTGAGGAGAGGCACAGGAGCAGGGGGAGGAGGTGCAAAGGGGGGTTGTGAGATAGGGGAGCAATGGAAGGGAAGGGGCTGAGAAAAGAGGTGCAGGGTGTTTGAGTGATGGGGAAAGAGACAAGAAGAAGCTGGATCTGTGCTGATCCGAATTCTCTCTATCCTCTCTACTCTTCCCTCCCTGCCCTCCACCTCTCTCCCTCTCCTATCCCTCTCTGCCTCTCTCCCGTTCTCCTCCCCTTTTCTCCCACCTCTCCGGCTGAAATCCACAGGGGAGGTGTACTACGCTTCCGTACTGGAGGAGCTGGAGCGGGAGGGCCGGGATTTTGAGGCGGACTCCTGGAGCCTGGCGGTGGACTCCTCCTACCTGCAGACTCACCGTAAAGACATCATCAAGAGGCAGGATGTCATCTACGGTGAGGACTGGCTGGCCATTTTCTCAGTACACTTATTATTCTATTTTTTACATTACATTTTAGGCATTTAGCAGATGCTCTTATCCAGAGTGACTTACATGAGTTACAGTTATTTACAATGTTATCCATTTATACAGCTGGATATTTACTGAGGCAATTGTAGGCTAAGTACCTTGCCCAAGGATACAGCAGCAGTTCCTCAGGGGGGAATTGAAGCGGCAACCTTTTGGTTATGAGTCCTGCTCCTTAACTACTATGCTACACTGCCACCCCTATCCATATATCTATCCCTGTCTGTGTGCAGATCATTGTGGATGACCCCACTCTCTGTATACAGCACAACTGCCTGTACTGATAATGTGGTTTCATTATCTCTGCACCGTTCAGAGCTGATCCAGACAGAGCTGCACCACGTGCGGACGCTGCGGATCATGGACGGGGTGTTCCGGCAGGGCATGCTGGAGGAGGTGCGGCTGGAGCCGGGCGTGGTGCACGCCGTCTTCCCCTGCCTGGACCGGCTGCTAGCGCTGCACTCGCGCTTCCTGGCCCAGCTGCTGCTGAGGAAGAACCACAGCCTGGCGCCCGGCAGCAGCAACAACTTCACCATCCACCAGCTGGGCGACGTGCTGCAGGAGCAGGTAACACCTGGGGGACAGAGAGGCGCAGAGGCACAGAGGCACAGGCTTAATGCACCGCTCAGCAGTTTCCTGTCTATAACAGTCTAAATGTGCTGTGCGTTTTCGTGTCAGTTCTCAGGCCACAACGCGGACGAGATGAGGAAGGCCTACGCCGAGTTCTGCAGTCGGCACCTGAAGGCTGTCAAACTGTACAAGGAGCTGCTGGCCCGAGACAAGCGCTTCCAGTACTTCATTCGGGTGAGAGAGGGGGAGAGGTGTGGGGGACTGGAGGGTCTGAAGCGGGGGAAAGGGTGGGAACTGGACCCCTGACCTGGAGGGTGCAAAGCTGGAATCTGGTGTAGAAATGTACCATTGCACGTGTGGACCACATGCTTATACCGTATTACAGCAGCCATTATACATCTGTGACACTTAAAATACATGCTTTGTAAGTTTCTGTGGGTAAGGCCTTCTGTTTTGCATGTAAGTGAAAGGTGGGTGTACTGAACAGAGAGGGGGAGGAAGAGAGCGAAAGGGAGATGTGTGGGGGGGGGGGGGGGGGGGGGCGACAGAGAGATGGATAGAGGAGGAGAGACAGAGGAATGTACAAGCAGGAGTGTGTTTATGTAGCTGTACCAGGAAGAGCTGGCTGGATACGAGAGATTCCGCTCGCTCAGACAGGGGGGAAAAGGTTATATAGAATGATCAAAAACAAACAAAGGGGTTATTTGGACAGGTTTGCATACAGCCAAAATGTCTCTGTTGTCTCGTATGTCTTTCCGTGTGAGGTCAAATGCTGCATCGCGCACAGATGACTGTCGTGTGGGTAATATGTAATTGAAAATCCCTCTCCCCTCCCTTCCTTATCAGCGAGTAAGCCGGGGCCCCCTGCTCCGTCGCCATGGCATCCAGGAATGCATCCTGTTGGTCACTCAGCGCATCACCAAGTACCCCGTCCTCATCCAGCGCATCCTGGACAATACCAAGGGTGAGGCCAAACAGCAGCACAGCAGCTGGAGTGGAGCGCTGTTCAGTTATTCTTCAGTGACAGCACAGCACTCTGCCTTCCTTTCCCCTTAAAGACAGTTGAAGGATAGTAATGTCTCAGAGTTATGGACTCCCACTCCTGCTGCATCAATACCCGTCAATATCACAGCAGCGGAGCAGAGTAGAGGAACATTCAGGAAATCAGCAATAAAAGCTTTTAAATTCTGTTTGACTGTTGCGATTAGTAATGACAGTTTCACATTTGGACCTAGTACCGTACGGTACAGTGCTCTAACCTGAGGCTCTGACCCATTTTCCGCGTTTACAGGCAATGAGGAGGAGGCCTCTTCTGTCAGCCAGGCGCTGGTGCTGATCCGGGAGCTGCTCAGCTCGGTGGACCAGCAGGTCCTGGAGCTGGAGCGCACCCAGAGGCTGCAGGAGATCCAGGCCCGGCTGGACCCGCGGGCGGAGACGGAGGTGCGGGGCGGAGGGGTGTTCCGCGGCGGGGAGCTGCTGAGGCGCCAGCTCATCCACGAGGGAACGCTGCTGTGGAAGACCACTGCGTCCAGACTCAAAGGTGTGTGTGTGTGTGTGTGAGAGTGAGACTGTGTGTGTGTGTGTGTGTGTGTGTGTGTGTGTGTGTGTGTGTGTGTGTGTGTGTGAGAGTGAGACTGTGTGTGTGTGTGTGTGTGAGTGAGACTGTGTGTGTGTGTGTGTGTGTGTGTGTGTGTGTGTGTGAGAGTGAGACTGTGTGTGTGTGTGTGTGTGTGTGTGTGTGAGAGTGAGACTGTGTGTATGTGTGCGTGTGTGTGTGTGTGTGTGTGTGTGTGTGAGACTGTGTGTGTGTGTGTGTGTGTGTGTGTGTGTGTGTGAGAGAGTGAGACTGTGTGTGTGTGTGTGTGTGTGTGAGACTGTGTGTGTGTGTGCGTGTGTGTGTGAGACTGTGTGTGTGTGTGTGTGTGTGTGTGTGTGTGTATGTGTGTGAGACTGTGTGTATATGTGCGTGTGTGAGACTGTGTGTATATGTGTGTGTGTGTGTGTGTGTGTGAGAAAGAGACAGTGAGTGTGTGCGTCTGTCTGTCTGTATGTGTGTATGTGTCTGTCTGTCTGTGCCCGCAGGAGATGTTACTGTGAAATGGTGTGGACAGTGGCCTTTGGGTTAAGAGTCATTGCTTTTTACTAGCAGCAGGTCTGAGCAGTCAGTGGTAAGAGTGTGTCTTCATATGATCGCGTGTTTATTTACAGATGTACAGGTCCTGCTGATGACAGACATCCTGGTGTTCATGCAGGAAAAAGATCAGAAGTTCATTTTCCCCTGCCTGGTCAGTTTCAGCCTTCAATCTTCTCGTGTCTTATCTCTCTTTTAATGATCCAATATTCACACCCAGTTAAGCACTATAAGATAAACAAGCCTTCCCTGCCCCTTCTCCAGGACAAGCCTGCTGTTCTCTCCCTGAAGAACCTCATAGTCAGAGACATAGCCAATCAAGAGCGCGGAATGTTCCTCATCAGTGACTCCACCCCCCCAGAGATGTACGAGATCCACGCCGCCTCCAAGGATGACAGGAACACCTGGATGAGACTCATTCAGCAGACTGTCAGCTGGTGAGGAAATGACATCACACACAAACACTCACACATGTATGCGCCACATGCATATATTCACACAGACATGAACCAAAATGCTCATGTGCATGAAAGGACATACACTCGCACACAGGCACACAAGCACACACAAAGAATTGGCATTGAATGTTTGTACCTGTAACTGAATAATTAATACACTTGATCACTGTAAGTGCATCTGTCTGGGTGGGGCACTGGATGCAACCGCTGATGGTTTGCTAGCCTAAACACATTCGCATCAGTCCTTCAATAAATACTGTGTCCATTTGTGGGAAAGTGCGTACCTGAGGTTTCTCACTTCTGCGAACTTGGCAACTTTAGATATGAGACACAACCTGCCTTTACCATCTAGACATATGTGCACTACTTCAAATTAGATCAAGCAGTGAGCAAGATATGAAAGTCCCAAGCAATTTTTAGCATGGGAATCAATTTCTGCTGTTTGCCAGTAATAAAATTTGAAATGTTATTAAAGCTCTTGAAATGTACATAAAAAGGTGCAGCACTGCCCACGTTTCATTTTCAGACAATAAGGCTGAACAAATCCACTCGAGGTTTAGTTGGTAACAAATAAACCAAAGGAAAATTACTAACCATTTTATATTATTTTTTGATCTCATCAAGAATTGGTTCAGTTTTGTTCACTACAATGTATTCAGTGAAGCACAGCAGGTGGTACAGACTCAACTGTAACCATTTTCTTAACATGCTGGAACATCTCTAGTGTACTGGCATGCCTCCAGTCAGCTGTAGCGGGGCTAATTTGTCATGCACTGCATTGAGTGGATTCCCCTGGGAAATGTCAGCAGAAATCACTTGTGGCAGGAACCTGATCTTCTGTTGACATGCATTTGAGCACTTGAGTACTGTCTCCTGCTCAGCCTGTTCACTCACATAGGATTCAGACACGGCTAATACAGGGCACATATGGATGAACGGGTACTACGTGCAGCTCCCAGCAATGGATGAGGCCGATCTTACTGTGAGAATTAAGGCACGCCCGGATCTATGAGCCTGGCTGTGCTCTGAGTGACCCCACATGCTCTCCTCTCTCCCTCCAGCTGTCCGTCCAGAGAGGACTTCCCGCTGATCGAGACCGAAGACAAGGCTCTGCTGCGCCGGCTCAGAGGTCAGCACAGGACACACACACACGCGCTGCATCTCTCCTTTTCCATCCCTCTCTTCCTCCTCTCTCCTCTCCTCTCTCTTTCTCTGCCGTGTAAAAGGGCCTCCTCTCTCGCTGCCATCCCTGTACAGTGTCTCTCTCTCACCAGCCCCCAACTGTGTCAGTGTACTGTTGCCATGTGGCCGTGTGTTAACTTCTCCCTCCCACTCGGTGCATCACAAGTATTCAGCAGAACGGGGTGTTCTGCAGAGCTCAATGCGGTCTGAGCTATCTGTCTTTTCAGTTTGTCTCTCTCTTAGCCGAAGTTACAGGCAGTAGTAGGGCTGCCATTCTTCTTCCCCTCATCTCCCCACACACACGCGCGCGCGCACACACACACACACACACACACAAACACTATTACCTTGAGTATGTTAATACATATTGGTGTACACTACATGGTTGTGCATGCATCAGTCCGTTTCTAATGATGTCTTGTGCCAGCTGTCTTATCAAGGGATGAATTGTGTAAAGAACAGAACACCCTTCCTGTTGATGATGACCGTAGGCAAACAAATGATTATCACATCAGACAAATATATTTGAACATCTTATTTTGCATAGCAAGATAATGGTAGATCTGCTTGATAAAATCACCACCTGTCAATCACCTAACTGCCATTGGTTCATTTCACCCTGTGAAAGCTTGTATTAAATATATGTATATATATATATTTTGTGTCTCAGCTGATATCCAGCAGAAGGACCGGGAGGTGCTGGAGCTCCTTCAGGAGAGGGTCACCCTGTTCTCAGATCTGGCAGAGGTGACGTCAGGCCAGGAGGTCACCTTGCACCACAACACACGAAATCTCTTCCGTGCCGAAACCCCCCACGCGCCCCAGGCGGAGAGGCTGCTCAATGATGCCATTGCTGAGGGTACGAGAGAGACGGAGATGGGACACAGCGCGACTTGGACACTGACTTACTGCCTTACGCTGTGATGTGAGATTGTCGTTGTCTCTTTTCCCTTTCAGTGGACAGGCTGAGCGAGCTGCTGCTTGGCTCCAACATTGAAGTGCCTCTGTCATGTAGTTCCAACAGCGATCAGAACCACACGGAGGCGCCAGTGAGCAGTAAGTGTCTGCCTGTGTCTCTTTCCATCATGAACAGTGTCCCTAAGTGTTAACGAACGTGTCTCTGCTCCCAAGTCTATGTCACTCTAAAGGTACCTGAATCTAAGCTTCTTATTTGTCCCTCTCTTTTTCCCTCTTGCACAGATGGAGAGGAGATATCAGTCAATGGAACTCACGACCAGAACAGCCCAACATCGAAGGTGAGGGAGAGGTGGACACAGGAAGGGCTTGGGCCAAAGACATGGCCATTGTACTGTTTTTCATCTTAGAGATTTGGTTACACAGTGAGGTGTGCAGGAGTGCCAGAAAACAATTAATTACCAAGGAAAAGGGGCAGTAGAAGCAAAACTATATACTGTGGTGTTACATTTGTTGATATTTTATAAATCACAGCTGCAGTGCTGTTGTAATGCTATTAAATTGTGTTTTCCTTCACCACCCTACAGGACAGGAATGGTAACCAACTACAAGACAAGCCTCTGAATGAGGTACGTTCAATTTACACATTAGCCTGAGTGTTCCCATTCAAACATCGAGATAGGTTGAGATGGTTTCGCCAGAACCCCTAATTCTTGGCCAATATGCATGTTTGGAACATTGCAAGAACTTTTGATGTAAGCTATACTGGAATCCATGTCAAGCAATTACTTCAAGCAGTGGTGGGACAGGGACATTTCAGAGTTTTCATTAGGGGTACTAGAGTCAACCCTAGAGATGATCTAGGAAAGCAGTACATTTAGTGTAATTGGCCTTTGAGCTAATTAGGATATTAGTGTGCTTATTATTTGTAATTTGTTGTGGCATTGGCATTTGTAGTGGCAATTCTGGTATATATACCATATGTATGTATAATAAATCTGTGCGTGTCTGTATGTGTGTGTGTTTCAGGAGGTGTGTCAGAGGCTGGTGAATCTCAGTACCCAGCTCCATGCACTACAGGTTAGCACCATCTCCATGCTGATATTTTCACATTCATCCCGCATTTGTTCAGCGCTGCCCTCAGCGTGTGTTTACCCTGACGCGCCTCCCCCTCACTTCCTCCCAGGCTGCCGTGATCACGCAGGACTCCATCGTCGAGCGCTGCGTCCGGGAGGGCTCGCTCTCAACACCCACGACGCCCGTCCCGCTGTCCTCCACCCCTGCCAAGCTGTGCCGCTCCATGTCACGCGACGCGGGCCTGGACGCCAGCACGGGGGCGGCCTTGGGGGAGCTGGCCCTGCTGCAGCGGCAGCACAGCCTCCTGCAGGAGGAGCTGGTGAGACTGAGGGCCTCCGAGGGCAAGCTGAAGGACAGCGAGAAGGCCCGCCTCCAGCTGGAGAAGCAGGTGAAGGACATGATCGCCAACAGTGGCGCCGCCCCAGTGGATGCCGCGGGAATGACAGGTTCCGATCAGGTATGGTTCAAACTTGGATACTTTTGTTGCAAAGTTACCAACCCTTTGTTTATATTGGTCCAGATTCAGCTGTACCTCAGTGAGGCAGTGAGGCTGCTTTGTTTTTATTGCCCCTAGGTATACCCTGGCCCGGCAGGGGGCTAAAGACAATGAATCAATCAACTTTTATTCTGTATAGCACCCTTTATAATCAGATTGTCACAGAGTGCTTTACAAAGCACTATTTCTGGAGGGAAGAAAAAGAAAAAAAACCCAACACAAAACAGCCTCTGTCTCCTTGCAAAAACCAACTGAGATAAATTATATGTAAAAAAAGATATGTTACGTGTATATGAGTCAATAATATGAGTCATTAAGTGACAGTCAGTCCATTATAGAGTGATGCGGTAGGATGCAGGGATTCTGTTCTTGTCTTCAGGGCCATGAATATGTAGTCCAGAGAAGGCAATAATGCCGATCAGAGCATAGAGTTCAGGAGGTCTAATCCTCAGTGTCAGGTGTCTAAGTATAATTTATGCGTAGCGCAGTGAATCAGGTTTTTCATAAAGACATTGGGTCATGCATTCATTATTTTTTACTTTCCAATATGAGACTCAGAGTGGCCAAAAGTTGGAGAAGCAACAGTAGGAGGGCTTGTTGTGATGTTGTAGGATGGGGAATGTAGGATCGGGATGTTTCCATTGGCACACCATGGAATACATCTCCCTTAAATAATCAGTGCTGCAAAGAAAGGTCTTTCCATTGCGTGATCACGAGTAACAGTGAAAGCAAGGGGACGTGTGTAGACTATTTACACGATAGCAGCATCTTTTATTAATTCAGTCATATCGATGAGTTAATAAGGCTTCACCAGCCATGTGAGAATTTATAGAGCTGTTGAAAAACTAGCTGCATCCGCAGTGGTGGAGGTGCCAGTTTGGACAGCTACTCTGCAGGTGTGCGTGTCTGTGTGGTGCTGATGGAGAACTGAGTGAAAGACACACGGTGCTGTTGCATGATGGGAAGGAGCTGGCATTCTCTAGCTGTAGCTGCTGTAAAACTGACACAGCTGCCATCAGTTGCTTTTTATGCTGTGCTTTGAGCAGGTCTATTGACCGACTGAAGTTTAAAGGCGTGAATAGATGTGCTCAGTTCGCAGAATTTCAAGCAATCTGTTCACCTACCTAGCTATCTGTCTGTTACAGCAGTCTAATTATACACAGTGGTCTAATTGTCTAAGTATAGCTGCTGAGATGAAGACCATCTGCAATCATGGTTACTGTTTTATATGTTCTATACCTCTATTAGTTAACCATCCTAAATGTCCCTCTCGTATGGTATGGTGATTTTTAGATATTAAAATAGATCTGATACAGTCATCTTTTTGGCATTCCAAAGTATATTCAGAGTCATCAGTCTGGAAATTGGAGTGCTTACTCCTTATAAGCTGGTGTACAAGAGGCTGTTATTTGCTGTCGGTTTGTGTAGAATCCTTTAAATATAGCAGCATGAAGCCTGAGTTCTCACCTTTCCCTCCCTCAGGCTCCTCACGAAGGCAATGGAAGTGAGGGAGATCCTGACCCTGTTGCGCCATTGGCCACTCAAGAATTAGTTGACCAGTTGGATGGCCTACAGGAAGGCAGCGACTTGGAGGAGAACTCAGATGACGAGGAAGACTTGAGAATTTCACCCCGCTCTGACAGCCCCAGAGGTTAGTATGTTATGTAAGCGCTGGACCGAACACAAATTTGCAGTCAGTATTTTATTATTATCCAAACAGAGACACATTCTGTCGTGTTCGGCATGCAAGGCACAGTATGTGCCTCTTTTCCTTTGTGGCATACATTGGCATTGAGAAACTGGCAAAGCATACATGGTCAGGCATACAGTTTTGACACACAATTTGAAAGTCTGAAAGATGATATTATGTCATCCCAAAGACCAGTCTTCAGCCTACCTCAAAGCATTGTAACTTCCCCCTGCTGTATTTGCTGTAGGTAGTGAACAATAAGTGTAGTGATGTCACTGATAAAAAAATAAAAATCATACTCCCCTCAAAATTTCAAACAAACCTCTGAAGGGGAAAATTCCTCCTCTGGGGCAGCCCCTACATCCACAGAAAACCAATTTACCATATTTCAGAAGAGGGATTCTAACCTTTTGTCCACACTTGTAGATTGTACTACATGCCCACACACATTTTTATGTAACGTGAATTGATTTTATAACGAGGCGCACACACACACACACACACACACACACACGCAAACACTCATTTTTCTCCCTGTGCCCTTTCACCCCTTCTGCCTCTCCAGCTCTCTCGCTGTGGCTTGTGTAGGTGTGTCAGAATGTAATATCCTATCTCTCTGGCTCCCTTTCCCTGTTTGCAGTGTGGGTGGATAGCTCTGTAGTGCCAATGTTTGACTCCCATCTATTTTCTTCTCCCTCTCTCCTTGTCTGTCAGCGTTTTCAAAATGTGCTTTAGATTCACAGTCCTCTAAATCAAATTCAGGCTAAGCTTTATTGACATTACATTGCTGTGTATATTTAACCAAAACGCCAAGCTGGTGTGGGAAGTACAGATGAGTTTGATTAATGACGTGTAACTCTGTAGACCTACAGGACATCCCGGAGGAGAGTGAGTGCGGAGCAGAAGCGCGGGAGTCTGAGGCGGATTCTGAGACGCACAGCTAACGACAGCTCTACCTGGTCCCGGGACCTAGAACTGGACCCCATCTCAACAGGAACCGCAGACCTGAACTCACCTTTCATTCTGTACATATAAGTCCACCTATAGAGCAAATATCATATTATCTTAAGGTATAAACTTGCAATGAGATGTTGTGCTACAGTTCGAGATTCATGGTTCACTGTTATTTTATTTCATATTATGTCTCTCTTCTAGAATCCTCCTTGGAATCTGTTTTCTGTTCTGTGACTCTTCCCTCCGGCTCCTGCCTCTTTTCTCTCCATCCCTTTTCTTCCTTAAAACAAGGAAGAAATGCCAAAAAGGGAGTGTTTGAGGAGAAGGAATTAGGACAGTAGCCGCAGCAGTGATGAGATTCCAAGGTAGATTCAGGGACCTGTTCATATGATGGAAACCATAATATGATTAGTAACAACCTAACCTGTTTTAGCTGTTCATTTCATCCAGTATCCTCAGTACTTTTGCGTTGTCTGTGGCCTGGATATCTTAGTGACTGAAACTCAGCGTTCACATGAGGAGGAGGAAGTTGGGCAACACGTGGAGGGTGGGGGGGTGGGGTTAGCATGACGCTATGTACTGTAAATAAATATGTTTAGAATGCTGTGCGGGTAATGATGTGCTTTCACCCACCGCCCCCTTTTCAACACAAACACTTGAATTCTCCTGTATTTTTGGAAAACCAAAATTTTTTTACTTGTATTTTCAGGAGGGACGGATTGTTAGGAATAGGTTTCTATTTGGGGGGGGCTTTTAATGAACTGTTCAGAATTGTGTGGGACATTAGTTAAAAACATTACCAAAGCTGATTGTCATTATATATTTTTAAACTTTCATTAGAGCTGTGATGAAAGTGAATCATAACAGCAACTGTTATTTAATTGGGGGGGGGTCCCATCTCCACTTTTCACATTTAAGTATTGATTTTTACAGCTATAACATTGAATAATATTGAATATGTCACTACACTAGCAGCAGGTTGCCCTTTATTGTCCAGGCATGTCTGGTCAGCTCCCAGATTAAGTTTTACGTTTGGGGAAGGGCAGGTTTTTTTTATTGTTTTACCAATTCATTCCAGAGGTTTGTTAAATAACTGAAGGCTTGAAAGGTTTTGGTCTTATCTAATTATTAAAGCAATCAACTGGAACTTGAAGTCAAAGTGTGTTTGAAGTAACTTCCCTCAATTCTGAACAGCTATAATGGAAAAAAGAAATGAAGTAGATAAACTGGATTAATAGTCTTTCCTTGTTTTAATTACAAAAGAAATTACAGTAGTGTTTTTTCTATATCATATTATATATTATATATATATAAAGTATGTATTTCTTGTGTATAGATATCTGTTCTGTGCTGAAAAAAAGAAAATTTTGAGTTTTTAAACCTATGTTGTAATTTTATTTTAATTTTTTGTTTTTATCTGACATTCTGTCTTATTTGATTGGTTTGTGTTCTGTTCATAAATCTGGCAGAAATGACCAATACTGTCTTCAGTTGTCTTTTTTTCTGTCTGGTGGTAGGGTTGGGTTCATTATTTCTCAACACTGCAATGAACATGTCTTAAGTTTAGTATGTTACACACCAGACACACTCACTCTCACTTTTTCTTCTGTGGGACTTCCGTCTGTTTTTAGCAGTGATGTTCATCATACAATACTATGAACATATCTCATGTGTATGATTAGACATAACATCTACATAATAATAATAATATTACATTGAAGTAAGTATTATTTTTATGCTTTTTAAAAGAGAGTGACTGAGTGGAAAATTTTGTTGCTCAATGGTTTCTTGAAACATGAGGCAGGGTGGTGTTAAAAAACAATTCTTTAATCAGCACAACATGCAGAATAAAAAACAATTGCAGCTTGCAACTTGTTAATTTGGCAAATGCCCATGACCTGGTACAGATTGCTCAAATCCACTCGGACTTTTGGTGCACCTCCCCGTCAGTTTGCCCTTTGTACTTAAAATGTAATGTCGTGTGGGGGTGGTAGGGACAGGGGACGCGGTCTTGTTCATCAGTGAAGTCTAAAGTATTTTTACAGAGGAGAGGACACACCCGCATGGGGAGATTTATGGAGCGACTGTGTGCTCAGAGCGTCAGTCCGCTACTCACGTGATCCATTCAGAGCGTCGCAGTTCAGCTGCGTGAATGCGCAATTAGACATCAGTAAGGTGGTGTGCGGAATCATTAGTTCACAGATGATATACCGGGTTGCCTCACCGGAGCAGTGAAAACGGGTAAGCTTTGGTTTATTTATTTGTTTAAGCATAGTTGTTCAGGCTGACAATAAGATGTCCACATTAGTGAAAAACTGTTTCAAGAGAGCGTGTTTTGTGCAATAAAAATCGGTGTACATTGTCACAGCAGAGACATTGTTTTAAAAGTTTCTTAGAGTTGGCTGACCGACAAAAATAAATATTAATGCATATCATTTGTTGAAAATGCAGCATTTTGTAATTGTTGGAGTTTGTTCAACTGTTTGCTGTCAGTGGTTACTGCCTAGTAAAGAATGTGGTTAAACCATATGCTACTTCGAAAATACCTTATTCGTTGAAGATTTAAAATTGTTTGTGAGATATGGCAAATCTTGCCAAATTCACCGAATACGTTATTTAATGGCTCAGAATGTGAGCAGCCTCCTGTACAGTTATTTTAAAATCAGGCGTGTTCTGGAGGCTTCAGGCAGAAGTTTCTCGTAAGTGCTGATCTAGGAACAGTTTTGCTGTTTTGGTTAAAACGGTTAAGGTCGGAAGGATGGTTAAGGGCATCTTGTCCTAGCTCAGCACTTCTAGGCAACTTCTGCCTTGATAATACCGAGCCTTTATAGCCCATGAATCACAGCCACACCCACATAACTGCAGATAGTAGAGGGGTAACACTTCCTTCCTGCAAGTAGAGAGCTCAAGTGTTCACCCCTGATTGTGCCTCAGGGGAGTGGTAGTGTTAGGGGGTCAGTGTTGTTCACCTGGAATTCCAGGAATGAGACACACCCACTTTATGGAGCACTGCTTTTGGACTGGCCCCCTCACCATCTGGTAGCATTCATAACATGGAGTAGCATTCCAGCAGGTGTTTTATGTAGCTAGACTGTGTTTATATGTTTCATTTACGTTGATGTCTTCATCTCCAAAAAATTTTTCTGTGTTCTATAGTTTTAGTGAGGTAGGTTTATTATAGTAATTCAGCAACACTGATAAATAGAGATGATAGATAGAGATAAATAGGCTCTCCTAGACACCCACCAAAATGGTAAGATTAGTGAAATTAGCTAAATTTACCTGTCTAGGAAAGGTGAGTATTTGTTTGAGTAGAGTAGGTCTGGCATAGAGTTAGCTTGTTAGTGTTTAGATATATGTTGTTGGCCATATGTTGGGCATTGCTTTTGAGAATTTCCAGCAATATCTTCCAGCATGTGTTGTGCATTGTTAAACCTATGCCCTTATTCATCCAAGTTTCATCCATATTGGCCTGGTTGACATGACACAATATACACATTAGTATACCAGGTATGTATGTTTCAGTCTCACTTGTTCTGATAATTACTACACTATGGACACTATGAACAGGTGTTTTGGATGTTAGAAGCTTATTTGGATAAACAGAGCTGTAATTTGACACTAAGTGCTTTACACCAGGATTTTAACTACTGTGTCTGGACAGTAAGTGCTTGTAGACTAATTGTTGTTCTCTTTTCTCAGGACATGAGTAACAGGAAAAAAAAACTATATTGTGGCAAACTTTAGGTCTTTGTGTGATGCATTCTTGACAGTAGGATTACTGTTCTCGTGTTACTGTAATGTAACACTGTTGATATTCTTGTCCCATTCCAAAGAGCATTTTTTCCCTAACCATCTCTAGGATCCATCAGTGACATGGAGATTCTTTTAAGGACAGTTGAAATGCCAGTCATAGAGACTGTAAGTTTGGAAATGTTTCTTTATTTGTGATTTTCTCAGTCTGTATGTCTGCCTGCCTGCCTTCCTGCCTGTCTGTATTACTGAATGTATAACATGTGTCTTTTATTTCAACCTTTCCATTCTTTTCCTTTCCTGGACATAATGTATAACATGAGAGCCCCGCCTATAATGGTCGGGGTAATTGATAGTAATTCTTGTAGAAAGTCCCCTTGTTTCTTTTTCGTAGGAGATGTGGTGGGGTACCCTGGGCACTGTGCGCCCCTTCCCAAACTTTAAACCTGAGAAGGACACCCGAGAAATCCAAACTGCACTGGAGAAGAAAGGTACTGTGTTAGTTTCAACCTCCCGTCCCTGTGAACTGCACTGTGCACTGTGTATTTCAATAACAGGCCTTGTTGCAGCACAGCCGTATCTTGTCATGCCACAGTTCTGTGTTGGTTATCTCCAAAGCTGCAGTTCATTTTGATCCCGGTGTCTCCGTTAAATGTATACGTTTCCCTCGTTACTGTTTAAAAATATGTCTGTCCTTGTTTTTTGTGTTTTTGCCGTCTGTTGTTTTGGAGGTGAGACTATGTTGCTATGTGTGTCGCTATGTGTGCTACCTTGCGGTTCGCAGTTGTGTTGTAATGCAGCGGATGGGAATGTTTTTACAGATGTGAATACTCTGGTGAGGATCCTGACCAACCGCACCAATGCACAGAGACAGGTCATCTCACAGACTTACAACACGCTCACACAGAAGGTACCACTGCATACAAATTACTCATACACAAATTGCCATTCAGTATCTCATTCTTTTGCACTACATATGGTCCCATACAACACTGAAGGTGTAGTATTCTATGTAGCATGTTGTGATATGCTGTGCTTTAACTACATGAATATCCACTGTGCCTATTAAAGTTGAAAAATAGTTAATCAAATAATCCTAAAACACTCTCCCACAGAGGGAGTTAAATGTCTGTTGTCCCCTTGCCCCAGGACCTGAGTCCAGCCCTGAAGAAAGTGCTGTCAGGGGGGCTTCAGGACCTCCTTCTGGGTCTCATGATGACCCCCGCACAATTTGACGCCCACCGCCTCCGACAAGCCATGGAGGTAAGAAGAGGGAGGACACAGCCCAATGTACAGATGGACAAGAGATGTGGACGCAAACAGACAGACAAATGCAGATGGCTAGAAAGACATAGAGACTGGCCAGAAAGTGGATAGAAAAGTGGATGGACAGACTTGGATGGAAAGTGAGGTGGAAGCTTGAGACGCAGTACTGCAGACAGGCAGGAGGTTGGAGATTTGACTGTTGTTTATCACTTGTGTAACCTGCGTATGTGTTTGTCAGTGTGTCTGTATGTGTGTCCGTCAGTGTGCCTCTACGTCATGAACCTTTTACCTGTGTATGCACAGGGTCTGGGCACAGATGAGGAGACTTTGTTAGAGGTCCTGTGTACCAGTTCAGCACAGCAGCTCAGGGACATCACTATTACCTACAAACAGGGTGAGGGTGATCTGCAGTTAATACATGCTGATCTTACTACTGGTCTGTTGTCGCTCTGTACTGTAAATATGCATATTTACACATCTACACACATACATAACCACACACGCACACACACACAAACGCACAAAGAGGATTCTGTGTGCTTTCTGGCTTTGCAGAGTTTGGACGATATCTGGAGAACGACTTGATCAGCGAGACCAGCAAGGACTTCACCAAGCTACTCCTAGCCATCCTCAAGGTACTGCAGGCAACCTGTCTGAGACAAGAAGAGCTCAGCCCACACCAGTCTAGCTCTCCTGTCACAATAACTGGCCCGTGTCCCTTCATCACTGTCAGTTATTCTCGCTTTGCTTTGCGCTCTTTATCATTCACTGTTTACTTGGCCGCTGCCCTTATCCGGGGTGACTGACTGCAAAAAACATTGGCGGTTACAGTGAAGAATACAAATGGATAATAAGCAAGTGCAATATAGCTGAGCTGTCTCATTTAATTAACATTGAAATACTCATGTGTACTGTAACTCAGTGATAAATCAGGATCGTGGTTATATCCTGGTTTACATTTTAGATCTAGCCTTTCACTTTCTCTAGTAGTCTTCCACTCTTTTGAAGTGTTTTTTAAGAGTTTGATTCTTTGCAAGAAGTATTTACTGTGATAGCACAGAGAAATATTCTGGTCTTTCATGCCAACAGAAGGAACAGGAGAACATGCAAGGAGTGATTGATTACCAACTCATTGATCGAGATGTCAAGGTGAGTCTCTTCACAGTAATGCTCATGAAGACCCATACATGGAGTGTGCAGCTACGCTTTTGCACTACACTACAATTATTGATGATATTTATGAACTACACTTTTGAAAGTGTTTTTTGTTCATATTAAAACATCTCTTCCCAGTTTGTTGTTAATTGATTATCAAGGGGACATAGAAGAGATGAAAATAAATCCGATGAACACTGGATTACTCAATGGATTTTTAAAGGGTGCTGTCTGTTAATCAGCTGGAATCATTACTCATGCTCTGTCTAGCTCCTAAGATTGTAAAAAGAAGGGTAGGTAATTACTCCCATGACGCCATGCACCTGTCCCGCCCACAGTCACCAACAGCCTATAGTAATTCTCTGACTCCCATGAGCTGACGAATTAGGAAACATCATGTTATCCTTCTTGATGTAGGGCTTGTCTGGCTCTAATGAAAAAAAGGAGCCAGTGTTTACTGTATTGAATGAAGCGTTAATGCTTCCTGGTGCTGTGTGCAGAGCCTGACTGAAGCCCTCAGCGGTAAGAAGGCCGACTCGGCTCCCTGGATCAGGATACTCACCACACGGGATTCGGACCATCTCAACAGAGGTACAGCGTGTCTCTCTGTCACCCCTGCCGTCCCGAGCAAGGAGTTTATAGAGACAATAACATTGCCTCCTTTCTCTCTTTCAAGTTCAAGATCAGAATATTTCATTTGCATGAAATACCACTGTATACATTTTCCAAGCATTAACAGATCGTAATTAAATATGATCTAAATATGATCTAATTAAATATGATATGATTAAATATGTATGTAAATGTAAAACATTTACATACATATTTACACACATGGATTTCACTCTTCATTCTCAATGGCCAGACTGCACTAACTGAATCTGAGCCTTGTCAACCTATTTTTCTGTTATCTGTTAATCACCATGGTCAGGTAATCTGCCATGGTATACTCTCATTTTAGTGTCTAATAGCTCTCACAACTTTGTTGTGCTTTTGAGTCTGTATCCCAATAGGTGATGTAGACTTGGTTTTGTTGTTTTAATATGGTTTCCTCTACGTCTTTGTATTTTAATGTTGCTGTTAGTGCGGGTTTGTGCAGCGAGCGTCATGACCAACTGGCTGAGGGGATTCATTTCTTGAGTCAGCTCTCACTATTGCAGGGCTGTGAGTTGTGACCATTGTGTTTCAAATGAGTGCAAAATTTCAGTGCCTTTTCTGTATGTTGTTAAGTGGTTAAAAAGTTTTTGCAGAATGTTATGTGGAGGGGTACAGTGGGGTGTTTTGAGCCATTTTGTGTAATCTGGGTTTGTGATAGGACTCCACACTTGGCAGCCATTGTAATTGGTGGAAAGACATTTAAAAAATGTTTTCCCAGATTTTAAATGTTTAAAATGTACAGCCTCTTGTTTAAGCCCTGGGTGCCTTCAACAAGAGGCTGAAATGTATTCATTCCCAAATCAAACTTCCCAGAGGCTCTGAAAGTCAGACCCAGGTACCATGTGGTTGGTAGTATGCTTGAGGGTAATGCTGCCCAGAGTAACGTTATCCTCTCCCTCTCTCATTCTGTCTTGCATTTTCTCTTTCTGCATTCTTTTTTGTTCAGTCTTGTCCAAGTGGGAGAGTGTGAGGGGGGAGACGGTGGACAAAGCACTACAAAGCCACTTTTCTGGGGACCTGAAACTGGGGCTACGAGTACTGGGTGAGACGGTTGTTTGGGGTGTGTGTGTGTGTGTGTTTGTGTGTGTGTATACATGTTCTTGTGTGTGCATGGGGCTGTGTGTGCGCGCGTGTGTGTTTTTGTGCGTGTGATGTATGAGCAGGCTTATTCCTCAGCTGTTTATGTCTCCGTAGTCCGTTCCATCCAGAACACCCCTTTGTACCTGGCTCAGCGGCTGCAGGCATCCATGAGGGTGAGCAGCTTTGTGTATCTGCAAGCATGTCTGACACATGTCATTATGCCTTGTCTGTCGTGGTGCCTCTTGTCTTGCTGTATCTTTGCATCTGCCTTTTTAATGCACACTTCATAGTCTCGCAATTGTTTTTGTCTTTCTGTGGGTGTCTGTGGTAAATAATTTTTCCCCGTTCTGTGTGTGTGTGTGTGTGTTTTGTAGAAAGGCAGTGTGTTGCGTGGCATCCTCATCTCCCGCAGTGAAGAGGATCTTCTCAGTGTGAGAGTGGAGTATCGAAGGCTGGCCCAGGCCTCGCTCTACTCAACCATAGAGGTCAGGCTTACTAACGTCAGCACTCTGCTGCTCATTCACTGTCTGCCTCAGCCTCACCCAGACTCTCCTCTGCCCTCTCCTCCCTCTCTGTCTGTCATAGAACATAAGAGGAATATTAAATTACAAGCTCAGTCTGCTAGGAAAAATTCTTTCTTTCCTGAGGGTATTCAGAAGCCACTGTCACAAGTCTCTTTTTTTGTTTGGTTCAGTATTCAGTCAATTCAGAGTGTATTTCACTGTCCAGTATGGGCTGATTCCTGTTCACTCCTGATCAGCTCTAGCTGGCTCTATGTCACTTGAATCATCAAAAAATTGTATGGATTTCAGGCATAGCAGTCAGCCAGTTTTTACATTTTTTGAATGTATTCTTTGCGTCCAGCTCTTCAGTGAGTTTCATTCTGAGGTATTTGTGTAACACTCTTTCTCCTCTCTCTCTCTCTCTCTCTCTCTCTCTCTCATCTCCTTTTGTTTGCAGAAGGAATTCAAGGGAGATCTTCAAATGGCACTGCTGGCCATGTGTCGGGCTGAAGACTTATAGAAAAAGGGGAAGAGAAAGAGAATAAACAATTCCAAATATACCAAATATAGACTATGTTATTTATCTATGTACATGCATATGGAAGCATGCCTGTAGTTTTATTCACACGTCCATGTATTCCAAAATCACAGACACTCACAGGAAAGCATTAACATTGACCCTCTGATGCCCAAATGGGATTATAATGTTGAGATAAGCAGACATGTTTAGTAAGCACCATAATTCAGCTGCTGTACAAGGTTGCAAAGCAGAGATAAGCTGTTTCCATGGTTTCGTGGTTTATCTTAATGGCAAAGCTAGCACTTACTTCCAAAATAGTTTGTGCCTCTCCAGGCCTTGTTAGAGAGCTATATGCGCTATAACTAATATTGTTGATTCTGCCGTTGAAAGAAATGTCTTCTAGGGTCAGACTTATTGAACATACTCTTTTGAATGATTTAAAGCTTCCACACAAAATGTATCTGAAAATGTGTTTGCAAAACTTTCAACTGCAAGTGTATGTTTAAGCATTGCTCCCTTCTGCCTTGCTCAGAGCCTGAGAGATTCTGGCCAGGCAGGTGTATAGGATCCTCCATGCCTTGGCTCTCTTTCCTCTGCTGCCACAAAGACCAGGACAATGTCAGCCAAGAGACGAGTATTAATATCCCAAGAGCCGCACATAGCTGACATGTTTCCCCACTCATCCATCTTCCCCTCTGCTGGAGAGAGAGGGAATAGAATTACCCTGTCAGGCAGTGGGAATAGAATGATTCTCATGCTATGGGTTGCAGGGGTTTAGTTATATAAAGATACCCATGCATCCAGATCAATCCACTCTCCCTGGTCATTGTGTGAATTTTGGTGGCGATAGATGCAGTGGCTGTGTTTTTGTCAATAGGGGACAGTGTGAAGTTTTTCTCTCAAATTGCTCAACAAAGATCAAGGTGTGATTCATATGATTTATATTGTTATTTGTATTATGATTTATTGTGTTGAATTTAAATGTTTTATCTTATATAATATTATTTCATCCTCATATTACACTGTTTGAGTACTAGCCAGACTCAACTCAATAAAGCAATTATTTTGCTGAATTTGGGTCACTGATTCATTTCAACTTTAATTTCATACTAATTTTGAATATTAGACTTCTTGATGTATACCTCATAGATTTGACAGGCCTTTATAGCTATGCATCAGTAAACACTTTATTATATCTCAATTATTACTGACTTTGTGATGATTTTCTGGCTGGATATTAGATTAGAATGGTATCGCCAGCTCCTATATTCTCCCTTTGAACTCTGTTGAAAGATGTCACCTCACCTGTTATAATTTAATTTAGTCAGGGACATTCCTTCTCCATGATTGTTCTCTTCCACAATCAGATGCCTCTGTCAGTTTCTAATCATCCATCTGTCTCTCTCTCTTTGCTCTTAATGTCTTCTTTCCTCCTCCCTCCTTAAAGTTCCTCCCCTTCCCATTGCTCAGAGTAGCTGAGTGTACGAATGATTGATGAGGTTGTTTGTTACTTTACTTTTAACATTTCTCCCCTGATTTACCAGCTATTTGTAGTTTTCCTCTGTCTATCCAAGTATGGTTTTCATAACCACCACAGCAAATGCAGCGGCCCAGAACAAAACAGTTCTTGGGTTAACATGGTGTGGTTTACTCTAAGGTCACCAAATGGTCAGTCATTGATAAGACAGACTTGCTCTCTCAGACTTTTAAAACAGGACATCAATGGCTGGGTTTAGTATTATTGTTTGTTGATTCCTGAGGCTTTCAGCTGGAAACAAAGTCTGGAGTATGTGAGTGTACAGTAGTTTACAGAAATAGCAAGAAGAATGGAAGAAGCGGAGTGGGACATAGAGGAAGAAGGCCAGGGACAATGACAGAGTGGCAAAAGTGATTAACGGACACCAAAGGAGTGAGAGAGCAGGGCATATGAGAACAGCTGACACAAATATGGAGAAGGGCAGGCACAAAGAGATGGGAGTGGCTAGCTAATCACACACCTCAAATATAAAAAGGAAAACCCTATTCAGTGCTTGTGTGGCATTTGTGCTCTCTCTCTCTCCCTCCTTCTATAGGACCCTATCAGGGTTCTCTCTTTCCTTTCCAACTCTTTTTCTCTGTCCTGTTGTGTTTGGGGTCCTTTTCTTTCCTCTCAGGCCCAGTGAAAAGTTGTCAAGATGGAGGCCGTTAAGAAGAAGATGCTGATGCTGAAGTTGGACAAGGAGAATGCTTTGGACCAGGCCGAACAGGCAGAAACAGACAAGAAGGCTGCCGAGGAGAGAAGCAAGCAGGTGGGCCAGTGCAGAGACCACCCACTAAGACAGGGTAAACTGTGACAGTAAGGTCAGCTGAAGGGCGATTACTCAGATATATAATGCAAATATTTGAGTTATGTGAAATATGGGGCAACGTGTGAGATAAGGACAAAACAGAGATGGGTAGCCTTAGAAAAATTCTTTTACTATGATAAAGGCCACTTTTGTGGACAAGTGTAATGTTGTACAATAATTTTCATTGTGATTTATTAGAAATGTGGGTGGTGATGTTTTCAGCTCATTGTTCTTGGAATGAAGAAAGTAAAGTAACTTCAAGTAAGTAAAGTAAGTAATGTTTTTTGTCTAATTCCACCACTGTGGCAATTTAGACATTTATTGAATCTTCAGATAGGACAAATGTCAACCTGAATATTAATTACATCCATAAAATGATAATAAAAATCTGGTTCAGGATAAAAAAAGCAACATTAGCTTAGTACTTAAGTGAATGTTTGACACTGAGCTGAACACTGATGAAGTCAATTTTCATAAATGTTATTTACTCAAGCTAATAAATGACTGCTTAATACTTTCACTTGAAGGGTGGGAAAGCTTAAATATTAAAGAAGTGTGTGTCCTGAAACAAAGGAGCAGGGAGCACCTTTCAGTTCAAGAGCAGTACAGTTTAGGGAATTTAGCTTAGCTGGAAAATATACATCTTTCAGACTTCATTTCAGTACTGCAAAAAACATATACAAAACATACTGACATGTAGGAACATAAACATGTATCTTTGCAACTGGCAATTTCAAGCATTAAACAGTACAGAATGGAACCCCTTTCAAAAAGGTTAAACAGTACAGAATGGAACCACTTTCAAAAAGGTACTATGGGTGTGTTGCCAGCTTTTAAAAGAATTAGGAAATGTATTGTGAAGAACTTCATATTATTATTACTTGAAAGGCAATTGTGGTGGCTTCAGAAGACTGTAAAACTCACGGAATATGTCTGGTTTGATATACCAGCGCTGAATGTATTCTTTGTGTTGTATATCAAACTAAAAGCATTAGCTGGGCATCAGTTTGAAAACTGTATTTTGCCCAGAAATTGTGCTGAAACTTCTGTCAAGCCTACCCTACATAAAACTATTGTGGGAGTGAGCGCTCAGTTCTCCACAGAGACAGCTGTTCACAGGTAGTGTTCTAACAGGGCTAAAAACAGCAACAGGGAGGCAGGAATGATTTTACATAGCAGGAGTGTAAGGTGAGACATTGGAGGGAGTATTAATACCCACATGGTTGTGACATGGAAACATGCTATGCCTCTTGATGCTTCTCTTCTCTTGGGTACAGATAATATCATCATCTCTGATGATCATCTGAATCACACCCCACACTCAACGCCATTGCTTAACCTTGCTATCTCTGTTGTTCATGCTTTGTAGGCCTCATTTAGTTATGAAGGGTGGCAGTGTAGCATAGCGGTAAGGAGCAGGGCTCATAATCGAAAAGTTGTTGGTGCAATACCCCACTGAGGCACTGTTGCTGTCCCTTGGGCAAGATACATAATCCAGAATTGCCTCCGTAAACATTTGGCAGTATGAATGGATAACATCGAAAAATTGTAGCCTGTGTTAGTCGCTCTGAATAAGAGTGTCTGCTAAATGACAATAACGCAATGTTAAGACATAAAATATGATTATAGAATCTGGAATACTTAATAAATCCTCCAGTTGGGACTGTCGCTCTGTGTGTGGCTTTGTCCCTCATCTGGAGGTTCTCTGCATCTATAGTTGTCTCTGTTTTTCTACCTCTTCTCCCTCTCTCATAGCCTGTATTTATTTCCTCGTTCCCAGTGTCTCTCTCCCTAACCCTAACCCACACCTTCTGGTCCCTTTGACAATGGCCCTGTTCTTCTCCCTGACGCTCTGCTTCTCTCTCTCAGCATGAAGATGAACTTTTAGCGATGCAGAAGAAGCTGAAAGGAACTGAGGACGAGCTGGACAAGTACTCCGAGGCCCTGAAGGACGCCCAGGAGAAGCTTGAGCTGGCGGAGAAGAAGGCCGCAGACGTGAGTGCCACCGCGACTGCTCAGGAACACCCAACATGTGAACATGCGGCGACCCTGCATCCAACCACTGAACCTTGGTCACAACAGCACATAGCTGCAGCACAGTGCAACACACCTCAGAACTGTGCAACGGTACACACACTTTCAAAACACCACAAGGCAGCTGAAAACATTGCATCAAGCCACACCTCAGACAGTCGTGCTTTTACAACTTCAGAAGCAGTATAGAAAAAAATGAACACTCCCTAGACACTAACCAAGTCTGACATGTTGCTGCAGCACACAAATCCAAAACCACATACAATTCAGCTGTAGCTGCAATTCCTGATGCAGCTGCAGCTGTCGTGGCATGATTTTGACATGCACACATGCACGCGCACGCAACAGCACAGAGACACACTCACACATATGTGTACCCAGCCAGACATGCACACATGCAGGCAGACAAGTATGTGTATACACTCAAGGGTATAGCTCCACCTCTTGTTCCCTTCATTCCCTTTGTTCTTTCTCCCTCACAGCTGTTACTCCCTGATCCTTCTCATCTGACAATGATGTCATCTTGTCAGGCTAGATCCCCTTTCCCCCAAAGTCCATTGTTTGGACAAACCTTAATTTTCCAAATCTCAGACCAACAGGAGGAGCCAACCAGAGTGTGCGCTTTACTCCCAACCTTTCTGAGATCCTAGTCAGCATGTCTTCTATATCAGGGTTTCAGTCCGTCGGTGAGTCAAAGGATGTTAAATTTTCTTTGTAGACCGTTAACACACATTCAGAAAATGAGCCGGCCATTCAGTTCATATGTTGTTTAATGAGTTAATGCATTATTCAGATCAAGTATATTGGTGTGATATGCTTTTAGTATACTTGATCCTCTAATGATTAAATCAGATCCTGCTTTTTCCTTTTTATAACTGATTTCAAAATGTTTAGCAACACCTCTTGAGAGTGCACATACCAGAGAACAGGAAATGAGCAGAAATTTATGATGGAAATTGAATCTTGACCCTTATGCCACCTCTCAACTCAAGTCCTTCATGACTGTGATCACATGGTTTTGTCTGGACTGTGCACTCTGTATATAGCAGGCACACCTGTTGCAATAACAGTTTGCCTTGTTATGGAGAAGTCATGCAGGGGCTGGCCATGCCATACCAGAAGGGTTAATAACAAGCTAACTAAGGATTGGAGGGGGGGGGGGGGGGGGGGGGGGGCTGAGGTGGGGTGAGGGATGGGCAGCATGCATACATTCACACAGAGAACATTGCGTGTAGAGCTAGCCGCTGTAAACACTCCCCTCCACTCTTAAATGTCAGATTACAGATATAACAAAGAAGCAGAAAATTTTGTCAAATATTGTGCAACCCAAACCTCATCATTTTTATGATGAGGGTAAAAAAGGAACTTAATGCATACCCTTCCATTTCTCTGGGTTTCAATATGTGAGAGGCAAGTCCAGTATTAAATTCCAGAGATGACTGGGACAGCACCAGTTCCCTTAAATCCTCTGGACGCAGTAGGGCCACTATAAGTAGCTTAAATAAATATTTCCCTTCTCATCACATCTGGACGGCAGGTGTGGTACACATCCAATTCCTTGTAAAAGAGTTGCCAGAGAGGCATCCTCCTTGAATTGATAGTATGAACAATGGAGGTATAGCTTGCCAATTATTAGCCCCTATTTTGTATTTCACAGGTGGAAAGCTCTTTTTCAAAATCAGAATTTTATTAATACCCCCCTCTGCTCTTACATAAGCCCACAGAGTGCAGAGCCAAGACACCTACATGGTGATAATTAAAAAAGGGTGATTCACACTGCAGCCGACAGTCTCCATGTCTGTAAAGTGTTTTCAGACTCCTAGAACAATGTATGGTGTCTGCCACAAGAGGCTTCCAGCTAAGCCCCTCTTTTCTGCCAAAGTCCAGGGTTAAGTTGATTCAGGCTCAGGTAGGCCAACTGGCTCCTCATATACGAAAGTAGGGGATTAGTGATGTTAGCAGTGATGATATTGCTATTATTATTACTGGCATCATTCTGTGGTGGCCTTTCTGATAGCCTCACATTTTCACTGAGCAATGTGAAACGTATGACAGTCTTAAACAACACTACACTCATAATCCAGTCCATGTCTTAGCTGAATGTGTATATAGCGGGCCAACTGGGGCTAGGTGACTGAGCAATCAGGCCTTGGTGACCAAGCAAAATAGCAATGCTACTGCAGTGGTGGAAAAGATGGCTTCCGAATGAGACATTAAAGCAACATATTGACAGACAACATGGTAGTAATTGCAAAGGGCAGAGATGTTCCCTGGGCCCTGCCCAAAGTCCTAGTGTGGCTTTCTCCATCTGGTCCACTGATTATTCCCTAGTTTAACTGGCTAAATTAATCCATGTTTCTCCACCTCAAATATTGTGTGTAAAATTAGACCATGGTTTACCCAGGTGAACACATTGGTGCATAGATTTTAATCACCGATTGTATCACAACAGATCTGGTTTAACTATGATATTGTACTAGTCATCCAGTTGTTTATTATTATTATAATCAGTGTATTAAGGTTTTTAAATTATTTTTGGGCTAACCAAAATTCATCGAAAATCATATCTGAAAGTGATGGACAGATGCCATACTAGATGTAAACATTAATGTAAACACAACAAACCTTGGGTGAATCAGAGCAAGTGTAAATACAGCATAATACATATATTTAGGCAACAAGTTCAAGTTGCTTGCAGTTATGAAGTTATGAATGACATGTACTCAGTTAATGATGCAACTTCTGATGTGTGACATTACTCTTAATAAGAGTTATCAATTAGCACTTTTTACCACCATTAATTTTCAAAAGAAAATGAATTTGCTCTGAGTGCAAAATGAAATCTTTTAACCACAAGGACATCTACTGGTCATATACTGACATTACATATGAAAATTATTGGACTGCAAAAAGTCCCTTTGCCATTTCTAGGAAATCTATGCAGAAGGTGAGATTGATCCAACAGCAACTATGAGACTGGGGTTGGATGGCAGTTTAATTTAGTGATTAGGGGCATATTACAGTTTCTGTTATATGTGAGCCAACCTTGTGAAAATGCTTTTAGGGGGAAAAAGGCTGAGAAAAGGGGAATATATGATGTCGACTTCCATAGCCAATGTTGTATGTTGCACTACAATATTTTGTATGTGTGCTCCTTCAGGATTGTTCATTTGAGTGGGACAGAATTCTGCACTATTGTGTAAGAGAGAAGTCATCGTGTTCCCTATCCTATGGGAGTTTAAGCAAAGTCAAAATGTCTAATGTGGTGATGGCCATAGTCATGCAAGGACAAACATGCCCAAATGCAGTCCACATGAAAATTGCAGTATTTTCTCTTCCATCAGCTTGCTTTCATGCCCAGAGCACAGATGGTGTGGCGAAGGCAGCTGTCCAAAAGAGCAGACCCATGTGATTAGGCAATGATAATGCACTTGTAGAGACCAAGAGAACGTAGACTTGTGCTGAAGCAGAGAGGCGTACATAAACTTCCCTTAAACTTTTCAGGATGTCCTAATATAAATGGCTGTGTCAAAATGTAACTATGTTAGCTAAATGTGTCTGCAAATAACTAACTGATAAGTTGTACCTAGTAAGAAATATATACAGTAACTCAAATAAACTAACCCACTCCGAGAATGGAAGTTTGCAAAATAACTTGACCAACAAAAAAAATTCTCAAAAGCAGTCCCTGCAGTAAATAAGTCTACCTATGTTGGAATATATATTAAACTTTAGAGGGTGTCAAGTCATGTCTCTGCTCCAGGTCAGTTTCTTTCTGTCATAATTTCAGAACGGTGCTTTTATTTAAAATATTTAGCATTTTCAGAAATCACCATTCATCCTGTCAGTCGGTGGTTGAGGCCGTCCGGTTACTAATACCAAAAACCGCCCCGGCTCGAACATACGGCGGGAGGAAGTACGTCACTTCCCCTTCGAGAAAAAGGGCGTAGTAAACCGGAAATTACAAGGAGGAAGACAAGAGACAGGCAACTGAGAGGGGAGAGGAAGAGCTGCCGTCTTCACAAAGTCGCTTGCATTATTTTTTCAAGCTGCTGGCTACATCGGAATAACACGTTACTACATTAAAACACCATTCGATATTTTTTCCTCAGAGGAAAATTTATTTTGCTTCTACGTAGCTGCAGTGTTGCGTCCAGCCTCAACTTCGGTAGTTAACGGGTTAGCTGGCTAGATATCGCGATACCATAGATATTAAAGATATTTAGAGCAACAAAAAGTTGAGTTCTCACCTCCTAATTGAGTCGCTTGAGGGATAACATCAAGAAAGGCAAAAGAAGACCTATAACCACATTCCTGCTATCAGTCAAAGCGAAACTTACTCAACGTTAGTTCGTTTCCTACGCCGGTGCTTTGTAGAACCGGAGTCTCGGATATTCCAGTTTTGACTCGTTGGCGGGGCGTTGCTGTCTTGCTGGTAAAGCGTCTCGGTGAACAAGCTAGCTAAAACTCCGCTATTGTGAAGCAGTTACATTCCTACATATATCACAATCAAACAACGGTTTACGCACAATAACATACAGTTTTGGCGGCTGCTTTCTTTCTTCAAGTACACCCAACTACAAAATCATAGAAAATGGCCGGAGTGAACAGCATCGAAGCGGTGAAGCGAAAGATTAAAGTTCTCCAGCAACAGGCAGACGAAGCGGAGGAGAGAGCCGAGATCTTGCAGAGGCAGGTCGAAGAAGAGAAACGGTGCAGGGAGCAGGTAAATTAACAAAAAAATGCATTGTCTTTTACGCACACCTTGGCTGAATTTGGCCTTATGAATCAGTGTACGAAGAACGTCGATGATTTATCTGACCTGTTAGTCTATCCTGGCTGCTGCTTTAGCTAATGCAGCTAATATTAAATAGCTACATTTTTCGACGGTCCTGGGTTGGTTTGGTCTGTCGCTAGACAACCTAGTGATCAGGCAGGGCTGAGATCCAGTTTAATTTACTTTTCTGTTGGGAATAGCAAGTTCATCGACACAACCAAGTAGACTAGCTTAATTTTGATTCCTTGGAGTGCGTCCAGATGGTAGTTAACAGTTAGCTTGCTAGCTAACAGCTTGACTCAAAGCGGGGCGGGCGGACTTGGATCTGTAATAACTTGAAAATGGTTAATGATTGTCAGCTATATTACGCTCAACTTAATTCCTTCGTTTAGTCCGACACTAGGTTTCATGAATGTTACAAATGCCTAAGGTGATTTCACTCAGATAGCTAACTAGCTTTGATTTCAGTCAAGTTTGCCAAGTACTCATCCGTGGCTTATGTTAGCTTGCTAGTTGCAACACCTTGACATGGCTATAATGTCAGATACTTAGAAAATGACCTGGCCATCCGAATTTTGTTCAGTTACAGTGATTACATTCTTACACCTTAAACTGAACCAATGGCACTTTTATGCCAAAATATCCTGCAGCTGAGTAGTTGGATTCTTTACTAACTGACTACACCTACACTGTGTCGATGATATACTAAGGTTAACATAGCTAGGTGTCTAATTTGCGATATTTTACACACATTAAATATGTGATACAATAGCGTATCAGGTCAAGAGCCTTTGAAAATGACAACTCTCTCTATGCAGGCGTGCAGTTCATTTTTGGAATACCAGAATTTTGCCCCACGGGTTTGTCGACAACAATTCAACAAATTCCTTCTCTCAGGTCAATAACTTGCATAGAATGCATAATGTCACCCGCTAGTTCATTGGACTTTGTTTTCGGTTTGACATCGCTATGTTCTCCTAAAGCTGGCCCAGTACTGTACTCATGAGTGTTTGGTGTTGATGTGTTAATAGTGCAAATGCATGTGATAGAAATGCAGATGGCCTTTGCTGATATTCACATACACGTGCTCACTACTTGATGATATATATGCTTAAGCCGGCAGTGGAATGGAGGCACATAGTTATAAAACTCTGCACAGCATATTTACAAACCAAACAGAACATTAGTAATGTGGACAGTTGCACGAATTACGCAGCTTTTTTGTCAAGTTTGAGCATTTAGTGCCAAGCTCATCTTTGCAAAGAGGCCAGAGGAGAAGATGCACTACCAGGGGGAAGGGTTTGGGGGTTTTTTTTAGAGGCTACAAAGAGCACACGTGACACTTGAAACTACGGAAAATGAATGATTGTGAAGTTGGGAAATGGCAAGTCTCAAGCCAAAGTATCTTTGCGATACCTCTAAATATCCTATGGGTAACTGTTATATGGAATGCACCAAAGGGCATAAACCCGGGTAGGGCTTAAGGGGTGTTTCTGCTCATTAAATTAATTTCTGAGCTTTGCCTTGCACCATGCTTGGTTGTGAAATGAGTGACAACGAGCGGAGTAGTGTGAACACACGCGCCTTTTGAGAGCGGGACCCCAGCCATTGAGGAGCTGTGCGATAGTGCTGTGACTCCTGCAGACTCATGCTCTAGTGGCACAGGAAGTGTGCCTGCCAACTGATTGTGCGGCCTATTTTCAGCCTTTATCTGCGACCAGTGAGGAAACGACAGCGGAGGACATGTTCTGCTGTCTTAGTTTTAAAAATGAGGAAGAGAACGGTGTGGTGCATATCGCAAGTGTTCTCCTTTCCACTGTCCGCCCCATGAGTCCCCCAACTCCTTTGCACAGGGGGAAAGAGGAATGAGGAGCAAAGGTTGTGCTGTTTTGTCGAGTCTGAGTTTACGGTTTCAGCAGTTATTCAGTGACTCATTTAGATAAAATCACTGATGTGACCGGATACTTTATGTGGCCTTTTGGGGGGGGTGGGTGGGGCTTAAATCGTAAAGCCTTGGGTCTCCTGGGTGAGGCATCTGTACATTTTCCTGTTTGAAAATGGCTGAACTTAGGATAGTTCCCATCTTTTGCTCCAAATTTCACTTTACACTAGACTTTGAATTGACACTATGAACAAACGTAGGACACATACTTGCCAGATACTGTTGTCCAAATTCCCTCATCTGCTGTGACGGCGTTTGAGAGCTACATATGTAACCCATCAGAGACATGTGATGAGTTCTGGATCTGTTGTGAGCGTGTAAGAGATGCTGGGGGTGCACAGATTTGCATATCTCTATGGCGATAGCTTACAAATGAATGTTGTAGAACTGCGTTGGCGAGAGGACCGTTCATACCGACCGCCACACATGCACAGAGACACTTTCTCGCACACCAGCACCATGGCAACGAGAATCAATCCTGCATCCTGAAGTGTGCGCTGAGCGATTGCCCGGATGGTTTGGTTTAGTAGCAGATTAGTGTTTACAGGGCCGTGCTAGTTGCCCTGCTGTTATTAGATTGTAGCGTCACCTCATGTCTGTATCTGCACCTTTAGTTCTGTCTCGTCTCCTTTGATTGCAGTGTTTTTTTTTTTTTTTTGGTCCACTGTCTCCCACTCTTTCTGACTGCAGACTCTGTCCTCCTCTGACACATTTTCTCTCTCCTCCTAAGGCATGTAGAGTGAATAAAATGAGACGGCTCCATCCAGCGTACTAAAACATTCATACACTCCACTCTCTCACGCGCTCAGTCCATTTACTGCTTCCACTCTCTGAGTGCAGCGGAGAGCTGCATTTACTGATTCAGGGTCAGGAACAGCCACATCAATTGTCTTCAGTTAGTGCCAGTCTGGGTCTACGCGACCATTGGCGTGCCCCCCTAATATACCAGCACATCACTCAAGTGTGAACGCCGTGGGCAGCGGCCTGCGCGGCGCTAAGTGTGATGTGTATGAAAGGCGACGGGTGTTGGAAAGTCCACCCCCCTCTCTCCCATGCACCGTTTCTCGGTGGAGTCGGTGTGTGTGTGCGGTGATCTCACGTCCCCCTTCTCTCTTGCGCAGGCCGAGGCTGAGGTGGCCTCCCTGAACAGGCGCATCCAGCTGGTGGAGGAGGAGCTGGACCGGGCCCAGGAGCGGCTGTCCACCGCGCTGCAGAAGCTGGAAGAGGCCGAGAAGGCGGCAGACGAGAGCGAGAGGTCTGTGTGATTATGGGCTGGTGGTTAACTCCCCTATGAGCGCGTGAATCACAAGGGGTGGAGGAGCCCCCCCTCTTCCGTTAGTGAAGTCATGAAGTCCGGTGAGAAGTGCTGCCTCTTTCTGTGCAGGCAGCAACAGAAAGCACAAGGCTGAGCCGCCCTGGAGGCTCTCAGGAGACAGATGTGGGCCACATCTGGATCTGGTTCTGTGAGTCAGAGCTGGGTTGAAGTCGTTCCACAATAACAGGAACATTGTGATAAACCTTGAGGCGTCTTAAAGGAGACAACGTAGCCTTGATGTGCACCTCTCTCTGAGTATTGCTCCGGTAAACTGAAACTTCTGTGACGTCACCAGTCATACTTTGGCTGGGAAAGCTTTTCATGGAGGTCGCCCTTGGGCCCACATCCTGATTTGCAATAGCTCATCATTGCAGGTTTTCTGTTGGCTCCGTTTCCTGTTTGACATAGGTCCAGTGTTGTTTGATGGGCTCTTGACTCTTGGATGTATAAAACAAGGGAAATGAGCAGTTCGGATAAGGACAGCGGTTATTGTTCGCAACATGTGTTGAGAAACATTTCAGGGGGCTCTGCAAAACCTTAGGGCTTATGAGTGATAGGCAGTTTGTAGGTGGAAAAAGTTAGAAATGGACCCATGACAAATTCAGTTTCTTTGAGAAACAGAACTCTGTTGAGAAAGCACTGCGTCCTTGTGAATCCCTGTGCTTTCTAGAGAACTAGACGTAATGGAATCTGAATGCAAAACTAGGCCAAGATCGTAGTAAATGTCTGAAAAAATGATTAGTCGTGTTCCTAGATTTCCCATCAAATCAGATCTAGCACCCAGAGCGTGGCCCAGAATCATTGGTGATCTTATTGCTACAGCTTCACACTGCCAGGCTTTGGCTGCTGCAGATGCTGAGTTGCACACTGAAACCTGGGTGCGTTCTCTTTTCACATACTTGGGACTTGAACATTATGAGGAATGCTGGTAGTGGCAGACAGTTAATAGGCCTCCTGATTGAGCCCCTTTCCTCCCTCTCACTGTCTCCCACAGAGGCATGAAGGTGATTGAGAACAGGGCCCTGAAGGATGAGGAGAAGATGGAGATGCAGGAGATCCAGCTTAAGGAGGCCAAGCACATCGCGGAGGAGGCCGACCGCAAGTACGAGGAGGTGAGCTCCGCACGGTATGCTGGGACAGATCTCGCCGCCTCCCGTTGGGTGGAGTAACAAAGCCGTGCGTCTCCTGTGCGTGTTCAGGTGGCTCGTAAACTGGTGATCATCGAGGGAGACCTGGAGCGCACGGAGGAGAGAGCGGAGCTGGCAGAGGCGTGAGTCGTGTTCTTACCCACGCATTCACCACCGTCTTGTATACACTTGAAACATATGCTGTAGAGAGGCTGAACATACATTCGTGAGCCGTTCTCATTCTTAATGACAATAGGCACATACACCTATACTGACAATGAGAACACGGCCAAACCCAACGAAAATATTTCACAGCTCGGCTGGCTGTACTTTGTGCCTGCTGCACGTGCTCAGCTGCAGACATGAAAGCACAAGAGATGGAGCCAGGCTGTCTCGCTCTGTAGTCTTTGAAGCAGCGGCTCCGCTTCACACACCTCAGACTGCTCTCATTGCTACAGTCTCTTGATGCTGAAAGATTGGGAAGTCAGTAATTGAGACACACACACACACACACACACACACACACACACACACACCTTAGTATGGTCGCATTCCAGCTGCAGAGAAAACAGCCACTGACACTCTAGGCGTTTATTCACTGTGATGCAGTGATGCAGAAGCATGCACCTCCGTGTTCATTATTAGAGTGGACAGACACCACAACTGCACAACATCATGGAGATGAGGTTCTGTATGCTTACCAGTGCACCGCACTGCATTTGAGGGGCTAGAGTGGACCTTCCCGCCTGCTGAGGGGACCACACCGCGCTGTGTGGTCAGACCAAGGCGGAGACTGAGCGCATGGTGGCTGCTTTGCCTGTTTGCATGTAACTTTTGCATTCCTGACATGTAGAAACTTGCGCAAGCCCACTTCTATGGTAGAATCTCCCGTATTGACTGCTGTGATGGCTTGATATGAAAATCTCTTCTGAAAATGCTGAAATTGCTTAATTGTACAGTGTTTAAAGGGACCACGTAATGAATGGAGTTTCATATAGACCCCTTACTCTGGGGTGCAGGTAATTGTACTCTTTGTCAGCACTGTCATTCTGATATGTTGTTACCTGCTTACTTTGAAGATAAACCGGCATCCACCTTTATGACAGGTACTTAAGTCACTCTGAAACATCAGTTCGTCAAAATGGAAGATAAACGTTTAACTGTAATTAAGCCATAGCCTTGTTCCCAATCAAGTCAAGACAGCATAAAAGTGGGTATGCCATATCATAACTTTACAAACTCTGTCCTCCCCCTCTGTCTGCTCCATGTCTCTGCATGTTTATGGGATTCACCTAAATATCATACATACCCCTCTCCCCATCCCTTTATGCATGCGCTTCTGTGTCATGTGCCCCGTCACCCCCATCCCAACTAACAGCAAAGCCCGGATGTTGGAGGAACAGCTGAGGGGTTTGGACCAATCCCTGAAGAGTCTGCAGGCCTCAGAGGACAAGGTACCGCCCCCCCTGTCCCTTTCTCACGGGTTATGCTTTTGGGTGCGTGTCAGGACTTGGCCTCTCCGATGCTGATTGTTGGTTCCATCCCCCCCTGCTGTAGAAGCAGCAGTGAGGGTCAGAGATGAGCTAGGAGAGTACTATACAGGACAAGGTGACAATCAGACAAATGATGTATATGGAGTACAGGAAGACAGGGGACGGGGGGGTGGGCTGACACCAAGAACAGTACTCCTCTATGTCTGAGATGGATAGAGCCATGTAGACCTGAAGATGGACAACCCGCACAAGTGACACGGCAAACTGCTTCCCCTGCTGTCACAGACAGCGCTTATGTTTGTGAGTGTGAGTGCGACAGTTGAGAAATGTGTAGACAGCAGGAAGAAGGATATCAGAAGCCCCGATTTGAAGTCCCCCCCCTTTGTGGGTCCTTGGATTCCAGTCTGAAAACCCAGAGCCCCTCCATAGACTTGGCTGCCTCGCTTTCATAGAGATCTGCTGCCGCTTCCCTCGCTCTCTCACTTTCTCCTTCCTCCACTTTTCCTCTACCTCACTTTGGAACTCTCTCTCTCTACCTCCTGCATGAGTTAACCTGCATTTCTGGGTGCTCTCAGAAATGCACACATCATACTGACTGCATAGCTTATGTTTGCAAGCAGGATCCTCAACCATATTTTTATTCAGTCTCCACTTCTGACCGGTGTCCCATTCTCATTCTTTCCTTAATGGACTTTTTTTGCCCTCATTTCAGGTCCCCCCCCCCCCCATTCTCCCCATTCTGCATATTTACACAGACTCCTACCCCCGTCTGCCACCTGTTTTGGAACCATAGATTCCTCAAATCTCTTGTTTTGGCTCATGTTCATGTAGCAAAACTACAAAATATGTTGAATCAAATGCAATGCAAATTACAGCAATGTTGCATTTACTTAATGTTGTTTTGCGGAGACTGCTGGTAACCATTATGAGTCTCAGTTCCATATAATGTTCGTATTCTTTAACGGTCAACAGGGGTTAAGTTCATGCCTTTCTCTCCTGTTTTTTCTCGTTGTAAATCTCTCCCGTCTCTTTTGTCTCTGATCCCCCCCCCGCCCCTCCCCCTCTTGGTCCCCATTCAATTTTGCTCTCCCCTTGTCTCTCTTTCGCCCTCTGATCTCTCTTCCCCTTTCAATCATACCTTCTGCTCTGACCTCTCACCCTTTCCCCCTCTCAATCATTCAACCCTTTCTGCCATCTCTGTGCCATCATCACCCCCCCTCTTCCCTTCCCCTCCCCCCCTCTGTTTCCATGCAAAAACAAAACCAAACACAAAATTTAAACTGCAGCAAATGTGCCGAATTGGAGGAGGAACTGAAAAATGTCACCAATAACTTAAAATCCCTGGAGGCCCAAGCTGAGAAGGTAGGAGGGAGAAAGGCTGTGTGTGTGTGTGTGTGTGTGTGCATGTGTGTGTGTGTGTGCAATACAACAGACCCTGACAAATTTAAGTCCTGGAGAGCTACAGCCTTCGTCCTGAACCGACCATATGCCTTAACAGTGTCAGTAAAGCTGGTGAGCACAGAGCCATGCCTATTGATCCCATCAGCTTTTCAGGCATGTGCTTAAGTGTAAGTGGTTAAAGTTTAAGATTGGTATTGTCAGTCCTGTTCACATAAAATGTTAATATCACTAAATTTACCACTGTACCTACAGAGGTTTAGTGTTTGTTTTAGTTTGGTTACAAGCCTTTATATATCTGAAGGTGGAAGCCTCGGATTGCATTTGAATAGATTCTGAGGATGTCTGTGATACTTGACCCTCAGTTTATTTTAGTGCTAAGGATAGGAATCTGTGTCTCTCCAGCACACTCCTGTTTAACTTTCTCACTGATGTGTTGATTTTTTTTTTTTTACATAGTTAGAACTCTTATTGTGCTCAATGCATGCATTTCTTTGGTCTTGATTCGTTGTGACTTATTTTTTTTCTCATCCAAGGTTCTCTTGTTGAAATATTGTATTCACGTCCCTGTTTAGAATTTTTTCAGTGCCTGTTGCCGAGATCAGTCCTGAATTTTCTCGTGATGGTTGAAATCTAGCTGAAGGGTCTGTAACGTCAAGCAGAGTTGTTCTCGGATGGGGTTCACGGGAGCCACACTAGTCCATGTAATAGGGTGACTAGAGCTGAACAAGAGAGGATGGGATCTGTTTTGCCGATAATCTCATAGAAAAGTTCTGAACATTCTTGATAAGTTGGCATCCTTGAGGCAGTTGGAGATTAGAGGGATACTTTGGGTACCAATGAACCTTTGGGGATGGGGAGGTTCTGTTTAACAGTGCCTTGGTGTGGCTCAGCAATTGTTTTGTGGAGAAGCTACCAGTATTCAGGCAGAAGAGTAGCTGCGGTTGATGGAGAAAGCCCTGTGATGTACAACACAGTGCAAAAAGTTAGTCAGACAGAATAGTACTTAGTGAGAGATTGAAGGCCATTTTGGAATTAGTGGATGTCACATTTGTCTTAGTTCACTACTCAACAATGAAAAGAAGCAGTCATAAAAAAATCAGTCCTTTTGTTCCAGTGTGATGGTTTTGTTCTTGTTTGCAGTGAGGTGAGCCATTAGGAATGTCAGATATGTCAGTCTTAATTGACCTGAAATGCTAATTGGTAGCCTGTCAAGTTTCCACTAGGTGACTAAATGGCCGCGTGATCATAATGGCTAAGAAATTGTGTTCACGGGCATGTGTAAATGGTTTTAAAAAGTGTAAAAGTAAAAGTGTATAAACTGTTCTTTTCTAAACTCTGTTTACCCTTTCAGAAACAGCTCCTTCGGTGCTCAAGAAATTGTATTAGTCATTAATGACATTCACTCTATTTCCTCTTATTCAGCAGTCTTTATTTCTGAGATATTTGAGAACACCTTGTAATGTTAAATGAAATATCATATCAGTATTTTTATTAACAAGGCATTGTTTCAGTCACATTGTAAATTAAGGGCATGTGGAATGAAAGTATGTAACACCAATGTATTCAGTTGCTTAAATGCTGCAGTATTTGCTAGACACAGTTGTCTAGGCCCTGTTTGGTCCCTCTGCTTTTTAAGTGGTTGGGGGCTGTGCCATAGAGAGGATGCTCCTTTAAAACCTGTACCAGAACCAGTTTGTATCTGTTCTGGCACATTCCTTTTGTGCATAAGTTGAGATCTGTTTGACAGACAGCCTGCGTGAGTTACCAGACAGCTAGTCAACCATAAACTCACTGGAAACAAACATTAATTCAGACCCCTTCAATACTTTGATACCACTTTTCAGAATGACCTGATTTGTAGAAGTAGGCCATGTTGGAATTTGGCTGGGTTTGATTGATAAGGCTGTGCTGAGTTTCAGTTGTATTACCCAGACAAATATTTCACACTAATTTAAATTTGAGAGAATTTGTGAGGTATTGCCTAAACACTCTAGTAGAGGAATAATAACATAGGTTTAGAGTCCCTAAACTTTCTCTGCTGATGAACATGAAAAATGTTAACTGTTCTGTCTTAATTCTTGTTGGACCTGTGTAAATAGTGAGTGTAGCAGCCTGTTCTTTCTGTACACCTATTATATCTATTGATAGACTGGCTACACCTATTGCACACCTTTATTGCTTTTGAGGAAAGGAATACATGTTTGTTAAGGGCAAACATATTGATGTGGACACAGTCTTTCACTAATTGTAGGCTTTACTTCAGAGTATTGGCAGTGTTTTCAGTCTCCTCTCCCAGTCTTTTTGACTGTAAAAGATGCCAGCATTTTTTATTCCCTTCAGGAGAAAAGATGATGGTAAACCACATGGAACTTGGTACGGTAGAGAAGGGGTATGATAGTATTTGACCATGGAGAAGCTTTGGCTCAGCTCTACCCACAGCTGTGAAAACCGGTTGAGCTGGGACACTCCGCTACAAGAAATATGTTGATCAGCATCACACATAATTTTGAGAAAACTAATGACATACCAGCGCTTTTGAAAACTTAAAGCCGTTACCAATTTCACAGCTGTGTGAACAAGGGAACATATAGGAAAAACTCCTGTCAAACCTGTTCATCAGCCCCGCAGTGAGCCTAGACCCGGGCCTCGTTCATACCAGAGCGCGTCACAGGAGACAGGAATGGGGTGACCGAGCTCGTGCGAGGAACAGTCTTCCAGTCCACTGCACAGCAGGCTCGGGGCAGCGCAGCCACACCCTGCCTGTGCAGCTGCAAGAATGCTGGCCCACACCCACGGGTGACGACACCGCATTCAACAACACCACCACTCAGTCATGGGGAGAAAGGGCTGTTTCAGTCATGCCCGTTGCCTTTTTCCACTATGCAAATGTGCTGCCCTGAGCAACATTCAGAGTGCTCTTCGGACGCTTGCAGCCCCAAGTGTCAGAATATGTACTTTAGTAATAAGAACCAGCCATTGTAGAAATTTACTTTTAATTTTACTTACAATTCCTGGTCTCAAGTTTTGCTTGGGTAACCACACTATGGATTGACAATTATTCCCTTTTCTTTCTTTGTCTTTCTTTCTTTCTCCTCCTCTCAGCTTCGTACGCTGTAGTGAGGCAGTGGGTAGTCACTAAAAGAAAGCCTTAACACTCCTCTGACACGTGTAGTCAGTTATCTCATTGTTAAGCTTCTGGAGACCATTTTGCAATGTAATGACCTTCCTGCTAGTCTGAATGAAGTCAAATAGCATGAGAAGAGTGAGAGTAACCATTTGTAAAGTGCAGATGTGACTGTATTTATGTGTACAGGCTTATTAGAATGGCAGAGGGGTCTTAATGGCTTTCCAAATGTGGTCTAGTAGAAACCATAAATGTTCATACTGGAATGCTCCTCTGAAATGTTGAGCTACCTTGTCGTCTTTGTATTGTATGGGGGAATGGTTTTAGACAGTTTAGGTCCCTCTGAAAGAACTGGTTTTCTGTTCCTCATTGTCATCACATCACAAACACTTTTTAATCCTCTTTTTCAACCAGGCAATGTCTTGTGTGCCAGGGGCTGGTGGATAACAGAAATGGTAGTGACTGCAGTGTAGTGTGTAGCAGAATTGCTGTATTAGACTGAGGCAGTGGCCCTGACTCTTCAGCTGGTATTGATATAGGTTGGGTCATGAAGAGAAGCCACTTTTCTATGTTCTTTTTCTCAACTACCTTTCAGTCCTCCCTTGATTTTATGCTCTCTTTTTCTGTCTCTCTCTTGAATGTTGTAGTTTTGGCTTGGCTCCACTGCCTCTGATCTCAGTTCAAATAAAGGGTTCTCTGATTGCCTCCCTCTTTTCTTTCACAGTACTCCCAGAAAGAGGACAAATATGAGGAGGAGATAAAGATTCTGACTGACAAGCTGAAAGAGGTAAACTTTTATTCCATATAATTTCAAACTGAGGACGCATGTGACTCAAGTCAGTAATTTGGACTAAAACCAAAAGTAGTGAAGTAACTGGAGGAAAAGTAGTTACTACTGTGTCTACAGTAATAGATGAACTTTGCCTTGAGCTTTCGTTTAGGCCAGGTATGGTATCGGTGTCCTTAGACTGCCTGCTGTATTAGGGTCTAAGGAGTGTGATTTTTTTTTTTTTTTGACGCAAGGCTTCTTGGTTTGTGAACCTTCAGTAGATCACTTGTGGTGATGTGTAACTGTCTTTCAGGCCGAGACCCGCGCCGAGTTTGCGGAGAGGTCAGTGGCTAAGCTGGAGAAGACCATCGACGACCTGGAAGGTAGGGCCGTCTTCACCCTTGTGTTCTACTTTGTCTGGGGTTTGTCTCTTTGGCTCTGTTGTCTGGTTTGGTGCCATGTCTTCTCGACATCAGTCCGTGTCCGTCACCGTCGTCTCACCTCTCTGTGCTTCTGTGCTCCCTCCTGGACGCCCCCAGATGAGCTGTACTCCCAGAAACTGAAGTACAAGGCCATTAGTGAGGAGCTGGACCATGCCCTCAATGACATGACCTCCATGTAAAGTGACTTTTGATTAGATGTGTTGCTTGTGTGTGATGTGTGGATGGAAAGGAGTGGACTTTGTGACATGAGTGCTCTAACTTGCGCACAACAGTTTGCCCCAGCTATGACTTTGTAGATTTTGTAGTGGTGATTAGTGTTCATGGGTTATGTATACGCACAGCACATCTGTTTAACACACAGTTGTTGTGTGCACATGCCTACGCCACTTATTTTTTGTGCTTGTAAGAAGGATCACAGAATAGACAGTCTGCAGTCTGGTGTTGCTTTTACTCTTACCAGACAAGCACTGGATTACGTGCAAGGCAGTCTCCATTGATATGTACACACACCAGAACAGGATACTGATGAGCAAACTGGAACGGAAGACGGAGCTTTTCTGGCGGCCTTGAGCTTCCTCTTCATCACCACACTAACTTCTCCAAAGTAACCGCCACTTCTTGTAACCATGGTAACAGCATAATAGAGATAAATACCGATCCACTCAGATGTGGATGGGCGCTGGGGTCTGTTGGTGCTCGGAAAGAGGAACAGTGTGGACGTAGCAACAGGCATTCATATCCGCACGGCTTTTTGGTATGAAGTAGATGCACTGGGGTGTGGACATACTGTAGAAAAGGCGCACAGTTCATTTATACTCTGTTGATGTAATAGGAAATGAAGCCACAAAAAAAGTTACTGAAAAAGTGAGAGGTATAAACATCCCCATAAATATAACTTCCTGACTCCAGCTCCTGCATGACTTAGTGGTTATGTTTTTTGATGTAGCCATTAGTGCATGGACTGAGATCTGCAGTGGATTTGTTCCTCTCACTCCCAATAATAACAGCTGTTATTAGGTGTTGAGTTGAACGACCATGTTTAAAGGCTGTCGCCCTGCCTTCTTTGTTTCAGATAACAGTGGAACACCTAAGTATTGTCAAGCCTTTGTGTGCGGCGGCTGTGGGTGTGGGCTTGCAAATTCAATTCTGGGTCCACGTGAACTTCCATCTCGAGTCATGTTCTCTCTCTGTCTCTCTCCCTCCTTTTTTCCCACTCCAGTTCATTCCTTAATACTGTGATTCCTCGTCCTTAGTATCCAGGCTTTCTCCTTTGTCTCCCTCTTTGACCTTCCTACCTAGTAGGGCCTGTTCATTCCTCTTATGCTCCATCTGTTCCTTTTCGCTGTTGCACCTTCCTGCTATCCATGTCATTCCCCGACTCTCTGGCCCAGAAGTAGCCGGTCGGCTGTGCTTCTGGGTCACTGTAGTCTTTGTGTTCTCTATTGCACTGGTCTGTATCTGCACTGTCTACATACTGTATCTGTGACTCTCCTCCTGTACAGTCTAAAGAAGGGAAGAAAAAAAAAAAGATTTTGCTTTCACTGTGTGCACTGTCTGTCTGGTTGCTTTTGTTGCCACTTTTCACATAATCACATTTGGATCATGGATCATTTCAGCTGTCTCATCCAAGGGCTGTGATGTACAAGCACATGCAATCCGTACACACTTGGAAGGCTGTTGCACTGACTAAGTCCTCGTGAATAACAAGTAGGCACTTGTGCTTCTGCTGATAATCCTCAGGAAGGATAAGATGTGGTTCATAGCATTGGGTCTTGTTTACCTCAGGTAATCCAGGAAAACATCAGTTTATACTCAGTAAACACAGGAAATATAAATGACTTCCACCTGCATTAAAATGAGCACAAATGACATGTAAAATGTGTGCAAAAGCATGGTAAAAACGGTATCTTTGCATGTTCAGAACGAGTGCACTCCTAGCAGATGCATTGGAACACCGTAGATAATAAAGACATGGTCACCATTTATTCTTGTGCACTAAAACTAAACCTCACCACTCATCTACATTTAAGGGACCCCAGCAACTCTCATTCATAATGTTTAGATTTGCACAAAATGAGACTCAGCTATGAAACTTACCTAGTGAGTCAGATGCACTCTTTTTTTTCCCTGCTGACCTACTGACTGATGTCTATGTGAGGTGTCATTGAAGACCTGTGAATGCTGAAGAGCTTCTGAAATAAGAACATTGGCTTTGTAGGAACCATGCATCCAATAGCTGTACAATCCATATTTCACACCCCTACTTGCTTTAATCTAACTTTGCCCTTGTACCAAAAAAAAAAAATCAATTCACAAGTTTAGCCCAACAAGGATGTGTAATTTTCCAAAGCCAGTGGTCTCTGTGAGACCCAGCCCTCTGAATTCACACCCCTCCTTGCTATCATGCATGAAAGCAGTTTTGATTTGATGATTGCAGGTTAAATTTCTACACACCAGATGCAGGTAGAGCTGTATGTGCTGCATTCACTTAGAATGAATGTTCATAAGTATTACATAAGCATTACAGGCAACGAAGGGACAGAATTTTGTGTTAAGTGTGGCGATGCGTTTTCAGTGATGCATGCGTTTTTCTGGAAACAGGAAGTGGATTCTGTTCCCTGCAGTAACCAGCATAGATTTGCAGAGTTCATAGCATCAAATGTTAATTTTAGGATAGCATCACAATTTTAGAACAGCATCAGATAGATTTTTACTGCAGGTAAGACCTCTGAACACAGAAATGTATCCAACTAATAATGCATTTACAACATGACACTGACTTTTAAGGTTCAGATATATAATCAATTTGATAAGAACAGACAGCAAACAAAGACATAAATATTGCATCTCAAAGCCATTTTAGGTTAACTAGTTAGTCATTTTAGAGATTTCTAGCTTAATGCTCTGCCACTGGGTCTGTACTTACTGACCTGTAGTGTATGCAGTCACAAAAAGTACTACATTTTTCTCTTTTTAGCTGGATGGCTAGCAGTTTTTTGCATGCCAAGTTAAAAGTTGGGTGGCAGTGTAGCATAGTGGTTAAGGAGCAGGACTTGTAACCGAAAGGTTGCCGGTTTGATCCCCGCTAGGACACTGCTGCTGTACCCTTGGGCAAGGTACTTAACCCACAATTGCCTCAGTAAAATATCCAGCTGTATAAATGGATAACATTGTAAAGAACTGTAACCTATGTGTAAGTCGCTTTGGATAAAAGCGTCTGCTAAATGAATAAATGTTAAACAAAAAAAAAACTTTAACATTTTCAGATAGTTGCAGTATCAGTATGGATTTGCTGTTGGTTAAAAACTTTGCACTTTTACAGTTTGGCCAGTGCAGTGGGATTTTAACTCTTTATGTCCACCATAATGAATCTAGCAAGTTCCACTACAGATTGACAGCAATTTGTGGCATGTAGGGTGTTGCTATAGGGTGTGCAGTTGAGAGGTTCAGACGAGCATACACTTACCATGTCTGTCTTAAAACCACAGGTCAGTGCATAGCCTTGATAATGTGATTTATCAAGGGAAAAATTGTGCAGACACACCAATTCTCACATGTACTCCATCACCAACCCAGTTAAGATCTAGTGAGGAAGGAACAGCTGCTTGCTGGACAGTACCTTATTGTCAGATATGGACATTACACGCCACACATCAAATTTTGCCAAATTTGACAGCGCGCATTTGGTGAACACAATAGATATATCTAAGTAGAGTGCCAAGCGCAGTGCCTGACTCTACAGTCACGCTCCGTTAATTTCTCATCACAGTATCTGAGGAAATGCACACCAAATGTTTAACATAGTAGCTACATGACTTAAATCATGCCGTAAGTCAGTGCAGTGTGTCAGTGTGTGATGGTCAGTGTGACCAAATCACAATGTGATTAATTGTAAGGTGTAGTCATTATAATTAAAACTTATCTTTCAGGAATTGAGTTCTGTCAGTGGCCTAATGGCATTGGTAATGTTTTGGCTAGCAGCATTTTTTGCACAATTTGCAGTGCTGCTGTTTATGCTGAATGCGTGATCACATACACAATGGTAGGACACTTTGTGATATGTCAATGTTGCTATGAAACCCTTTGGTATCAGTTGTACACAATTGGTAAGTGAACTTTTGAACACAGAAAATTGGAGCTTGATGTGCATTCACACATTTAGAATTAAATTTTAGATTGATTAAATCAATAAATGAGGTCCTCAAGGTCCAAGAATTGGTCCTCAAGGGGTGATCAGAGTACCCACCCCATCCCTTAATTTGTGCTGCCTTCTCGGGCCTTCAGTTTTCTGTTTGGCCTTAAAATGGTTTGATTTATAAAATGCACAGATTTTCCACTAAAGCACACAAAACTGCATAAAACTGCCATTTTATGACAGGCACCAAGTTAACAGTTGTAATGTATGAATGATTCCATTTTTTTCTATAGGCTAAATACATATGCCCTTTTTTTTTCTTTTTGTATTTTGTCAATTACAGTCACACCAGTCACAAATCATGACGGCAAGGATTTGTTCAGAACAATTGACCTAAAACCAATGACACTCTTTGCATAGCAGGTCTTAAAGATGTACTTTGTACTTTGGGTTGTCTGGCTTTAAATTACTGACATTCGGTAACATTTTATAAATGGTTGCTCTAGTATGTATGTTGTATTTGACCATGCCATATTTGCAGTCATCCAACAGTTGTCTTTTGTGAACGTTTGAGGTGCTGCATCAGGGTGTTTTGATCATAGGTGGTTGGTGATTTTGTGGATGTGCTCCCTTCGGGCATCACAAAGGGACACTGTGGGTTGGCATGTCTCAGTGCTCCAGAGATGCGTCCCATGGACCAAGAGATGCATGGGTTCTACATTTGAGCAAATTGGTGTATCAGACCTCTGCCACTGCTTATCTTCACCTCCATATCTCACTAGTGTTTGCCTTGTTCTTCCAGAGAGGCTGGCTACCGCCAAGGAGGAGAATATCAAGATCCACGCCACCCTGGACCAGACTCTGCAGGACCTCAACAGCTTCTGAGCCCCTGGGGTCTGCCCCCCCTCCCTTGCCTTCTCACTACCCCTTTACACCCCCTTACCCCCTGCCCCTGTCCCCCCGTGTCTACCCCCACTACCCACCATCCCAAATGCTTCTCTTTCCTATCCCTTCACCTCACCTGTGAGCCCTTACTCTGTGCCCCCCCCCCTCCCCCTTTTAATTTAGCACTATTTCTATTACAGCTGTGTACATTACTGTGCCAAGAGTTGGGGACCATAACCGTGTTACCTTAGTTGTGTATGTTACGTTGTTATAGGGATGCAGGGGGGACCACCTCTTTTTGTTATAAGGGAGATCTTCAGTTCAATTGCATGAAGTTTATTTTTTTTTTTTATTATTATTTGACCAATATTGAGAAAAGGACCCACTATCACAAAATACTGTACTAACCTAGAACGGTTTTATTTCCAACATTTTCCACACTTTATTTTCAGCAAAGTGTCAGTGGGGGTTGCCGGTGGGGGGCGGGGGGGTTTGAAGCATAGCCTAATGATCAATGTGTCTACAGATATTGGGACTAAACTGGGAAATTGTCATAGCCCTTCTCGGCCCTCGTCTTCCCTGTACCAACTAATGTTTTTAGGATCTGGTCGCATGAGAGCAGGAAAAGTGGAGGGAGGGGTGGTTAATGGTTAAAAAGAATTCCACTGCCAAAATGAGGAGAGGCCAGCTGAGAGACGGGAGATGGGTACAGAATAAGGGTATTGTGTACACGCGTCTAACAGTGTAGTGTAACAGTAATTTACAAGTGAAATAAAATGCAAAACAAAAATAAAGTTAATATTAAAAAAAAAAAACTTTTAAACTGGAAACTCACCAGAGCTAAAGATGTAAACATTTTGTTACGGTCAAAGTTTCATTGTAATAATCATGATGATGAAAAATTATGGACAAATGATTTTTAAATAAAAGGACCAAGATTCTCATTGACATTCCAAACTGAGCTCACTTTATTTGTCTGTTCACAACCACCATTACTTCTGTCTTCACTGAAAACAAATTGTCTAAAAGTCAATTGCATTGATGCAATGGAGGTCTTTGTGACAGGTAGTTCCAGTATGTTAAAGGTGCTACAGAGAAATGCACAATTCAGTCAGTGTTTACATTATGGCCCTGTGAGTCAGTGCCATAATGCAGTAGTAATCAGCCCTGAACAAACACACTGGGCCATTGAGAACAGTAATGTAATTCAGTGAATCACTACAGATGTGTAGCCTTGGACAAATTTGCATGATGCAGGCGTATCCAGTGGAGTATCCTTACTGGTAATGCATTACATCCCTTTACAGTGCTTGGCATCTACAAGGTAGGTGCAACTTCATAGTATTGTCCTCCAAACATTGCTGACACAGTGCTGTGACTACTGGTGCAACAATATTTTTCACTAGGCATTCAGCTTGTACAACATGTGGCCCAGTCTCACCTCATACAAAAAATTAAGAAATTGCCTTTTTTCTGTTTCCCAGACCAACCTGAACAGTACTGTACATTGTGTGTCTAGATTTGATAAATGCATTTTTGGAAGGTAAATGATGACATCAGTTTGTTCTCTGCTGTTACAACATCCATCAGTGTTGTAATACTGAACACACCACAGTTTGCTGTAGTTACACCACTGCCACCAAGTGTCTGAATTCATATTGAGATGTCTCACGGTTGTAATGCATGCATAGATGACCATTATCTTTATACATTTAGAGTAAACTTTCGGTAAAATTTTCAGCTTTTTCTAACCTTGATATAATTGATAGATCACTTTGAAGATTAGACACTCTCAGCTCACTCCTGCCCTTGCTTTATCCTGTGCCAGGGAGAGAAGCCCTTGCAGTTGCTCCTCCAATGGTGATGCGTCACTGTCGTTACGGATTACCCAATCAAAATGTACTCCGTGGTCCAGCCCACACTCAGACTCTGCATCATCTATTCCTAGAAAGAGGGAGGAAAGGCGAGTGTGAAATCTATTGTTTTCAGCCATGCATCACCACAGAAGACTTGCTGTTGATGTTTTGGCACTTTCTTCTCCCAACAACAGATCATACATTGGCTTTCCCTGCCCTACTCCAAACCTCATACATCCAGGATCTGAATTCTGCTCCAAGCATTGACCATAATGAAAAACATATTTTTATGCCTGCAAGTACTTTTGTGATACTTTACTGTGTGGATGGTGCAATGAAAATAAAAATTAAATACACAGTATGTCTGCAGGCAGACTGAGCATCCCTTAAAACTAATAAAATGTATCATTGTTCTGCATAATGTAGTGTCGCCTTTGATCCATGTAAACTCTGACAGGGATAAGAAATAGAAAAATCCATAGACCAGAGATTCTAAACCTTTGGCCTATGGACCCCCAAGAAATCCCTGTATGGGCTTCAGGGGGGTCCGTGTACCCAGCACAAAAATTAATCTTTTTTAGCGTATAATAGTTTCCAGGTGATAGCTATTAAAGAAAGCATACCTCTTCGTCAGGTCACAATGAATTTTAACATAAATTAAGTCTTTTCAAGTGTTTATTGTAACTTTTCATTCCATTAATACTTGTGGATGTTTGATGTTAGATAAGCATGAGGAAACAATGTATTTACAGTGAAATATAAAGAAATCAAAGTTATTATGTGACCAGTAGCTGATTTCACAAACCCACAGATTTAATGAAAACCATGCCACAGATACATTTCATACAGATAGCTGGCCTAAGCTTATTAATTCCATTTTTGTGCATTAGTTACTGCTTTCCATACAAATTACATTACAGTATTTGTGTGTATGTGTGTATGTGCATTTTTCCAAGGAGAGAGTCCCACAGTTTTCATCACATTCTCAGAGAGGTCTGTGACTCAGAAAGGTTAAGAACCTCTGGGTTAGGCAAAGGTGAAAAACAGATAAAAGAGGAAGAGTGAAAATGGGAGGGCATAGATGCTCAGTGTACTGGTGTGCGCACACGCGTGTGAGCGAGCGGGCGTGCACGCTGTGCAACACATTCTGTATGCCACATACCTGGTGTAAATTCCCAGCCTCTGTCTCTCCTGGTGTCCTCTGATGCTTCAACCCGAACACAGCGGCTCTGGCTTGGATACTCCCTCCAAAACCACTGCAGGTCTGACAGACGTCGAGCGTCACTCACAATCTGGCCCACACAGACAGACAGATGTACATTACATTACATCACATTCATTTAGCAGATGCTCTTATCCAGAGTGACTTCCAGCACAAGAGAAGTACAGCTGAGAGAAGTGAGTGACTGAAATGGATCAACCTACAGTAACTGAATTTAGGAACCACAAGGAATAAGGCCTTGCTTACTCACCCACACCGGGTGTGTAGCACCGCTGGTCACCAGGCGGCAGAAGAACCCAGGGTCCTGCGTCCTCCGTCTCTCACCCCACGCAATCATGTCTGCCCGGTACTGTTCCTTATACTGGCCCGAGCCCAGCAGCTCTTCATAATCCAGCCCCCGTTCCTGAGATGAGAACTACAGTCACTACAGAACGAGCAGCCTCATTTGATTCGTAATGGGACTGGGGAAGGGTTTGAATCTGTTTGATCCAGTGGAAGTGGTAAAGAGGCACGTGACTGGTTAAACGTGAGAGGAAGGATGCTACAGCTGAGCTATATCAGTCTGAAGGTAAAAGGATGTGATGACACCAGTCTAGCAGAATTAATGGGGTCTGCCTAGGTAAATGCCCGTGTCCCAAATGCGGTGTTATCGGCTTCCGTAGTCGCTTGCTCCTCGAAACATTTTAGCTAGCAAAGTAGATCATATCTTGAAAAACTTTAGGCACTGCTACTACTTACACAGAACTGACAACCCATTGGATTTATTGCGAATATACAGAATCTCTGCTTACTCACCCGTGCATACTGCTCCTTGAGCGGGGCAGACAGACGCAGGACGCAACATACTTCAGAACCCAGCCTGACGAATAGATGCAATGGACATGGTACGTCTTAAAAACAAGCCAATACTTTCCATTATGTACTGTGGCTGTATAGCTACCGAGGTACCTAGCACAGCTAGACTAGCTATAGAAGTTCTCAGTCGTGTACATCTCTCTCACCTTTTGTGAATCAGGTCTGTAATGTAATCTTTCCCGGATTTCCGCTTCCCGCTGAATAAAAGTATGAGTTTTGGCGTATCCGTCACCATCGCTGCCATCTGCTATCGTTTCAGCTAAACCTCATTCAAGTTTTAAACTGATAGGAAACATAATATCGCAACATTGCAACGCCGAATCACACCACGCATACTGGATTTACCGTAAAACGCACAGTACGTATTGCCACATACGTCTATTGAGCATGTTTTGGCCTTGCTGCGCCTAGAAAAGAAACAAATGTATTTACATTTAAATTAATAACGTGTCACGCTCAAATTCTGTAATTGTGGATAATGTAATTTGCACATTCGTGGTGAAGAATATGACACTAAAGTTGACAGTTTCCCTAACCACTATCTACCAGGTTATACGGCGACATCGGAAGATCGTCATGCCATGGACTTCAGTAGCCGAATGTGAATATAGGGGGGGAGTTTTTCTAAGGTTCCAAAGTATACATTATAATAAGCGAAAACACCACAATAAATGGCATAAAACTCATACTTTAAACCTTTAATGGTACGAAAATATCATATTTAGTGTTACATAACAAACTAAATTACAATTACTCCCCCAATGCACTGGTTCAAATATAACAAATATCCCTTTACTTTAGGTGTAAATGAACCCGTCCAAGATTTCTAAGGATGTGGGGGAGTCCAGTTAGACTACCAAAAATAAGGGTACGTGATACTGGTAAAAGTTAAATAATTTATGATATCGAACATAAAGTGTGTAATGTGTATAATTATTTAATGGTTATGTGTGCTCATAAATCTCTAGAAAATTAAGTGCTGTAATACATGTGCAAAGAATCCCCCCTTTGTGATAAACCAGACTCGATTTTGTAATGTAGGGTTCCTCACCAAGCGGTGTGAATGAACTCGGGGCCCGCGTGTGTAGAAGCTATGAATGGAACTAATGTAACATCAATATACATTTTCATGACAGAATTGTATTTATTTGACCGATTGACTGATGCTGAAAATAGTTCTCATTTTTACAAATCAATGAAAATATACATTTTTTTTTTTTGCTTAAGCAAAACGATGTTGACATAAAATGAACGTGTAGGTTCAGGACAGATACACAATACTGCAGACACATCAATACACTGTCTTACAACAAAGTTACACAAAGTTAATTAAACTCAGTTTAACGTACAGCAGTTCCGGTGTAATTGGGTTTAGTGAATTCCACTTCATTGTTGGGTTTTCAACTAATCATGGATCACTGTTCGTGTTGTACGATAAACGAGAAGGAAAGATTTGCTTTTTAAATTGTATTTGTATATTGGCATGATTTTTATTTATGACACACGTTTTTCTGTGTATCATCATGAATATTCACACTCTTGCCAGAGGGAGAGTTCAGAACAGGTCGTTGTCAGACTTCCGGGTCTGTCCTGCCCCTGGTCGTAGTCGACTCCGCCCTCCATACAAACACGGAAGCTTTCGATTGGCCCGCATCACCACGACGACGTTGCAGGAGTCTGGCTTCCGCACCACTTCACACCAGTCTGGATAATCTACCGGCAGGGAGTTACTGGGGGTGGAAGTCAGAGACGGGCAGCTGTTATGCAAATATACCGGTAGGAGTATATGGTTTAGTGGATTATTAGTGTAGATGCAGGGAAATTTCAGAGCGGTAGAGGATTGATACTACCAGGTCAGATGTGCATGTCAGGGCATCCTGTTACTGCCTTTAGAGAGGCCTTTTCAAAGTGAGCAATGAAAGTAAAATTTGATAAGAGAAACAGTGAGAGTGACAGGGGGAGAACAAGAGTGAAGGAAAGTATAACTCAGAGAGGGGCCCCTGCATAAGTGGAACATTGCAGCATGTTAGGCAGCGCAGAGGGAAAAGAAGAGGTGGGAAAGACATTACAAGGTGTGGGACTGAGTGGCACGTTGTTAGCGTGCAACTCGTGATAGTGCTAGTGTGCGACTGACAGACTCACAGCTCGCAGCAGCCCACACCGAATGGTTCCATGCAGATGCACTGATAGCAGTCCCGAGTCAGCCAGCTCTCCCCCACCTCGAACACCTGGCCCTGGTGCGCACAGCTTGCTACACAGCCAAATCCATACAACATGCAGTCATACAGAGAAATATGAGGCACAATATAGCAGGTCAATCAAAGCAGAAAAACGCAGGCTCACTTACACACACACACACACACATATTCACTGTCCACACCTCCATTCATGACCTTGGATTAAGTGGAACTGCATCTGATGGATACATACGCTTCTGCCCATAATGCATAATATGATGTAATATGAGCTAATGATAATAATTTCTTTTTTTAATCAATGCTCATTCCTAGTACTTAACAATTATCTGGACATAATTTCTCCCCTTCATTTAGCTTGTTTGATTACAATAGAACAGTCACTATACATGTCAAAATGTTTTTTTTTTTTTTTTTGAAAATGTAATATCAAGTACAGTATATTTCACAACAGGCTATCCTCCTAATAAAACTATTAAATATGAATATCCAGCATCTGAGCATGTGAAGATGCTGCATTGCTCTGTAAAGACTGCTGAACAATGACAGCTGGGTCAGCTCCTACCTTTTCCATCGAAGTAGCATTCCCCACTGCTGTAGACTGAGAGACAGGGCAGGACTGCGCTCAGCATGTAGAATGCCGCCACAAGCACAAGACTCTCTCCTCGCATCCTCCGCATGTCTTCCTGTAAGACCACGAGAAGTCTTCTCTAAGGTTCTGTGTATGTGTGCGTGGATGTGTGTGTGTGTGCGTGCGTGAGTGTGTGTGTGCGTGCATATCTCTGTCCTGTTTTCTGCCTGTAGTCTTGCTTGTAATTTCCCTTGGTTCTTCGTTGTCTTTATATCTGTATAAACTATCACAGTAGGTTGTATTTATGTAACTTTTTTTCCTGAGGCAACAAATCTGTACAGATTGTGGCTTTTAATGTATTCTTCCTTAGCTGTTCTCTACTGTACCATGTGTTCTACCTTAGCTGATTTTTCTGCTTTAGCCATAAAAACTAAAGTACCAACAGGTTTTTACATATTGACATCCTTATAAGGACAAAATAAAAGCTAAATCTTTGGTTCTAGAAATTCCAGCATACATTGGTTAAGATACATCAAACAATATGAAACTGTAGTGATTTAGAGGGTTAGTGTTTGAAGTCTCTCTGCTCTTGCTCTACACTCTCAGTACACTGCGTCACTCCAGTACTCCACTACACTGGGACAGTAGTTAATGAAGTACACATTTCCAGTCTTTCTCATGATGATTTTTTCCCCTTCTTTTCCTACTTCCATACCTCTGTCTGTGTTCTCTTTCCCGTCAGTGTCCACTTCTTGCCCTGTTTCTCTCCTCTTCACTCGGAGCTTTTGACTTGCGCTATGACATCGTGTACAACCACAGATATTTATACCTTCATCTTCCTCTCTCACACATGCTCTCTCTCTCTCTCTCTCTCTTTCTTTCTCTATCAGTCTCTCTTGTTCTGTCTTGGAGGGCGGGGAAGAATTGTATGTCTGTCTTTTTCACTCCTTTCAATCTTTCTAAATTGTATTAATGGAATTAACTGAATTAGTATCTCTTGGTCTCCCACATAGAGCAATATTTACCCTCATCATGTCTTTTTGTAGTGATTGTTGCTGTACATACAGTGTGCCAGTGTAGATAAGATTTTAACCACAGCACTGTTGCATACATTGTCAGCCAATTGCTCTGTTCATTATTTATTTTACAGGATAGCTTGCCATGGCCTGATTCAGTCTTTGAAATGTCTTTTGGGGGGTTCCAAATCTATTATGAAACCACAGATTGTGAATCAGTTTGATTGTGTATAATCCCCATGCAATAATTCTCTATCACTAAATCAGTTGGTGTTCAACAAACTCATCTAAATCACCAATAGTAAATATGAAAAATGAATATATCTGTATATACTGTATATCTATATACATAAACACCTTTGATTAAGCATCTGAACAGTGTCAGTGAGTCAGTCCTGAAGGAGGGCTGTGACCTTGTCTCATTACTGCTCTGTCTGTTACATGGTCAGTATTGGTTAATGATGCAAAGGTCACATAACAGTTTCAGGGAATATGACATTTTATGTCATTTGGCATGCCTTGGAAATCGTATATTGATTTTCTTTCTCTTAAAGTCTCTGAATGGTAAAATTAGGTTTCTGTGTGTACACAGACACGCACTTTATCTTGGTGAGCAGTGTTGATTATCTCAGGGGTTTTCTTCACTACAGAAGCTTGTTTGTACGTGCTGTCCTGTACATGCTGATAAAGCATGGGGAGATGCTCAAAGAAACACAACACCATAAACTGGCCAAACACACTCACAAAGCAAGGCCGTATTGTATAGAGTGCAGGTGCTTTTTTACTGCTCAAGGCCAGAGCCATTGATTGTAGCGCCCTCTGGTGTTGGTAAATAACACAACATACCAACTGTAGGAGGATATTTCCATTGTAGCAGTTTGGTCCAGAAGAAATTACCATCACTGGTCCAGGATGCTTTGACATATTTAAACACCTTTGCATCTCGGTCCAGTTTGATTGCCTTGGTCAAGGCTCTAACACTGAATGCACCTTTTCTGCACAAATCCACCACCCTTCAGTTTTGCCTATTCAAATGGATAATATTCATCAAACTTTCATTCAGACCTTCCAAAAAGCTTTTTGTAAAATGTTGTAGTTTATGCATTTGTGAAATCTGTGTGTTCAAAGTGTATTAATACATGTCTACCGAAGCAGTTTAAACTGCTAATTTATTTAATGAGTCATCATTACGTATCCATTGGTCAAGCTTGTTCTTCTGAAATGGATGGGTTGTAAGTAATAATGTATTAGGATTTCTGTATATATACATCCAAAGAAAATCAACTTTTAAGGTTGAGTAACTTCTTTTGTCATGGCCTATTCAAGATCCTGGAGACAATTTCATTAAAAACCTGTTAATACATTTAGTCAACATAGCACCTTCATAATGATTACATTTAATTTAATGAAAAATGTATAAACTGACATTAAATGAAAATTAACATGTATGTGAGCATCCTTTTGGCATAAGCAACGTCCATTTTTATAAGTGCTGAAAGTTGCAAAAAGTATATCACTGGATGTACTGTGTAGCAGTCATGTAAAAGCACAGGCCGCTCCAACGCAAAAATAGATTATTACGTGTATTTCTTTGAAAAATGTGTAATACAGCCTCCAGATATTGGTCCTCCGGTTGTGCTCTCTCAAATGAATTTGTAATCAGGAGTTATTAAGTCATAGTGCTACAGGGTGATGTGGCGTGCCCTCAGCTTCACATGTGGTTCATGCACGTGTTTGCATATAAACTGGGGATAGCAATTCTTAAGTGTTGAAACTGCAAACAGGGTTGAAGGTTTCTAACATGGTTAAGTACCATAAGGTTGGCATTTAAATTCTCTTTCATGTGCTTAACCATGTTTTTATTGGTTTGCGTGACACTTCAATGAAAGGTGATAGGCAGGGTATGCTATGTTAAAGTGAAATGCAGCATAGTAGTTATGGTTGTGAAGCATCACAATGTGCAGCCTCTTACAGCCCAGCTTTATTTCAGCATCTTCAGTACTATTTTGCTTGGCAGAAATTGATGGCAGCAGCACCTGTTTTTTGGCTTTCATTGAGGGTGGCGGGGAGTAAGTTACACTTATCCACATGCACCTTATGTGAGAGTGGCTGAAAAACCTGGAGTTGGAGCCAGAGCTTCTGCCACTTCCATCTGTACAGATTTTCAGCGAAGTGTATTCACCAGTGCATTATAAACTTAACCAGATATGCTGGTTTGCAGTAATGAGCATTTCTCTTTTAAATAATGTGACTTTTTTAGTCACAGCACTGTTCTCAGAACCTGATCTTCTGCAGCACATTAAAACTGAATAGTCCTGTGAATACTATGAACACACAAACCTACAGCTTAACATAGTCACCCAGCAAGCACCATGAAACAATGACTTACAAAAGGGGGCAATTATATGGATCTTTTAAAATTTTATTATAATCCTGATATTAATCAAGCATGACTAAGGCAATACTAATTCATATGCAGTTTTATAAATAGAAATAGTTGTCGAAGCCATATCCTTTTGGCTTCACATGGTAGGTCAGTTGATAGAACTAAGCATATTTTTATTGTTACTTATCACTTACGCCACTCTGGCACAGAGATAATAACAAGATATTTCAGCAGCAAGTATTAAACATACAGAGAAGTAGAAAATCGTACTTTATGCCATCTTCTATTTTGGGACATTCAGTGCAACGTCATCAAACACATGTGTTATGACAGATAGCTGTTATTCTCGTAGCAGGAGAGTTATGTCACAATCATAACAGAGTATGACTCCTGTAGCTCAAAGCTGTCGGTGTTGCTTTGCCATCAGTGCAGAACATGCCCAAGGTCTGTAGGAATATGTCTGATATTTAGTTGACGTGTTAACCTGGAGAACAACCGAATATCAAACATATCACACAGCTCTTGGTCTAGAAGAAGCCCCATTGGTCTGTCGTGTGTACCTGCAATTGAAGCAAAACACATCCTTTTCCTGAGGATGAAACAAACAGGTGAGAGAAATGAAAAAAAAAAATCTCCATGAAGGATAGCAAAAGATAGTTTGACATTAATGGAGAGAACTTTAAAGGATGGAGAGAAATTTAAAGATGGGAAACTTGAAATAAATTGTTGGATTGGAGCTGCGCTAGCTAGCACACAGAGTACTGAGGGTAAGATGGTAGACATTAGGAAAAGAGGGCCAGAAATGGTGTGACAAAGCAAGTCTGATGTCAAACCACACTCAGACAGGTGCATTAGGGAGAACATGTGGGTATACTGACACAGTAGTAGTGCAGACCAACACAGACACATCAGTTAAAACACTGGTACTCACTCAGAGTCCTCACATTCAAACATAGACAGACTGAGAGATTCGCACACGTAAACACAGAATAAGATATTGCGCATCTGTACTCACAATCACGATGTCTAGCCAGGTAGTCCTCTGCAATTAAGCATCACCATTATGGAGTTGCGATGTGTGTAATGAAATAAGTTTAGCAACCTGTCTTCTATGCGATGGAATGATAGAAGGCAGTTTAATACTTTGCTAGTAAAGTACTTCTCCTCATCCCCCAGGCTCTTTGTGGAGCACACTACAGCATGTATCATTGTGAAGATCCATTTTTATGTAACATGTATATGATGTGATGAACTGTCTGTCAGTATTGTGGTGAGTGTTCCTCTTGTGTCCTGTGCATCACCTAGTGCTAAACTATCTGTAAGTCAAGGTAGTAATGAATATGTTAGGATGGCCCTGTCTGTAATAATGCTGCAGTGAGTGTGCGGTAGTCTGTCTTCATGTGCATGCTAGTGTAATGGTCATTGTGGCGGTGTGCAGAAGCTGTCAGCCAGTATGGAGGTGTCCTGCTGTTGTGTGCGGTAATGTTGGTGGTGAGTGTGTAGGCATAGGATGAGTGTGTCTCCGAAGCGGTGTGTCAGTATAGTGGCTCGTGTGTCAGTATGCGGTTGGAGTCCTCTGTGGGACAGTGTTTATATACCCTGGCCAGTACTGGGACGTGCCTCAGCACATGGACTTTTTCTCTGTCTAATTAATGGTGTATTGATTAGTGAGCCCTGCAGCTCTTCCCTGTGCATTATGGGATCAATAAGGCTGATTTCCATTCATCTGTGAACTCACACTGTCAGGAACTTTCAAATACTCCAATACAGTATATATGCATACAGGGTCTCCAGGTTAGTGGGAAATGGGTAAATGCCAGTAAAGTATGTGCATGAAATATGTAAATGCCTGTAAAGTTTTTTTTTTTCTTTGACTTGCACAGGAGGAGCTTACTGGTTGGAGTTATAGTACTGTTTTTTTTCTGCATGTGCTATTATGGATTTTTACCACCACAAACTTCCTGAATTAGTTGTGTTACTAATTCCAGTGGCATTTTGCATTTCATGCCCAAATTTCCATTTTGGCATCAGTTGCATTGTTGATTTCACATAAAGGCTTACACATTAATTGTGCCTGTTCAAGTCAGGCTCCAAAACACTGAAGCCCATAGTTCAGCCCCATACACCCCCCCCCACACACACACACACACACACACTCCCATGACCATCAATAAAACCTTCTGCTCATTCCCCCAATGTTTCGCTCTTAACTGATCTCATTTCCCTGTTGCAGACCGTGAAGGTCACAATTTAATATCATCAGCCATATGTCAGGGTTACAAGTTTTCTGCCACTGAAGTCTGACAACGCAGAAGTCTGGAAACTGGGATGTAAACAACAGCTAGTTAAGAAACTTTTCACTTGTTTAACACTCAGTATAAAATATTATTTAAAAAATGTTTATTTATACAATATGTAAACTATGTATTTCTGTATATATATTTGAAAATATATTCAAAATTAGAATATATCTCCTGTAAAACATGCATTTTTTAGACATATGTTTAAGTAACACATTTTATGTTAAGGAAACAATGTCATTTTTTCTTTCCTTTTAGAGATCCAAGCACCCAAGGTGCTTTCACACAGAAGCTTCCCTGTCGGTGTGCTAAATTAAATCCATTGAAAAATGTAATTGGAATTTCAGTGTTGCATGCAAAACTCACTGCACTTCATTGCAATGATGTGCATGGAATTTGGCCTGTAAGATATTTTGGCAGCCCTTTACCAAGTTTGCTCATTATAAATTTGTAGGTGAATGCATTGGCTGTGTGATATAACCTGATACTGTTTGATGTTTCTCTGCATTATGCAAAAACATAAAATGAACTTAGCTGCAATATCCGTGAAAATTTACATCCTGTCTCACTAAACAAACACAGCGTTGTTTTCACCTGCTGACATATCAGCCAGTTCCTTTTTTTTTCAGTGGACTCAATTCAAATAAGATCAAAGAGTATAATTAAAGATGTACTCACTCCTGTGAAAGCTCTTTCACAGAACAGAACACAAAAGACAAATGATTTTCAATGCTTTGCGCTCATTATGAACAGTTTCCCAGCACTGTTCACCATCCATGACCAGTAGTAATTACACTTAATAATAATGAAAATGATAACATCGTTTATTTGTTTATTGCTTTTCTTATATATGATTCCCCATTCAATACTATATGATTGTATAATCACAATCATTAATAGTGAAAGACACTATTGTATTGAACGCTGCATTTCGTTATGATGGGAGAAGTTCCGTTTTTCACTATCCTGTTTTCTTCTGTCTATCTGAACCTCTGTTACCATCACAGCTGTACCCACCACTACCCCAAACAGAAACAATGACCTTCTGGAATCAGTTGGGCGGAATGGCAGTGCTCTAATTGCCTCCCTAATTGTAAGCCTCGGGACAGTGTTCTCTGGAGAAAGAATGGAACCGAAAGAGAGTGGGCGAGAGAGAGAGAGAGAGAGAGAGGGAGAGAGAGTTAAGAGTGGACATAGTCAATACTTCTGTTCACACACTACTCGGGTGATAGAACAAAAACTGTAACATTTTTTTTTCTTTTATGTCCAAACTAGACATTATTTTGAGAGAGATCTCTCTCCAAGAATAAAATGCACATTTGAAGCTATTTTCTTCTAAAAAGGAATCACAATAGCAAACACAAAGATATCGAAAAACTGACTGTTTAGTTTTCAGAGAGAACATCCTCATCAGCTTGTGATACAATATTGCACTACGGGTTATTTTATGTCTTGGGGAAATTTACATTCAAGTGTGTATATATATACATATATATATATATATATATATATATATATATATAAAATCTGATTTTCTGCACAGATGTATGATTGCTGTCTATCATCGTCATTGTCATTTCTGTGTCTTTAATTAAGACCTTTGGCCTTTCTATTACTGAGCGTATGAGTTAGTCAGTTGTAGAAAAGTATTTGCATGCTGTTAATTGTAAATACATGTAATCACACAACTGGCCTATGAAACCAAGTTTATTTAATCAAGTTCTGTGTTTAAGCTGCTCATTGGGTCTCCTGTCTCTTGTCAGAGGCTTTTGATTGGACATGTGGTTTCCGGGATGGCTGCTAGGGCAACGGAACGCCCATCACAAGGTGACCCTGTGATGATGAGATGGGGAGCGATGGGATGCAGCATTTCCAAATGGTCAATGCGAATGAACAGACATACACAGATGTATTACAGGGACAGACCCTAAGGGGGGGTCAGAGATACACACAGTCCCAGGCAAGGTTAATGACAGGAGAGGGGTACAGGGTGACAGGACTCAATTTCAATCCATACATACCCCAAAAAAAAAAAAATACACACAAAATGCAGAAATACACACACAAGCAAGGGAGAAGGTACGAGATAGAAATGATATCCTTAAAGGGAATATTTCACATTTTGAAAATATTAATATTCAGTGATCACCAACAGCTATAGTAACTGTAATTGTAAGTTTTACTTTTCACTTTTCAATGCCTTTAATCCATAAAAAAAAACTTAAGTTTTGGGGCAGCCATCAACATAAAGTGGTGGTGGGGGGTGAAGAGATGGTGGTGAAGAGAAACACAGCTGGAACAAATAAAACAGATACAAAGAACCAGCTGCAGGTCTTCATCCATTTTATCTTTGGTTTGTCTTGCTTTCTCCCTGCTCCATCTCTTTCTCTGCCTTGGAAAGACAAAGAAATACACCTGTGTTAGCTTGGCACAGTGGATAAACATTCAACCGCATAGTGCAGCATCTGTACAACTGTGAACATACAGTAATAAGACACTCAGTCTATTTGACAAAAAGCAGACTGGTTCCTCCCTCTGCAAACAGTGAGAGATGAGGGGAGAATAGATGTGTTCCAAGAAAAGCAGTGAATCAGAGGAGGAAAAGGGATAAGCGAGAGTCTGGCCTTAAAGTTTTCACCTTAAAAGACTTTTAAAGTAATTGATCTTCACAAAGCTGGACAGTTCAGGTCAAACAGAAAATGATATTGAACAGATCATACACTGTTCAAAACTGGAAAAAAAAAAGAATTAAGAGCGCCCCTTCACTGTGTCAATACAAACAGTTTTTTCATATAAAATGCTGTGTTAGACAGGACAACTGCAATATTATTCAAAAGGTTTGACTCACAGATAAAGCGGAACATGGGGAACACAAGTAAGAGGAAAGTGAAATGGACAGACAACACCTACAGTATGAGACAGCCTAAAAGTAGAAGTTGCAGTGATAAAAAGTGTGTTTGCTTTTCTTTAAGAGGAAGAGATAGGTAGAAATCTACAGAGCTTGTTGAGTCATCAGCATTGAAACAGCCACTCCAGATCTGGGTTATAGTGTACTTAAATCTACCATTGGTGAAAACAGACTGCAGGGGGCACTGGTGTGTTTTCATTGGTGGAAGCCCAAACTGTTATTTACTACAGGTATTTTTAATGCAACAGTTCATCACCGAATCATTATTTTGTGTGACGGGATATATTGTGCACACTTTCTCACCTTCCTTATTGACTGACCAACAGATAAAATGTTTGCACAATGGGCACATACACTATATGGCCAAAGGTATGTGGACACCCCTCCCAATTATTGAGTTCACGTTTCAGCCGTACCAGTTGTTAACAGGTGCATAAAATCAAGCACATAGCCATGCAATCTCCATAGACAGACCTTGGAAGTAGAATGGGTCATACTGGAGAGCTCAGTGACTTTAAACGTGGCACTGTCATAGGATGCCATCTTTGCCACAAGTCAGTTCGCGAAATTTCTGCCCTGCTAGATCTGCCATGGTCAACTGTAAGTGCTATTACTGTCAAGTGGAAGCGTCTAGGGGCAACAACAGCTCAGCCATGAGGCGGTAGACCACGCAAACTTACAGAGCGAGGCCGCTGAGGGCTGACAAATCTGGGTTTGGCAGATGCCAGGAGAGCGCTACCTACCGGAATGCACAGTGCCTTCTGTAAACTTTGGTGGAGGAGGGATAATGGTCTGGGGCTGTTTTTCAGGGTTTGGGCTAGGCCCCCTAGTTCCAGTGAAGGGTAACATTAGACAATTAGAATAGAAAGACATTTTAGACAATTGTATGCTTCCAATTTTGTGGCAACAGTTTGGGGAAGGCCCTTTCCTGTTCCAGCATGACTGTGCCCCTGTGCCCAAAGCAACGTCCATAAAGACATAGTTTGACAAGTTTGGTGTCGAGGAACTCCAGTGGCCTGCAAAGCCCTGATCTCAGCCCCACTGAACACCTTTGGGATGAATTAGAACGCCAATTGCGAGCCAGGCCTTCTCGTTCATCCAACATCAGTGCCTGACCTCACAAATGCTCTTTTGGCTGAATGGGCACAAATTCCCACTGACAAACTCCAAAATCTGGTGGAAAGCCTTCCCAGAAGAGTGGAGGCTGTTATAGCTGCAAAAGGGGGGGGGCAACTCCATATTAATGCCAATGGGTTTGGAATGGGATGTCCAATAAGCTCGTATAGGTGTGATGGTCAGGTGTCCACATACTTTTGGCCATATAGTGTAACTTCAAACACGTTGTTGTGTGTGTGTGTGTGTGTGTGTGTGTGTGAGTGAAAGAGAGAAAGAGAGGGTGTGTGACTGAGTGGGTCAGAATGCTGCTAGACCAGTCTTGTTGGAGGCGCACAGCTTTTCTTCTCTCAACCTTGAGAGCCATTAATTGCAGTAATTAAAGAAACGAAGCTTTGACAGTGCCAGAACACGAGCTGATTTTCCACTTCTACCACAATTCTTTTGGCATTTTTTTTTTAAATTTAATTTGATGTTAAAGAGGTACTTGTAGTCACTGTCATTTCCTGCAGCTTTTGTTTCTTGCTTCCTTCTCTTTCTCTTCCATGCATGGCAGCGTTGGGTTTCTCCTGTATTCTCTTTCCTCTTCCTTTTTTCTACCTTTTTCCTTCAACAAATGCAAGGCACTGTCCATCATTTAAAGAGGTCCAATTGAATACATTGTCTGCCACATAGGACCGGGCTTACACATGCGAGGCTGAAGAAACACGTGAATATGCGTGCTACCGCGCACACACTCGCACACACACAGTGAAATCCTTTCATCCAAAACATGCAGCACCAGAGCAGGAAAAGTACTGAAGCACATGTGACATAATTCCTTGTCCTACCTGAGCTTTTTGAAGCAGCTGGGTGTTCACTTCTGTTTTCCTGCCTCTGCCTTTGGGGCCTCTGCCTTTGGGGCCTCTGCCTTTGGCGCCTCTGCCTTTGGCGCCTCTGCCTTTTCGGGGGCTGCCTTTTCGGGGGCAGGCTTTTCGGGCGCTGGCTTTTCGGCCTCCGGGATTTCATTCCCACACAGTTTACTAAAAGGAACAGCATTCCACTTTCTTCTAATTTCTCATTTCAACATTTTCCTTAAACAATATGTAGAACATTTTATAACAGTTTTTAAAATGTGCAAACAGCATTCCAGAATGATTACAAGGTCACTTGTATGTTGAACTGGTTTTATTTCACACTACGTTTTATTCACTCTTTTGGTAAAAGCAAGTTGAACGTCCTTCTTGCCTCACATTTCAGGGTTATTTTTTTGTTTTCTTCATATCTCCTAGTCTGTGTTACACTTATGAATACAACTAAGGATATTCACAACTTCTAATAAACTCTATGTGATGAAACCAAGGAGGTGGACCCCCTCCACTTTACATACTGCAGTGCACAAGCTAATGAGGCCACTTACTTGCCCTCTTGCGAATCTTTCTTCACAAAGGCACACACTTTGCTCTTCTGTGCCATCTGTTGCTTGAGGTCACCGGTCTCCTTGGTCCAGGCTTCCTTTTCCTTGTCAAACTGAGCTACACAAAGTTTTAAATATTAAATTCTGAACACTAAATTATTTTCAGGAGATATGAATTTTCATACGATCAAAGCGTGATGTGCGTTTGATGTGGTTATTGCGGTACTTCTAGTTGGCTTGGAGTCTGTCTAAGGGATTGCTCCTGGCCATTGGAGACATGGGTAGAGAAGACTGATGCTGATGAAATGAGAATTTTAATGAAGGTTTTAACAGGACAGGCAAATATTCTGATGTTGGGGTTCCAAACACCTTCCCCCAACCCCAAAATACAGTTTTGACGGTAGAATGTGTTTGAAGATATAGCATTTTCAAAGTGGCCATGGCTTCTGAAGGTTTCTTTGTTTCCATCAACAAAATAGTTTCCACTGATATCACGAAGACACACAGCCCAAAACATCACATTTATTCTGACTGTGGGAACACTATACATCTGCAGTGACTTTAAACTGCCAGGTGTTAAAGATCACCAATGTTCCCACAAAAGGTCATGAACTTTGAACCTCCCCATATGTTACATATTTTATTTGAAGAAATGCAAAAGAACAGCGTCTTACCCTTAACATTTTTCTGCTCTCCATCAATGCTTGTTATTTCATCATTCATCTTTTTCTACAAAATTGATTAGAGGGAAGAGGGCAATACAGAGTAAGAAAATGGATGAGCAACATAAATCCCTTTTAACATCCTGTAAATGCACGTTTACAAACGCACCTACAGAATTACATATAATTTCCCCAGGACCTCCTTTTATATTCCCTGTTCCCTATACCTCTCCTATTTCCATACACCTCTCCTCCAACTTCTTGAGTTCAGATACACTGAGCTCTGTATTGCCTCTTTGTCATGTATTAGTAATGTAATGAGTTAGTCCTGTAACACATACAGTGGGTGTCTGAAGTGGTGCGCATCTGAAGTGGTGCGCAGTGGTGTTAGCAATTCTTATTCTGCCCTTACTTTTTGTCACCTTCTGCTATCACCCTGCCTCCTCCCTCCCTCCACCTTTCCAACATTGTTCCTCTGTTCTCCGTGCTTTCTCTTGCCCTTATCGTCTCCCCATTAATCCCACACCCGTCCTATCCCTTCCTTTGCCCTCTCTCCCCTTTGTATCTGTGCACCCCCCTCCCCCCCTCCCCCTTTCCCACCTTCTCTCCCTGGCAGGCCTCGGCTGCAGTCTTCAGCTTCTTAGCCTCTGCTTCATTGGCCCCCAGCTGCGTTTTCAGCTCTGCTACCAGACTGCTGCTATCATCCAGCTGCTTCTGCAGTTTGTCCACATCAGCTTGATACTCTCCCAGCACGTCCTGAGTCACCCGGACCTTTATGTCCAGGAAGGAGGACTTCTTGGAAACGAGGATCATCTCTTTCTTCTTCATGAAAATGAACACGGCTAGCACTGCACTGGTCAGCAAAGAAGCGACCATAACCAGGATAGGCAACTTCATGATGATCTAGACGGTTTTGTATGCAGGCAAGCGAATGCGCATCTGGTCTATCAAAGAAAGACAGAGCGAGGGCGAGAGACAGAGTATATTTAAGTGGTTATAACATATATTTGGTAGATCCTGTCTCACGTGATGTCAGCAAGTTTCTTTCTCTCTTTCTCGTTCGCTCGCCTCCAATGTATACTCTCCGAAAGACAAGGATCGCTCTTTGAGTGTTATTATTTTCTATTTTGTTGTTCGATCGCTTTCTCCTTCCTTTAATCTTACTACGCCTCTCACGCCCGCGAGCTGCCAGTTCTCCACTCAGCAGTAGACAAGATCTCAGCACTTCTTTTCTTCAGATTGACAGAGGAAATATTGAAAGAACGAAGAGGGGTGTGTTTTCTCAACCAACCTGTTGCTGTCTCCGCCCCCTTAGGTGTCTAAATAAGAAAAATAGCCCGCAGAAGATACTGTAAAGTACGTAAAATTAATTCTCTCAGATACAAAAACGGAACAGCTGTTAATATACACGAGAGTACTCACTATAGGACAAGCAACTGAAATTCGGAGTCGTTTTAAACTCCGATGACTAACTATTACAACGATATACGTTATAAGCAGGTGTTTTGTTCCAAAATTATTGGGAAGATTACATTTGTAAAATCGTTTATAAATACATGTACATGTTCATAAATACATGTACATGTGAATAATTACCTTTTGGGTGGAGGATTAATATTTGAAACATACGAATGGATGGAGGTTAAAATTCTATCGCAAGTTCCCCCTTAGAAATGTAGACATCAAAGTTAAATGAAATTAATGTCAGAAATAGATGTCACCCCACAGTTTTTAAACATAAGAAGGAAGTAAATTAAATGCACAAATGAATATGCTCAACATAATATAGTCACTTCATAAATTACAAAACTTGTGAACATTAAACTTATTCTGATTTGGATCCAAGGTTGGCCATTCTTTAATGCATTTTTCCTAATGGTGTTCATTTGTTGCTTATAGTGGCAAGATGGGGGAGGGGTATAGATAAGCAGGCGAGAGCAACTGTAGGGAAATTATTTGTACCCTGGTTTATCTTGTCTAACCGCTTTTTCCCGCATGACAGTATGCACTACGGAGACAGTCACCTGCTGCTTCAAATGTCAGTTTGAAGTGGTTTTACAAAGTCTGTGTAGCACAGCTTAACGCTAAAACAAACAGTAATAAGAAAGGTGTGGTCAAAATGCAATCCAATATGGGCAATTTTTCTGAAATAACTAAGAGGAGAAAACAATGACAGAGCCTGGTTCCTTGTGTTCCAGCCCCATACTTTCTTTCTCTTTCTTCTTTTTTTACTGCGTGTCTCACCCGCCCTCTGGTCCTATCAAACAGGAAGAGCTGGTTAAAAGTCACTCGACCAGAAGTAGTGTGTATAGGGAGGGACAGAGGTGTTTGAGCAGAGGGAAGAGGAAGGGACGGACAGACAGGTTATGATCCAAAACTGAGAGAAGTGGTTAGGCAGACAGGTACACGTAAACACGTCCTCACACCATTCCTTTTTCCTCTCGGCTCCCCTGTGGACCCCTGTCTCAGCAGAATGATGCGGGCGGCAACCGCGCTGGTCGTCGTCTGCCTCGGCATTATGGGGGTCCTGATGTACCAGACCTTCCAGCAAGAGATGTCCATGCGAGACATCAAGGCCCGGATGCAAACTGCCTCAAACCAGGTGCGCAAAGGGGAGGAGGAGATCATCCAGGCAAAGCTGAAGATCCAGGAGATCAATGCCCTTCTCTCTCCTATTGTCCTGAGGAAAGATGACCTGACAAAGAAGAAGCAGGAGATGAATGCTGCCAACGGAAAGGTTCAGAAGACTGTGGAGGAGTGCAATGCTGAAAAGGTACAGAATAATTTTCTGCAAGGTTATCCTGCTGATGTAGAATAACGTGAACTAGAACAGAGTTTTAAACAGTTTATGTGTTTAATGTGTATTCTTATTAAGGAAGTACGGTGACAATCTAACAGCAGTAGAAACTGCTAATCAATGTGAGGAGACTGAGAATGTCACATTTTGAGAAAAACTAAAGAATAAACTAAGGCTATGCATAGTAGGTGTCCCTCTGAGTGATATCAAGACATTGGTGCAAGCTAGACTTTGTAGCATCTTGGTCACCCTGCCCGAATAGTGTGTTAATGTTTAACAAATAATGGACAAAAATCAAATAATGTAAACGAGCTAAGTTACTTTTTAAAAAACGATACACCTGTGCCTGTTTCCTAGCACCTGCTTTATTGTTGTCTCCTTGACTACACAGGGCTGGTAATATAGCTCCTTTTCATTGCAATTTTAGGACCCTGTGTAGTAAGGGTAATGTAGTAGAAATATGATGTCCAGTTTCTCACAATGATACAGTATACTGCAGGTATGAAGACAACTCTAATGTGTTATTTACATCATTCTGTTAATATGCTCACATGAAGTGACTTCAAGATACTAACAGTGATGATCATACAATAATGAAACAGATGACATTGGAGTGATGTTTGACTGCCAAACATGTGTTTAACTGCCAAACATAGCTGACAGATTGCTAATGTTTTAATGCCGTGCAAATAAAAACTGGTTTTATTGCAGTCCTGGCTGCATATTTAAATTAACAATCACTTGTTTACTGCACTGACTTTAATCTCCCTCCCCTTTGCATGACCTTTACCCTGTATCTCCAATTGTCTCACCTATTCACCCAATTCTTCTGTCTCCCTGCCCATATTTCCTTCTTTTCTTTTTCCTTTCACACCCAAGACAGAGGCAGAGAAAAAAAGGACTGCTGTAAGTGAATCTCTCAAAAAACTGAAAGGTAAGGCTACTTATTTTGTTGCAGGGATACACTATTGTTTTTTATTATGGTACTTTAATTGCCCATCCCCAACATTTCTAACCTGCCACTCCTCTGTCCATTTGGTCCTAACCAGCCCCCTGTGTATACCTGTATACTTAATGTGTCCTTTATTCATGAAGTCCTTAAATTAATCTAAGTGTCTGTGCTCCTGTTGCAACCCATAACCCATCTGCACCCCTTACAATTTTGTGTGTACTTTACAAACCATTAACTGTGACATCCAACATTTATTTCATTTTGTTTATTTAGTTTACGTCCACAATTTTCTGTTGATAAAGTCAAATCAAACAATTATGGAGGCTGTCTGAGGAATTTGTGAAGGGCTCGGCCAATAATCTGGCACTGACAATCATTAATCAAACAAGCCAAACCCATCTTACTTAAAATGAAACAGGAATGTAGACCAACACGTTTTAATGAATCTATGAATGCTGTTTTGTGTGTGCCAAAATGTGAACATGCATGAACAGCATTTTAAACCATAATCCCTACTCACTAAACTCCACCAGTCTGGTCCTGAATACTGTGAGGTGTTCATGGTTTATGGTATTGGTATTTATTGATTGTTCTCTCTCCTCTCTCTACAGATGAGCAGGAAGCAGAGAAAAAGAAAGCAGAAGAGGAAATAAAAGGCCTGAAACAGCAGATTCTAGATCGGGATAAGAAGTTGTGTGAATTTGTGGACATGAATCTGGAGGAAGGAAAGTAAGTATAGGGAGCGTTTCTATTCCATGAAGCCATGTGTCATGTGTCATCACAGAGACCCTGTGTCCCCTCATACTGTGTACCTTTTTTTACAGGAAGCTGTGTGGAGTTTTTGAGGCCCCAAAATAAGACCTTCAGCAGTGACCCCCACCACCACCACCACCACCAAATTAGGACACTTCGCAGCCCCCAGCCCCCCCCCCACCCCCATACATAAACACACACACACACACACACACACACACACACAAACACATACACACACAACCACCACAATGCACACATGCATACACACACTCTCATGTTTTGCATTGAAAATAAAAACAGTTTTTATAGCACTAAATTGTACAATGCATTGTTTGTAGTAAGCACTTCACTTCCTGAGCAGTTTCAGTGTTTGTGAAGACTTTTGAACATTGCCAGCAGTGTGCATAGCAATAAACTGTACAGTGCATGTGCATGAGTGTCATAGTCAGGGCAGTGTATTCATTGTTTTTAGACTGGCAGGTAAGCATTGCAGTTGAACCAGTTTACCCGGACATTTGGAGGATGAAGACCGTCTACTGCTGCCAAACTAGTCTGTTTGCATTCTGTAACACTGACATTCCCCGATCTCATTTCCTCATCAATCCATGCTGATACACATAATTTAACACTACACTATGCCCTCTGTGTGCTACTATATTACAAATAAGTTAAAGATGAGCTTATTAGGTTGGCGTAAATACGAGAAAGTAAAACTTGCAACTTTATTGGCTGACTTTCATAAGGGGTGTGTCAGCAATACCAATGGTAATATATTATTTTGTGACATGGTTTGCTATTGACTAGGTTTATGGTGCTAGTTTTTTTCTCAGCAGACACCATTATTAAGGGTGACCTACAGTACACAGCTGACATCCTATCCATTTACACAGCTAAATATTTATTGAAGCAATTGAGGGTTCCCTGCACCTAGATATTCATTTTCAGTTACCTTGTCACAACAATACTTTGCGACATATTCCTCCTTCTGGTTCTTTCCCTAGTCAGTCTAAAACAGAACAGTTTCATTAACTCTCATTAATAAACTCCCAAAGAGTCAAATGTCATCGTTTGTCATTCTTTATTAGAGAGATTTATGACATTCACATTTTAATCAGTTTTACAATATGGTGATCACACTGGCTAGTTTTTCTGCTTTGTGCCCCACCCCAAACCTTCTTTTATCCAAGGAACAAAACAGGAATTTTGCTTCAGGGGGAATAACACTTTGTGGTCTATATCCTTTCTTTATAAAAGGCCTTTCCAATCAGGTTCAGTTCCACTGTATACTGCTGCCTCTCCTGTTCCAGGAGGTTTTGCAAAGCTGCTCTGCGCACCTGTAGGGACAAAGACATGTACATTGTCAATTAAACTGAGTATGAGAGAGAGTATGATTGTTCAGCAATGTAGGGCTCACCGTAACGAAACTGGAATTTCATATAGGGTAATATTGAAACTCTGAGGCTTGCATTCTGGTAATTACAAAACGACATACCACATTGATTCAATGCACTAAAACTGATTCCATAATCAAAGTACAACAAAATGCAACTTGTATCAACTTACTACAGTTCAATGGATAAAACCTCAAGCAAACTTTCACAAGGTGCTGACGGAAAAATAAGACCAGAGCTGGTCCCAAAAGACCAAACACAGCCTGCCCCACTGGCAACACATGCCCAGCAAGCATCATATACTATGTATCTGTTTGCTGGGTAGACAAAGCAAAACAACCTCTGACTGTGGACTTGAGCTATGGACTAGCTGCCTCTACTAGATCATTTGCTTTTTGAACTCACCGCATGGAAGACCATATTATTGGGTAACCCAGTGCTGACTGAAAGTATACAACTGCAGACAAACTGAATCCACGGACATTTTTCCACACCTTCCTTGTGCAGCACGTGTTAAATAGCTTCTTATTACCCAGTCTCAGTTTCTTTTCTGCCAGGCCCTGCCAGTCTTTCTGTCACTTACTCCCATACTCAATCGCTCACACACCCAACCATTTACCAGGATCAGTGCCGTGCGCCCCAGAGCAGCCTCCCTCTCCAGTGTCAGTTGTCTGTGTCTGTTCGAAAGCGATGAGTCTCCCTGAGCCCATCTCCTAAGCTCAGCCATCTGCATTACAGTCCTTGCAATGGACAGACAAGAAGAATGCAACCATGTTGGACACTGAAATCTTAGCTGCACAGTTAATTGGCTGATGGCTAGTTTGGCAAACCAGTTCTGTCCAATTGATGTAAGAGAGATGTAAGAGGTAAATGCAGAGAGGAGGTCCAAGGCATGCAGATGGAAGAGGGGTGGGCCTTTCAAAAGGGGTCTATTTTAATTATATTATGTGTCGTTATTCTTTACACCATTTGGCCAGGGGAGTTGGTAATACTTTAGTTGCAAATAATTTACAGGCTCAAATAAACAGATTAAGTTCCACACCTGTCCGCTTCTGCTGCAGTGAGGGAACCTGTCTATAAAACAGGAAGGAAAAACTTGAGGTTAAGACACTAGATTAATGGTACTTGTACTGTATACATTTGTAGTTTTAGCTGTTTCATTAGCATAGACACGACAGTTATCTAGACCAACCAACCTGGCTAGTTTAAAACTGCTACTTCAAAATGTCGAAACTATTTGTCCCCTGGTAAATGACGACAGGTGGAGGTATTTACGATCATTCAGCAGCGTTTACAGGTAGGGACAACTGGCAAAAAGTATTGACACAATGAGTGTAAGTCTTATCAGCGCCGACGTCTTACCTCCATACTGTTCCACTCTCTTTGTACAGGTTTGTTCAACGGTACATTATCCGTATGGTTCATACAGAATCAAACTTTTTTTTTAATATTTTCGAGAGGTAAACATAATCTTTTTTTGTATCTGAGTTTAAACAATACTTGTGTTTAAAAAAAAAAACTACAAAAACTTTAAAGAAATTTTCGACCGAAAGAATGTTGCCTTTGGCCTTGACCAGCGATTGCGTTGACATGACAACAATACAACAAATGCACGTTACTCTTAACACGTGACAAAAAGAACGTTGATGAGATCGAAGCTGAACAATTGCTGCGGACTTCCTTTGATCTTTATACTCTGTGTACAGATATAATACTGTGGAGGGCTACACCACGTCCCATCCAGATGAAATACACATCAGTGAATTCACGCAGCGTACGAGTCACGTACGCCAGGAATGTACACCAACGGTATGCATACAGTAGCAACGTAGTTACGACACAGTGGTTACGCATGGTGTCTCGTGTGCGTCGTACAGTATATAATTTTTCGTGAAGTGGCGTAAAGATTGACAACGGCTTGCACCAATAACCTTACTAAGAATGCTTATCACATGACTAAACCAACACGTTTTCGTCCCTCCTCCAGGAAATAGGCGTCTTGATGATGGGTGACGACACCATGCCCGTCCGTTGTGAAAGTCATTGATTGTACCGGCGAAGCGCACAGTCGTGTGGGTTATAGCTAGCTAGCTGTGTCTTATATCAACATATTTCTGTTATCTCGTATTTAATCTATATGAATGGACAATTTGTATTGTTTGAATGTACTCGGATAGGCGGGAATCCATTAAAAGACATTTTGTTATTAAGCTAACTTTCAGAGAGAGGGCGCGTGGTAAGATAGCTGGAATAGCTTCCCAGCCAATAACAAATCTTGGGTTAGCTACACATTTTCTTAATCATTAGGGAATATTAACTTTAATGGGCTGGCTAGCGCCCTTATTGAAAGTATTGATGTATGATACGTATGATCGCTGATTAACTCTACCAAGAACTAAAGCACCAGGCTAGCCAGTTATAAAGCTTAAGTACTTTTTAAAAATATAGTTTATTCGTTTTGTTGGAGTTTTAGGCAACTGGAAACATTTATCGAGTGGAGAAGTACCGTTACTTTGTAATCATGCTGCGACACGGTTTACAAATGGCGAGGGGACTTTGTCAATTAGTGAGTCATAAATTCTCAGTCGGTCTTCACAGAAACATCATGAAGCATCTGCTTCCAATCAATGCTACAGGACACGCTTGGTCCCCCCTCCGGAATATTCGGGCAGTTACGGTAAGGCAGTTGTCTGCGCAGATGCGGACGTATTGCAGTTTTTTTCCTGTGTGGAAACTGATGAAATGACTGGAAACATTTCATCTGTCAGCTAGCTCTATGGTATTTTTCCCCTCTTCCTGTTGACTCATTGACTTTGCTCATGTCCGTGTCCACCTATGCTGCTCTATGCCTGTGCATCGTTATGTGCATCACAGTATTCCCCACGTTTCTCTCCCTGTTTTAATTGAAGTCTGATGATGTCACTAGCGATGTCTATTTTTTCAATTTTCGACTAGGCTCCAATTATGTAATGTCGTTTATATCCAGCAGATGGCGCCATGGCCTTTCTCCTCCTCCCAGCCGCGTGATTACAGTTTACCGAACGCCTCCTGGAGTGCAGAGATGCAAAGACTGTATGACCACTACAGCAGCATGTGTGAAGTGGAGGCCGAAGGTGGTGAGAAAAAGAAAGGAGCCTGGAGAAGGCTTCCCAGCTACAACCGCACTCTCAAGTATGCTACAGGTATGAAAGTGTCCTCAGTCCTCTCCCTCTTTTTCTTTGTAACGTTTTCACTGGCTCAGTGGGTATGCTGCATCAAACTAGCATTTTGTGTGAGAAAATTGAATATATATATATATTGTGTGTGTGTGTGAGAGAGAGAGACAGACAGAGAGGGGGGTTCAGTCCCTTTTGTATTGTCTCAGTCCCTCACTGTTTATACAGGGGGGCAGTGCCTGAGTAAGATGCTGCAGGCCAAGGCCCGCCTCTTCACCCGAAATATAGAAGAGCAGGGAGCCGGGTTCGAGTATGTGGTCTTCATCAATAAGGAGGAGAAGACCTGCGTTTGTGTATTCCAGGCTGGGCATCTGTTGGAGGGTCCTCCAGGGTGAGGTCCAACTTTGCAACTTTTCAGTTTATATGCCTCTTTACAGCAGTACATAATCCTGGGCTGAACTAGTGTACGCACAAATATTATGTATCATGCACGACTATACAATGCAGGGCATGTTTTTCTGTTGAACTCATCTGTGTTTGCAAGACCAGTGTGTCTCCTATCAGTCGTGGGGAAATAAGTGTATGTATTCACAGGCACGTCCATGGAGGAGCGATAGCCACCATCATCGACTCTGTGACGGGCACTCACGCCACTTACGTTTCTGGACCCGTCATGACTGCCAACCTCACCATCAATTACCGCAGGTACCTGGCCACCGACTGATCCCACTCTCCTTTAAGTTACTGATTTGCTAAGCAGCTCTTTACTGGCATTGTCAATCTGCAGCACGTCACAGAAATTCAAAAGAAAGGCAAATGATAGCCGTAGTATAATACCGGTTACACGGTGCATTGTTGAAATGATGACTAATATGTGCGGAAATGACAACTGAAAATAATGAGAAGCTGCAAGAAACAATTATGCTCATAATATGACGAAAGTGGAAGCCAACAAGAGCAGGTAACGTAGCGTGTATGTGACACAATGAAAAGCACAGCTGGATTTTGCTGCTCACCAGCTGATCGTTTAATGTCGTACTTATGTTGATGTCACAGTCTGTGTTGCGTGGGCTTAGACACATTTGGAGCACTGGTTGTGGAGCAGAACACGTCAGCACTCTCACTCCAAACTGAATCATATGCAGAAAAAAAGCAAAGTGGTATTCAGCATGCCATTTCCTTTAAAGCTGAAGTCGCAAACTGTTTTGCTGAGCGATCCAAGTGCTGCACCAACTTTTCTGATGAATTTGGCAGTTCTGTTGAATGATCAAATAATCATTTAATCATTTGATTGAATAATCAAAAAGGAAAATTCCACTTCATGAAGACTGTAATTACGGTGATGGTGATGCTTAAATGAATGCTGATTTTTCTGTTTCCCTTTGCCCTGTCTCTACCTCTTCCTAAGAATGACCTCCTGCCTCCCTTCTGTTTGCTGTGCTTTGCAGTGGGGCACACCCTCTCTGGGCACCGTGTCTCTGAATATGTGGTCTGCTAGAGGGTCCATCTGATCTCTTTCCTTCTCTAGCCCTGTCCCTCTAGGCAGCGTGGTCTTGGTTCATTCTGCACTGGAGAAAGTGGAGGGACGGAAGACCTTCATTTCCTGTCAGGTGACCAGTTCAGATGGCACTAAGCTGCATACAGAGGCCACAGGTACAGTTGCATACAACTCCTATCGGCTGTACAAGCTCAGGGAATCACTGCAGTGCTCGTGCGCATGTGACACACGTTTGACACACTGCATGACCCAGTGCACATGGGTTTGCACATGTTGCACAGCCCATGACACATGTCTGCTGGAGTCATGTGTTATCCATTCAGACCATGCCAAAAATGTACCTGACCATTGTATGGCATTTGTGAAGATTAAAATAAAACAAGCTGTGAAGTGCCACTCCTCACACATGATGCATGTATGTGGTGCTCTTATGCATTGCCAATTATTTTGTTCACATTGCAGCACACTTAGAGATTGAAAATATGGTTATCCCTCTCTGATTGTTTGTCTCCCTCTCTTTTTCCTTTTTGTGTCTTTATCAGGCTTGTTTGTGTCAATCAATGTGTCCCACCTGTTTGGGGCCTGATGTGCAAAAGTCGTGCTGTATGGACTTCAGCTACCACAGTAACCAAATCACATCAACAGAACAAACGTAAAATGTGCCAGTTCAGGCCAGTAGACTGTACCAGTGTGCCTGTGTAAACATTCTTGTTATGAATGACCAGTTCAGCAGGCAGCTTACCTCTACCAGTATCATGAAGTACCTAGTGTCTTTGCACTTGCACAGACTCATTCTTGATGCCTTAAGGAGTGACTCTAATGTCTCTCTGTGCTGTTACAAACTTATATCCTGTTGATAGTGGCATCTTATTTAAGATTTCTTAATATCAAAGGTGTTTAATGAAGGTATTTATTATTATAAAAACTGCTCTCTGTAGCTACTGGTGTATATTTATTTCCAGTGTATTTATTTATTTTAAAGTTGTTAATAATTAATTTTAAGTTGTTAATATAATAGGCTTGGTGTGTCCAGTGGGGTGAACACTGGGATGTTCTTTCATGTTTTTACCATAATTAACGCAAATTGTGAGCTCTAACAGCTTAATAAAACTAGTCAGAACAAAATGGTTAATGCATCTAGTATTGATCCAGTCTGTTGGTATTTCGTGAATTATGTCATTTGAATGTTCCTATGATTGTTTGCATGCACACTCACACACACATATATTGCATTACCACAAAGATCAGCACTACAGACTATTGTCAAATTTTAAATTTTGAGAAACTGTCGAAGTATTTTGGTCTTCACTAGATGGTGTAGATGAGTCACAGAAGCAGGGTTCTGAATCCCATCAATGCCTTCGCGAAGTTTCATCGAATGAGGTCTGTAAGTGTATTGGTCTTTGTCCTTTGTTAGCGCCAGTTCAGTGTGCTTATCACACTATGAAATGACTTCCAAATGACCTCAAGACAGAAATTTGTAGAGATGGTGCTATTGAATAACTTTCACATACCTGCTAACTTTACGGTGGAATCCAGTGCTGGGTGTGGCCTATAACTTCTGATCAGGCTTTATAAGTCTCAGCCAAAGGGTTGAGCAGTCTTGTTTGAAGGGAATGCTTGTACATTGTGTACTGAATTAATTAAATTATCATCCCAGAAGTTGGGAGGGTTAATTCTACACAGTCTATTTACTACTAGAGAGATTTCTCAGATAACAATGTTTGTTGCGATGCAACATTGAAGAACTTTGCCTCGGTAGGTATAGCAAGTTGAACTTGTGAATGTGAATGAAAACATGCATTGTGATCAAAGAAATTTAGGATGAAGGATAACACCTTCTAGTTTGGGGATTTCCACAACTTGAGTCTATCACCCCTTGTCAAGTGTGACAAACCTAGACAGACTGATGGAATCAAGTCAAACAGAAAAGAAGTGGCAGACAAGGAAACCATAACAAGAGGATGAAATAATTTCGCACCTCTCCACCCACTCTTTCACTCTCCTCTTTCTCACTCTTTAAGTTTATGAATGGAAATGTTCCGGTAATGCTTAAGAGAGAGGCAACAGGGTGTTACTGTAAAAATTGACACATTTTGCACATCTGACAGCTCACAATTGATCCAAGAAGGCTTTTGAACAGACACCCTGTTTGATAAGTCAGGAAAACTTAATTGCTCTCTCAGTACAAGCAAAATGTATTCCAGAGCTATGCTAAGTGCATTTATATTAACTAATTTTGCTATGCCATTTTTTAAATACTGCTGTGAAGGAGTGGTGAAATGAATATTGTTTAAGCAGCACTTTTAAGTGTGTGAATCACTGATTGATAATTCAACATGAAGAGAGGTGCCAACACTGAGTATTTCATAGCAAGAAGTGAGGCAAAAGTTTACTGTCAAATAATTTACTTATTTAGAATGTCCCCAAAGTCACCTACATGTCAACAGTGAATTCATACATTTATAGACATGTACTGCCTCATAGTTTAACCCAGAACTTGAACATTAAAGATTTCCCTGAATGTTTACAGCCATGCATTTACTAACCAAAAACAGGTTTCATATTGCTGTTGTCTCTCCATTTCTTAAATGCTATAACAAGAACATGGACATGGATAAGGGATGACAGTTGAATTCCCATGTCTAGCACAGATTTGGACTTTTGATTCAATATGACAAAGAGAAACTGGTACTTGCTTTGAACCCCCACACATCACCCTCCACACAAACTCCCACATGTGTGTGCACACATGCACACACACTTCCATACCGTGTGTGAGTTTGGGCTTGCTGGTGTGGTTTTTAGTGTTGCAGTGTCTCTCGCTCTCTGTACCTTTGTGGTAACCTGGTGTCAATATCCATACTCACAGAGGCCCCTCATATCTGGTTCTGAGGTGAGGGTATTTAGGACAGCAACAGAGGCCTGCACATTGCTGCCACATAGAGTAAGCCGAAGATAGGCTTTGGCGAGGGTAGCTATGGTCTGAGGAGGAAATACAGGTTGTGAAAACAGATGGGGGACAAATGGAGAAATTTCTAATCATGCCCTTTACGTTAAAACCACATAAAGGACATTTGCAGACCAAAAGGTGCCCATGCATGGACGCACACACATATTAATTACAGAGGCTCCTAGATGAAAAAGCAAAAAAATTGTTTTGGGTGGACATTCTGATCAGCATATTAAAGATGAAATGGATCCTGGAAACTTTAATTTGCTAAAATATGTAGCTACATAGGATGAAAGGAAAGTGAGGAAAATGAATTGGTTCTTTTAGACTTTATGTATGAATATATGTTATTCCTTGTTACCTTCTCAGTCTAAAAGGTCTGATGATAATGCAGTATCTTTCTTTCATTCAGGTACCATGTGTTCCATTTACAGGCAAGCAAAATGTGTGTATTTGCCAAATAATAATGAAAATATAGTGATGTTTTGTGCTTATTCATTTTAATGTATGTTTACATGTAAAATTTTAATGTTGAACTAATGACTGAGGAAACAATTCACACTTGAGTAGTGGCAAATATGGTGGTAAATACAATTTATTGAAATGCACAACAGTTTGAAGCATATATAGCCTCCACAGCACATGTTATAATGTGTTTCTCCCAAACACTTGCACATAAAGGAAGAAAATTATTACTACACATTTGAAAAAAAAAACATATTTAAAAATCTAAGGTAAGCATAGATTGGATATTGTTTGCTTTTAATAAAGGTATTACAGGCAGTTAATATTGGAAATGAACGTATCATTTGACGGACAGTGTATTTTTGTGGAACCCCCAAAAATAAATTCTCATATAAGCCATTTACTGTTTATATGAACAACATTCCATGCCTACAATGTTAAGTTTATATTATTTTTATTCTTTTTTTTCTGGCAACTTTTGAGTGCAGCTAGCGTTACAGGACAGACGGCAGCAACCTCCTCGTTTTGAATTTTTTTGATATGATCATGTATGTTACAAAATTCACATATTGAGTGATATACATAATGTTTCCATCCCTTAAAATCAAATTCCTGATTCGAAAGACAGACATACAGTACTTTCTTTACAACATGAAATTTTCAAAAATAACAGATTTGTACCAAACGTGGCATGTTGAAAGAAGTCAGTTTGCTCTGCCCCTGTTAACTGAAGAACATACTCAAAACACTGTTGGGAAGGTGCACAATGGCACACTTACACAGAGGAGCACTAACAGGCACATGGACACAGAAACAAAGGTATGCAAATGCACACCTTCTGTTTGATACACTTAAGAAAGGAACAGACAACAGAGTCAGTTACTCTTTAAGTCCAGAGGAAACCACAAGTAACCGCGCAGCCCCGAATTAACAGACACAAGTAACTAGACTCGTCTAGTTTGCGCAACATTGTGAGCTGAGGTGGAAGGGTCTCGACCACAATGCCGGGAGAGAGAGGGAGGTGCATGTGGGGTTGCTGTGAACAGCTAACGGATGCACTGACTCTTAAGTCCCTCCACCTGGGTTGGCTTTATTAAGTGCATTTGATCAAAGGTAGGGGACTTTGGCATTGGTTTTCAAAGCAAGTCCCCTCTTGTATTTATTTATTTATTTATTATGAATAAGACTGCTGGATTGATGTGAAGTACCCAGATAATACTGCCATCATCATAGCATGCTTTGGTTTTCACATGCCCATATAGACTAATAATAGAAAAAAGGGATGTCAATGAAGTTTTAGGTATTATAAAATATAGTGAAGTGTGAGGTGCTCCTATACAGAACTTTGAAGTTTAACTTTCACGCCAGTTTATTTCAAAAAATAAAATCACACATTTTCATTGTGGAACATCAGCTAACAGATTCAGATGATGACTCCTCTGTGTTCAGACAACTAAATTTAATGTTAAATAAAAACAGTTTTCTTCGTAACAAAAGTTTTTTTTTTTTCTGAGAAATAAATACATTTTTAAAAGACAAAAGTGAATAATTCTCCTAGTCAATCAGTCAAAGGTAAACAAAATAAATGCACGCCAAAATGCTCAAACAGTTGTATTTCAATCCCAAAGGTCAATGGGCAAACAGGAATCTTTAGCCACAGTGGCAGAGAGAGCCAAAGTCTGACAACCCTGTCTTTCACCCCACTTCTAAGAAACCCATTTGAGGAGTAGCTCCATTCCCGCTGGTGTTCGACTCCATCTGTACTGGATTACATATGCCTGGGGAAGTACTTCCAAGCGGTCAAAATTCCAACAGAACGTTGAACTTACTTATTCCAGATCATAGTGGAATTATACAGACGTAAATACAGCAGTAGGATTTGCGAAAATACCATGATAGTTTTCAGCGCATCCTTTTAGGGTCAAATTATGTCTTTACTAGAAAAGTGCATTGGTTCATTGCTGATTACATAACAGCCAGCTCGAGCCGAACGGGAATATTAACCCAAGACTGGCCAAACCTCAACTCTGAATGAATCTTGTATGATACTACATGTAAACTCACACAAATAAGTAGGAGCTGCGGAAACGTAATTGATATAGGCTTGATCTGGCACATTTTGCCTTGCTAACCACGGCACTGCAGCTCTTGCCGTCAGCTATTTCGTCCAATATTTTAGATTTCAATATAATGTTCCAGGGTATCGCTGCTGTAAATACGGTTGCCATATGCAATGAATACAGCATTATTCTGACTTCGTCTGCCTTCACTAATGCCTTCATTTTCAGTGGGTCGATTAGCCTTTATCACTGTCATCATAATATTGTGCTCGTTTGCTTTACGACAATCCAAGTCGTATAGACGCAAATTGAAATAAGCGAAGAAATAAGAATGAAAAGCAATCTACAGATATTACATAAGAAATTGTGACATAACACATTGGAAACTGGGGACAGACTAAGAATGCGCACAAAAGAGTGGATAAGTGGCAGCCCGTTAAAGTGGTTTGTGTGCGGACTGTAAAGTTCATTGCTCTGTCGTCCCGTGCTATTCTGCGATCAACTACTTCTCCCTCCCGCTGAATTGATCCTGGAGTCCAACTAGCTTTAGCCCAGGGAAAGGGGGAGACGACGAGAGTGCCGGGGAGCGAAAGACCGTGACAGAAAAAACACAAGACTTACAAAAGCAGTGAAAACAATATTTTAAAAATATTAAATGTGAAATGGCAGTGGCCCTCTTAAAACGCTTACGACGGCCAGGGCGCTAGGGCAGTAGTTAAGGACGGTGACAACTATTTCATGCAAGCAGATACTTCTGAAAAGTTATTATTAGTACACAATAATAACGATTTGAATGTAGGAAACATAAGTGCATCCTTTATAGAAAATCAGTGAGATAGCCTGCGGGAAGTTGGCTGTGTGGATTGTGCGGTAAGAGAAAAGTAATGGAAAATGACGACCCACAGTCACCGGACCCAACTAACAGCGACGCACCATGCAAGAAAGGTGAGAATGATATTTGCTATATTACTGTTGTCATGCATCACTGTTCTTTCTATTTAATAATGAGACCACCGCCACGAAAAGTGACAACAGCAATAACAGTTTGTACAGTTTGAAAAAACATTCAAATACATTTTAGGCTGAGAATAGGCTGTAATGAACGCTATTCTGCATAATACTTTATACTTGTTAGCATGCATTTTATTCTTTCGTATGTGCATGTGTACCCGACGAGGGACAGCTTTTCAGCGTCAGACACAGTGTGAAAGTGTGTAAACAGAGAAACAATGACTAATGTGCATACACATGGTAACTGAAAGTTATAAAATATGACACTTTTCAAGGCACATGTATAAAGGTGAATCACCTGCTGCACTGACAACACAGTAATGGGCACAGTAAAAAAAATTGCAGCACGTGACCTGATCCTCCTGTCTATCACTTCTCTTTTCCACTCCAAGGTGTGTGACAGCAGCCTTTTACCAATAGGCTGTTCTTGATCAAAGACATTTAAACTGTCATGTTGCACAACTTTACTGCTGCATATAAAAACTGCCTGGGGCTTGTGGTCATTTCACTGCACTCCTTAATACAGCTGAACAGTTAAAGTTGGTCAGAAACTGAAAAGAATATGCATGGGGAAAGTAAGGCTGAGACGATATCTATCCAGTGCCTTTTCTTAAAGGTCAGCTAATTATTATGTAATCAGGCAGCAAACCCCAGGTTGTAACTGGACTGTAGTACACCAGCAAAAATATTGCACCCTCTTGGTGTTCATTCAACCTACAGAATCAACATCACCAAGACTGGACTTACTTTTGGATTGATGGCAAGTTGATATCAAGTTAATATATTCATATTGTATTTGCCCACACAGTTTTGAAAACCTGATAATGCAGATTGTTTCCCCTACTACAATATAGCTGTGTCATGTTGCATAAACATGTATTAATCATTGAAATTGAAATTCTGAATTAAATTGGAATTCAAAGTAGACTATAATGAACTAATGAGAGAATTAATTTATTAAATCGTTTGCATAATATTCATAGATTACTGGCAGGTTTGGTTACATACACTTGTAATGAAAACATCTTCATTGTGTGATATTTAAAATATAGTCTGAGATTAAGGATTGTTCTGAAGTAGGCTATTGTGAAGAAATTTAAAACATAATTCTAAAAGGACTGCTCTGAGGTAAACTATAGTGACTTGTATTGTATTCAAATATACTGTGGGTGTATCCACAGGGTTACCAGGAATTTAACCCCCACGTAAATGCTTAGGGTAGATTTTGCTTATGTTTGATCAACGACAGTCATTTAGTCACAATTACCTTTTAACTTCAAAAAGCAGGCCTCTTTCTTTTCCATATCATTTGTTTTACCTGATTAGTTGAATGTATGAAATTTAAAATTAAGTACAGCTTGAAAAAGTCTGACAAAACATTCACAAAGTCTGTCATGGTAATACAATTTACCATAGTGTAATTTATAAATGCATTGCATTCATATGTTTTTATACTGTCTAAAACACATTGATTTGTGTTGTTTGGATACAAGTGACAGACTTAAATCCGTCTTGTGTCTGTCAGTTCAGATGCATCCGGTCACTTGTTCTGTGGCCTATTAAGGTCTGCAAGTGCAGTGCTCTGATGTTCTGTTCTAAGTGCTGTCATTAAGCAGATCATTATAGTATGGGCAAGAATAGTGCAACAATTTGACTAACAACTGCCCTATTTTAAAACCAGTTCTGCCCTCTCAGGGTTCAAAACTAGTTGCTTTTACAACACAAATGCAGATACAAACCGAGTGAAGCCCGCGTATATTGGTCGAGTGCTTCTTTTGTAAGAAAAACTTCATGGACAGAGACTGTGTGGCATGTCACCCAGACTGATTAACGTAAACAAATTTATCTGTTTATTCTATATTTCTGCTTACTATTAATAGGATTTCAACAGCAGGTCAACCGCATGACTCTCGAGATATGCAAATATATGTACAATGTGTGGTGCTGGCACTGACTCCACAATGTATTCCTAGATGAAGGGTAGGACATGTAACATATGTCTCTGCAACCCCCCCATGTGCCACATCTAGGGGCTTATCTGCCCCACCTCCTTTCATTCTGCGCTATCTTGAACTCTCTCTTTCTGCTTATCTGCCCTCTCTCTGTCCTAGCATACTCTTTCCCCCTTTTTACTCCTCTTCCTTTCTCAGTTCAGTTTTTCCGTTTGCCTTTCAGTCTGCCTCCGTCTTGTGTGCGTCTCTGTCCTCCATATTTCCAGATATTCACATTCATTTTATTTCATCCTACACCTCTCCGTCATTGTGGCATCCCATGGTGTGTGTGAATTGAAAATGCCCTCATCCACTGTGACGTTATATTTAACATACTATCAAAATATACGACCGGATCTTTGCTGATGCCTTTCATGTTAACTTGTGTGCAATGATTTTACTAATATTGTAACATTTACCTCTACAACTATAACCTTTCTCTGCCTCCTTCCCTCTCCCCCTTCCACCTCTTACTTCAAAACATATGTGAAAGCTCCTGTACGTGTATCATTTTTCCCCTTCTTTTTCATGTTATTGACCATCCTGTTCAGTTTGTCTTTCATCCTCATGCTCTTCCCCTTTCCCTCTTCCACTACTTTTGCCTCTCTATCTGCCCTTCCCTCCATCTCTCAGTCTCTGTCACACATTTTCCCAATCTCTTTCATTCATCCCCTTATCCTCCCCTTCACCCGGTATGTCTATATATACACAGACCACACCCCCACTCACACCTTAGTAGGTAAGAATAATCTGCTTTAAGCTTTGGATTTGCAGTGTGTCCCTTTCTGGTTGACCTCTATTTATAACTGACTGATTGTCTAATTTGAGAATGCAGTCTTGAAACCAGACTCATTCATGCAACCTCAGAAGACCAGACTCAGCGTGCATGATACTAATGTACCTGCTAACTGACTCTCGGCTGCTTACCGACAAACCAGCACACGGGATGTTGAATGAGGTGGAGCGTGGCAGTGTGTGGTGTTAGCTGATCACAGAATGCAGAGAGGGACTGAAAGCAGGGGAGAGGATCAAGGAGGAGGAAGGGGCCATGTGAAATAGTGTGAGAGAGAGCGAACAATTCTTTGAACAGGGGACAGTCCGTACTGCACAGTGCTTTGATCAAACAAAAAAAAAAAAAAAAAAAAAAAGAGAGAGAGAGAGCAGCGGAACATGTGAGAGAGTGTGATGGTTTGCTTTCACGATTCCATTCAGAGCAGAGGTGGGTGACTGTTGAGAAACACAGATTGGTGAATGTTTGTGTGTCGGTCTGAGATTGAGAAACAAGGACAGCGGCTGCCTGTGTGATTGAAAAATTGGGCGGCAGTTTACTGATATATCCTAACCGGGAGACTGAAGGAGGCAGCCAGTGTGTGAATGGAATGATGTCAGCACAGGGCAGTAGGCTGGACGGTGTCCACACAGAGTGTGTTTTGGCACAGCACAGTAAGAGAGTGTTGGCTCAGCGTTTTCAGATAGAATAATCTGGCACACCAAGTGGAGCTGGCAACACTCAGGGACGTGCTTACATCATCACCCTCTCATCCAATCACAGACACACACACCACCACACTGACAACCCGGAGAGACCTGGCAGCACACTGTCCCATCACAATCACTCTTTCACTTTCCTATATCATACATGATATTTAGATGGTAAAAGTGCCATATATGAGTAAGAATACACACACATGGTATGTATATATACATACATACTCTGTGTGTGTGTGTTTGTATGTATTCTTACTCATATATGGCATTTTTACCATCTAGATATCATACCAGGCTGATATCAAAGCCATACTCTTTTACCATGCAGATATCACAATCACACTCTTTACTATGCACATATCATGGTCACAGTCTTTCCTGAACGTTCCATAATACCATAATACAATCCTCTATCTGTCTCTTTTTTGACTGTCTTTTTCTCATGTGATTTCATCCAGACAGAATTTACCACCTCTCTCATTCTCACTCTCGCAGATTGACTCACTCAATTGCCATTATCTTTCATCCCTCGGTCATGCAAGAATCAAAGGCATCTTCTATGTGAATCACTCTTTCTTTGCCATTTGTTTTTCTTTCATGGTCCCTGTCCAGTTTCTCTGATACTGACATACAGAGAGTACTGTGAATGATGTACAAGTCTCATAAATAGTCATCACTCCACCTGTTGGATGCATCAAGTTTTATGAAAATCTTGTCATAAGTTGCTGAGGTGTGAACTGAGACCATCTGAAAATATCCTGCAGATTGAGTAGACAACAGATTACCATAAATGTTGCTGAAGACGTACAAACAGAACCATTGTAATTAAATGAAAGGAAGCAATAAGAGACATTTTGTAGGAGTGACTGATTGCAGAAGAGAGTTATTCATTAATGAGAAGAGGTGTGTTCAGGGTGTGCAGTGGCTTCAGACAGGCATTCTCTTTGGACTGCTCATGGGGCAGCAGGGGTCCTCGCAACTCAACTGTTATGTAACAATCACTCAGCACAGTTCAGGACAGCTGTTGCCTCATTGGTTGGCTGTGACGTCACTGGGGGAGTATAAGAGTGTGTCAATGTGCTTTTGTGTTACTATGTGCGGAGCGTATACTAATTTATTTTGATGTCAGTGTGTGTATGTTTTAGCGTTTTCGTGTTTTGTGACAGTTTAACATTTTTAATTCAGGTGTAACTTCAATTTATGCTCTGTGCTCGTTAGCAAGTGATTAGGCATGAGATTGTGAGCTTGTTAGTTTATCTGTGTGTGCTTCTCTGTTGGTGCTTGCCTCAGTTAGTAAGGCAAGTGTCACACTGAGTATGTGGGAGAAGCTGATAATGTTAGTGTTTGCGTCAGTATGCTGAGTCTCCATCTGTGTTTGCATTTGTGTTCTTGTGTGATGTTGCTGCAACCCAGCAGTATGTGTGTCAATGTGGTTAGGATGTTTCTATTTTGTTGCACTAATAGATATGGAAAAAAGCAATACAGTGACAGGAGAGAGAAAAATAGATATCAGCACCTGCTATGTGGTCTGAACACATGTGAACTGTGAACAGAGAGTGAGGAGGGGTAATCTAAAAATGGAGGGAACTCACCAGAAAAGAGGTAGATAAATGGGTAAACTCAGTGCCACATTCATTTCATTAGTGGAATCTCAATTATTTGTACCAGGGAGTCACTGATATTAGTATAAATCTGAAAGCTTTTCATTAAATGAAACAAATGAGCCAGTGACTGATTTGTATGTATACGAAGTAATGTTCGGTTGCTTTGAGCTGCACTCATTAGTAACTGAAGAAATTAACAATACGACAGAGACAAAACGAGGGCGGAAATATGGCTGAACGTCTCCGAAGCTCAGCCGTATAGTATAAATTGTGCCACTGGTACACACATTCAAAATGTTCTGAGCTCTGTGCTTTTTAGTTGATAAACAATTTGCTCTTAAATATTAGTAGTAGAAGCTGATAATGCGTGAACTGTAGTGTCCTTGATCTTTAGTCACCAGCTAGTAAATGTAGTACACATTGAAGGTATGAATATGTAAACATACTGCTGTAGCCCCAGAAAAAGCCTGAGCCCACCTGTAGCACCGTGCATTTAAATGTCTCTTTTTCATTTTTTTTTTTCATTGTGGAAGAAGTAGGAAGTAAGATAAGCGTTTGTCTCCATTATGTGCGCGTACCATGAAGTGGAAGTGGAATGGGAAACAAAATACTCCCACTACTGTGAAGTTCCATATGCAGATGAGAGAGACAGACAGAGTTGAAAAGTTAAACAGGGCAATGGAGGGGAAGGGAAAGCTACTGTGCTATGTGTGTGTGTGTGTGTGTGTGTGCGCGCGCGTGTGTGTGTGTGTGTGAGTGTGCGATTCAGTGTCCATGTGTTTGTGTTAGAGATAATAGAGATATCAGATGAATTCTTAATAGCAAAAATGGCACATGTGTCCATCAACAACTTCTCCCATATCTTAAAGCATGATATAAAATTGAAGGCAATAAATAAGCATCTATAGAGATATGTAAATGGCCCCTTGTGGCAGACTGTGGGGCACAGTCTGTTGATGGGGCTGGTGTCAGGCTACAGGCTAAACTGAGGGTATAGTCTCCTGTGGCACTCTGTGCACGTTACTTTTATTTTGTTGAGAAAAGACATCCAGTTTTTATGTTATTTTTCAGTAGCTCCATTAACTGAATTTTTACATTTGTTTGAAGATCCTATGTATTGAAAAATGTTAGTAACTGTTTGTAATTTCACGGTGGACATCAGGAGTAATGATTTCACTTTGTTACAGTGAACTGCACGCAGTTTCCTGTGAGAGAGGAAGTGTGGAGAGCAGGACAGACAGACAGGAATAGAGAGACAGGAACATGAAACACAGTGAGAATGTCCATGCAGAGTGCTGGTCTGTTTGTAACCATGAGGTCGACAGAAATAATCCAAAGTTAAATGTGCGTTTTGTCTAAACTTATTTGCTAAAGCACACAGATAAAAACTTGAATCTATGGAGGATTTACTGTTGATGTCATGCCAGATTCCCTCTCAGAATACACAATTTACCAACTAAATTAGAGGGAGAAATCTTCATAGTCCCAACACCTGGTTCCACAATCCTCAGTTCCTGACTGCCACTTGCCAACGGCCTTTGGATGCAAAGATCTGATGTTGTTACATGCATGCTTCCTGCTTTAACCAAATTCCGAGCATGTATGTCCAACGTGTTAGTGGGTGGGTGAAGATTATGTTTAGATCCAAATAAGTGCAGACATCATGTAAAATAGAATGAGCGTATGCAGAATGAGGTTTCTGCATGTGTGTGTGTGTGTGTGTGTGTGTGTGTGCGTGCGTGTTGGTATGTAGGTTTGTGTGTCTGTAAGTGACTTTGTGTATGCCTGTGTGTCTTTGCATATGTGTGTTTGTCAGGTTGTGTTTCCGTATGTGTCTGCGTGACACCACTCTTCTGTGTTCCGCTAAATAAGCAAAACTGATTTTATGAAAAAAAAAACCCACATAGGCCTTCAAAGAGACAGACAAAGGGAGAGTGAGCTCTGCTTCACCCCACTGATGCTTATCTCGTCTATCTTTTCTTCCTAGACACGCAAATGGCACTAAAAATAAATATCGGAAACGACCCTCCACCCAAACCCTGATCCAATTTTAACTTTCTCAAACATGTGGTCAGACAGGGGTCTCATTGCACCATCACCACCCCCCCTTTCTTCTCTCCTGTGCATGTGTGTGCATATGCATTGATGTATGTGTCTCAAATATTTTCATATACCCCTTGACTGTCTCACCCATAATAGCCTATAATAATCTCTTCTTGTATATCCACATATGTCTACGCACCTCTGCGCATATACTATTGTTTCTCAATAATACATTAACCACATCTTGCTAATCCATACTTTCCCACTATGCTACAGACTTTATGTGCTCCCACCCTCCTGTAAATCATTAGCTCCCTACAGTAAATCCCAGCAATAATCCACAGGGTTTTTCAGCGCTGGTGTGGAGGAGTAACTGCCATCCTATTTTGTATTTATGTCTATGTCCTTTGATTTAGAAGGTCCACCGTGGACTGTGCTGAAAGTGTTAAAGTAGTGTGATTTTATGGTCAGTTTAACTGAGGCGTTGTGCTGGAACTGGGGACAAGAGAACAAGAGCAAGAAAAAGAGCCAGTGAAAATGGAAAAGTTAAAAAAAAAAGTCTGAAAAGGCAACAAAAATATTTTTCTAATTTGAGGTCTTAGCTGTTATTTGTAGTACTGTCTTTATTCATGTTTATCGTTTTCATTCAGTGATCCCATGAAGGGGAGCTGAAGATTTCTTTATTTTAACCGCTGTGTGTGTGTGTGTGGGCTATCTCCCTTTCCTTCCCTCAATGACTGTGATATGTCTCTTTGTGCTCTCCACCACCTACCATTCCTGAACCCACATGCAGCGAGTGTCACAGCGTTGAACATTGCTGGTGATCTTTATGTGTTTGAGGACACTGAAACATACTCAAGTTACTGTGGTACCTTTCATGCTTTTTTTTCTCCTGCATGCAGCCCTACATTGGAAGCTCTCATTGCACATTATGCTCGCCTCGCTGTGACCTCTGCACTCATGTAGGAGCACTGAAGCAAGACGAATGCGACCCTCCAATGAACTCCCGCACAGCCATTATTCGCACTGCGAGTCCAACAGTGAGCCACAGTAATTGGACAGTAGGCAGCATCTCCACTGATATCATCTGATAGTCAGTGCTGGGTTGAGTCGTCCCAGTCAATCATACATTCTTTTGGAGCGGACTGCCATATCCAGGGCCAGGGCTTAAGATCAACACCCCTTTTTTTCTAGCACACCTCTTTCTCAGGCTGTTACCTTTGTCCTATGGGCAGAAGCAGGAGGCAGTCTGATGTAATAAGGCAGCGTGGTTGGATGTAGGAGTTCACGTAGTGAGATCAGTCCACAGACTCTGTTCAGCTGCACTGATCACACACTGTTCACAGGGTGCTGAATCTCTGAGCAGATCACCCGGATGAACAGGAGTGATGGGCATAGGGCAGTAGCACTACAGGACACATTTCTGTTTCATAGATCATCAGCATCGGTGTAAAATTAATATGCTCAAACAGGTGTATATTTCACACATTTTCCACAAAACATCAGTGTCATGTCACTACATGAAGAAACCATTCCAGTTCTACAGATATAGTTTGCAGGCTTATCTACAAGAGAATGGCCAGCAGGTGGTACAGTAACTAGGGCAAGAAGACTGGTGTAGACCCTGGAACTTCCTTCACACACAGAAGAATAAGAGGGCCGAATCTGGGCCTTTGAGAGCTGCACTCACACACTGTTGGTATTAACACCCTAACCGTTAAGACTGATTTAATAATTAACTTAAATGTTATGCAGGTTTTTTGAAAAGAACAAAAACTGAATGTCAGTAAGAGTGTTGCTCTTCAGGATTTCAGCTCAGTCCATAGGTGCATTAGGTGCTATGGAGGTCTCTTTCTTGCAGGCTCTTTCTCTCTTGTGTGGCTCCACTGACACTGCGCTAGTTTCTAACTGTAGGGAGTGAAACTTAAAAGCGTGTGGTGCAGAGTTGTGTGAATGGACTCTAATGTGTGCCATTCTCTGTCACAGGAAACACAGTGCCTAAGAAGACACACTTGAGTAAGTACAGCTCTGCTCTGTTAAAGTATGGCACCTTCATTGCAATGTATCAGTAGCATGCCAGTAGCACTATACTGATTTTGGTGAGTAAGGCTTTGGTTTATATGTTCACTCTAGACAATTATATGTATCCCCGTGTAGCTAGGATGCAAAGCAGACAATAACCTCATTTTATTGTGTGTAAAGACCATACTTATCTGTATTTCCGTTCACTGTTGTACATACATTTTGTGAGATAGAGAACAGAATTTTGTTTATTTGGACGGCTGTTAAATTCATGTATTGGAAAATGTCTACATGAAGAGCTAATCTGTATGTGGAATAATCTTGATTATGGTGCTCATGGATTTGATAGTTTACAGAGTATAAGAAATACATGTTCATAGTTACATACTGTCATTGATGAAAATGTTATGATGGAATTCATGTGATAGGCTATATTTTTAGACTATGACAATTATGAAACCTCTTAGTCTGAACTAATATATTTTTGATTGAACTTCTTTAAAAGCCATTATAAGAAAAAAAAGTTTATTTGGTAAGATGCTTTTAAATTACATCAACATCTTACAGCTAAAAAAGACATTAACATTTAACATTGTTAAAATAAAGCAGTACTGGTAGAAGCCACTTTCGCTGCTCTCGTGTGTGTGTGTGCGTGTGTGTGTGTGTGCACCTGTGTGGGTGTGTGTGCATGCATGCCTGCATGTCTTTCTATGCGTGTGCTTGTGTGCGTGCATTTGTACATGTTTCATTCCATTTACTTTTTACTGTGTATTAAAATAAAATATTCAAATGAGCGTTTGACCATGAGTATATGCATGTTTCTATGTGTGTGTGCATGCAAGGGTGTGCGTGTGTGTGTGTGAGTGAATGTGTGCTCTTTTCTCTATATCTGTGTGGTAGTCATATATGCTTAGAGTTTGGTTAAAACAGGCGGCATGTATCTACCAACATGTGGTAGTGGGTGAGTGTTTGCACCTGTGTTGAGTTTTTTTTGGAAGTGCATATACGCAATTTTCTCTCGTGCCATCAAACAAATAGTTATCTTGCAGCTGTTTCCTTGCACATTTTTTTACTCCCATAAGCTGTGTTTCTAGATGAATGCATCGATATAATTGGTATTTAGGCAGAATGTGAACTTAGAGATGCTTTTTGAGCAAATGTTCTAATGTTTTGTGTAAAGGTTTTCCTTTGATGTTTGTGCCCAGTGAGAGGTGGACTTGTTTCATTTATAGCAGCGTTTCTCAAACCTCTCCTGGAGGACCCCTTGTCCTGCATGTTTTAGATCTCTCCCTGCTCCAACACAGCTGATTTAAATGATCAGTTTGTTATTAAGCAGCTTCAGGAGTTCATGACGACTTGATCATTTAAATCAGCTGTGTTGGAGCAGGGACAGATCTAAAACATGCAGAACAAGGGTCCTCCAGGAGAGGTTTGGGAAACGCTGATCTACAGTATACTAATATTTGAAAATAATGATTAGCAATTAGCAACTGACTATAACTGGAAGTATGACATGCAAGTCTCTATGTTCAGCTCTAATGCAGTAAGAATGCTTTCTGTCATGTAGTCCCATTGGACACAGATAGTTTTTGACAGCTGGACCTGAGCTGATATACAGAACAATAAATGATACTGTGTTTAACTTATATTTAAACATATCTGCCTAAATTTAAGTGAAGAATGTAAAGAATTTCAGGTTCTCTTGGCTGGCTCTGAATCGCCCCTTCACATTCCCACTGTTGGCTAAGAGGGGCGTCAGTCAGTCACAGGGGTGTGTTTTGTATCCCAGTGGTTCCCCATGGCTTTGCGGGGCGACTGAGTGAAAAAGGGAAAGAGAGAGGGGTGTCTCAGTAGCTTTTGTCTCTGCATCACAGTCAGGTGTTGAGAGGGGAGGGAAAGAGAGAAAACGCGGGGAAGATGGGGGGAGACAGGTGTTAGATTGGTTAAGTGTGGTTTCTCTAAAACTCGTACTCTCAGGTGCAAAGACAGCAGAGAAGGAAATCGAGTCAGAGAAGGGGGCGAGCTGAGGATCAAAAAGCGCCTGAACAGGGTGTGTGTGCGTGTGGTAAGGGACAGGCCCTCTTACACTGATGTGGAGAGACGGACAGAAAGGTGAGGCAGAGGCAGAAGAGAGTTCATTCTGAGCAATATAACAGTCAGATTTTTTTTTTTGGTGAGAGAGAGTGAGAGAAACAGCAAAAAAGGCTGGGGTGCCCAAAAAGGACCAGAAGACTGAAGAAGATATTAAACTGAAGAAATGAGAGGTAGGAGTCTTGGTTTATTGCTCTCTCTTATCATGTGTATATGTATACATTATTACTGTTCTGTATGACACTAATTACTGAAATTTTACAACTTTGATCATTGCTTGGGTCTCTGTATGTTCAGTCTGCAGAGCCGGAAACAGACCAAAGCTGTGCTTATCTGTCCAGAAACTACCTATTCAGGAACTATTTTTCTCTTAACATATTCATACAAAGTTGCAGCTGTCCCAAACCAACACATTCATGAGATTATCTGGTAATGGTAAATGTGTACATCTTTAATAGTTCTATCCTGCCAGTTGGTTGTTTGTTTGTATCACTTTCTGTTTGTCTTGCTCAGAGCATTTTTTTCATACCCTGTGTTGATGGGTTTTGGGACCAAATGGTTTCTCTTTTGGTTATTATTTAAATGAAACTTTAATATCAGTTGAGACAAGATAAATGTGACCGATCCATAATCTCAAAGATGAATGGTATTGATCTTATGTCCTCTCACACCCTTTTCCTTATCAAATACGCGCATTTTGTGAGTTAAAAAATTGGTACAATAACGTTTCTGTGTCAGGAAAGGACAGTAACATTCAGTCGTATCCAAATTCATGAATTATATACTGACATCAACAGCGTTGCATTTAAACCGATTCAGAGAGTATTAAAATGTCACCTTGTGAACAGAGCGTGACAATTCTGCTTCGTGATTTTGTTATATCTGCATCAGGTCAATTATGAATACGTGTGATAATGTGAGGATGCAGGGCAGAGTCCTTGGAGTTTGTGTCGCAAGTTGCCATAATATAAATCACCTTAAATTAGTAGTAGTCGTTTTAGTTTTGGGTCAAGATTTTAAAGTATTTGGATGGAATCTGCGCTGCATGACGTGGTCCTCCTGAAGTGGGTGGGGTTGGAACAAGCCCTTTGGATACTGGTTCCACTAAGAGCCTTCACACTCTGGTAATGTTTAAAATATACTTAAAAGCCTGTTAAATGTTTAGATACCAATAAGCTTTGAATTGTTCATTGAGTGATTCCACTCTACCAGAACAGTTCTAGAAGCGCCCTGCTAAATATTGATTTAAAAATGTGTCTAACAAGGTGCTTTACTAGTTTATTATTTAATGATCAACACGGATGATAAAGCTGGTATTGCTGTGTCCAGTAGGCTGTTTCGATCAAAGGTAACTCCTTTTAGATAAACTTCACAACTAATTGAATCACTTCCAGTGGTTATCCATTCTGGTGCGTGATCAAAGCATATTCTCCATAATAAAACATTGACAGCCTTCCTGTATCAGGCCATAACTAGTCTCAGTTGTAGTAATGTAGTATATTCAGTATGTAGGAATGGTTTATTGTCCAAATTTCCTGTTCTGAAATATTATATATTCACTATCATAGAGAAAATATGGTAAAGATGTATTCATGTCTAATGAAAAGGAGCAGGTTCATGAGAGAGCTGCTCTGCTGTGTTCCAGAGAATTCTATTGTGTAAACCCTGTATGACAGTAAAGTGAAATGGTTTGTAATGGCAAGGTCAGGTTTGTTCTCTTGTGTCACCGTCTGCCATGAACCATTACAGTATATTGCTCTTATCCAGAGCTACCTACATGGTTTGCAGTTTTACATTATCCTTCTGCACTGTTGGATATGATAATAAAACAGCAGCGCCCCACCTCAGGGTTAAAACAACAACCTTTGGGTTAGAAACCCTGCTATTTCCCTTTCTTTGGCCCTGTTTGTTCATCTCTCTCTCTTTTTCTTTTTAAAATGGACTTCTGCTCTCTTAATAAGAAATCTATTGCAGTTTTAATTGTGGATTATTCAATTAAGTTTTTTAATTATACAGCTTTTACTAATTATAATAGTAATATTAACCAGAGCATATATGTTCGACTAACTATTAATTATTAGCTATTAATTGATTAACTATTAATTAGCTATGCCATTCATGAACCTTCATTTTGGAGAAGAGAAGGGATTAAGTACTAAAAATTAAAAGCTCATTAATTTTTTGTCTATTCCAAGACGGTTTTCGGTTTTCTAAAATATTTGGTATGTTAGCCTTTTCAGAAGGTAGTCAACAATATGATGTAATATGTTCACAATTGTATTGGATGCCGTTTGTATTGTAGTTAATGACATCTGTAAAGATTCTGATTCCGAAGAGTCGGCACATTCCACAATTCATGGATCCGGTTGTCCCCCTATGCAAAAAGCTCTTAAATAATAGGGACAGCATTTTTTGTATTTTTTGTAAATCAAAATTAAATTTTGTGTAACTTTGATGTAGCTTTTAATTTCTATGTATGTGTGACTGTATGTGTGTTTTTGTGTGTGTATGTGCATGTGTATATTGCATTCAAATTGTTCAGATGTATGAACATTTATTACCATCAAACACTGACAGTTTTGTCATTTGCTAACACCCTTTCCATAAATTCAGTGTATACAGCTGTGTCTGGTATTCAGAATTTTCTGATGATTTCTTTTTGTTCTTCATTTTCCTCATTCACTCTTTCTCTAGTCTATTTTCATTCACTGAGTTATTTTGTGTTCTACAAAAAAATAACAGCATACTTCTTTATTAAGTTCTTGTTAATCATTTATAAGTATAATGTAATATTATAATTGTGGTATGTCTCATATTATTTTGGTGTAAGTGTACGGAAAAATGCACCAAGCTCATTTGGATAACGGATTAGTTTATTTCTACCCTGGTGCATGTCTCATGATTGTGGTGAAGGTTATTACTTTGAGATGACTACGTATTTTGTCTTTGATATCTTTTTTGATAGTTTCAAAACCTGTATCAAAAACAGAAAAAAAATTCCACTTGCTTGCCCCCCACATCACTAGTTCTTAAAACCACCTTGTGAAGTGAAGTGCTAATGGCAATGATCCCATGTTCGGGCATGTTCATTCACATAGTATTTGATGAAGTAGTTTATGACTCAGTTCTGAAATGTTTTTTAATAGCAGTATTATTACATTTAAAATCGTAAAAGTGTGGTTGATCACTGTCATTCCTAACAATATCTACCATCATGCATCCCTTAGCTATGCCCATGGTTTCATTTTACATGTTTACACTTTTACACCTTTGTTATGAACACGAATTGAGACCTAGAAAAACAACTGAATTGACCACTAGCTGCTATTTAAATCATTGCACGGGTTCGTGAAACAACTGCGTGCCTTCAATTGCGTGGTAGTTTTCAGTGTAACGGCATTTGAGTTTGTTACAAGTTACTGAGTGTAACATCTCAAAGCACTTATTATCAAGCGTGTCATTTCTTGGAGGGACAGAAGCAATGCAATAAGCGATATGTTCATGCTTAGCAGGAAGTTATCTTCGAAGAGATGCCGAGGCACTCGTATTGCGCAGCGAGATAGCCGGCTTATACAGCACTCAGGTCTGTGACAGGCAGAGAGAGAGTGTGTATTGCAGGGGGGAAAAGATGTAAGAATATATTTACAAACAATACGTTTAGGAAGAGTGCGCTTTAAGTTTTGCTGGAGAGGAGCTGTGCAACCACAGCTTCGACCCTGCACCAGTTCGGTTTGCGCAGGTCGGGGTACCAGCTGCACGGCTGCTTTTGGCTGCGGTCGGCTGTTCCCTGTGCGGGAGGCACAGCAGGAAACTGATGCAGCTGACTGCAGTGATAATGGCAATGGGGGGGACACGGTGGCTGCCGAACCGGCTGAGCGGCAGGGACGCGCTCCAGCAGGGTGCATGAGCATGAATGGTGTTTTAAGATCCTGGTAGCGATATTAGCCTTTTAGTATTGTGTCAGTGAGGACAGAGCGCTTCAACCCTGTAAGTCATTCTGTTGAGTTGTGGTTACAGTAGCCCAGCTGAAGGCAGTTGTGTCGCAGTACGCGTACACCTGCGCGCGGAATGTCAGCATAATAAATGAGCATCTCTGTTGCTGAAAATGCCAGAGGTCCTGACCATGATCCTCAAACCTTCCCTTTAAATACCATTTTAACTAACATACATAACAACGGTTGCATCTGACTTTAACTGATGAATGTAATTTAATGTTGCGTTTTTTTTGTTTTTTTTTTGTTATTCACACAACGTTTAACAGTCACATGAAGGAGCCGCAATCATTGAGCAAATGGACACTTGTTGAATTTAAAGGCGAACTTGATCACAGGAGGATTGCGTAGCCGTCAAGGTAACAGTGATTGCACACTGTGTGATGGAGTCGCCCTTTGCAGAGCATCTCGATTTTGTGCTCTTTGTTAAATGTGGATAAACGTGATTTAATTTGACCGTTTGGACACTGGACACTGGACATGTTCATTGTTCTAGCTGTGTGGCTGTGTAAGATGTTTTAAGATGATACAATTACCGCAAATTGCACTTACTACTTTTGTTGCTGGAGATTAGGCTACTACTGCCGCTGGAAATACTTCTTTTTTTTTCCTTTTCTACACTTTATTTTTTATGGATTGTTTTAAGGTGCCAGACTGTGTATCTTTATAATGGTATCCGTTCAGGCAATTTGATTACCAAATAAATCCAAATTTATGTGAATCTGAAATGACTCTGTCAGTTTACCTGGTACCTGACTGAACACCAAGCAACTCTGTGCACACACATATAATATCAGGTTTTATGAATTTATCTACACGCTAGTACCTTTATGATGAAAGCTAAGATTTTTTTTAGTTAATACAAGCAGCATGTTTCAGGTAAGTGTTTTGGCACTTTGGGGGGGATTGTTGTTTTGATTTTAGTTTTTCACTTCAAAGCACTTTGTAGTCACCAGTGTAGTCACCTTTAAACTTTCACTTACTTCAAAGTCAAGAAACTAAAATCATAATTCCCACATTCACAAAAAATCCCACATAAATCAAAGAGACTGTATGCATTCAGAATTCTTTCTGTCTTTTTTAAGTTTCTCCACACGCCTCTGCTCTCTCGCCCACCCTGCAATCAGTCGTTCATTTCAAGCTAACAGTTTCGGGAAGTTGAACTGGGAGCCTTGTTTTGTTCTCCTGCTATCTTCCCTGCTTTTCTTGAGAAGTACTTTACAGAGCTGTTACAAACCTTGAGTGATCCACTAATCACCAATGGCTAACCCTCTGTAAGGATATTTAAATTTATAAATTCAGGGGCAAAGGAGTTCTTCAGAGGTTCTTTTTGCAGGTTTGAATCTGGTGCAATTCAGTCCATGCTTATGATACTGTTATTCCAGTCCATGCTTTTTCATGACAATATGTTGGCAAATGATCTTTATTCTTACAGTCCAGCATATATCTTTATTTTTACAATTCAGCATAGGTTTCAGTTCCTTGTCTTAATTTAAGTAACTGTTACTGTAGTAATTTACGCATTGTTATTTCATGTACAAATTAATTTGTCAATTAAAAATAAATAAACATTTATTTCTCTATTTGTCAGTTCTTGCCAGTTTTGATTAACCATCCAAAAAAGGTCATTTTCTAAAAATGCTAGAGTTCATATGAATCTGTTGATCAATTTTTTTATGTAATGTGTAACAACCCGTTAGAATTATGTGTTTCGGTCTATTCATCAATTCAGCTTAACCACTGTATTACAAATTGCAAATAAGTCATTGAATTCATACCCAAATTAGAGAGTGTTTAGATGTGGTAATTCTGTGTGTGTGTGGGTGTGTGTCTGAGTGTGTTTGTGTGCATGAATATGTTTGCTTGCTTCCGAGCTTGTCATGTTTGCTCATTGTGACAGTCTTCATGTACTGCCTCTATGTGAATGTTTTGCCCTTTATCTGTGTATACCACAGCACAAATGTTAAGGGCCTACACTAAAAACTGAGTTTAAAAACGGAGATGTAGGAAGACTATCAATGCATATCTAAATGTTGTAATTTGAAATTAGCTAGTCATAGCTGTGAATTAGTCACGGTGCATTTGTTTCACTGAGCATAAGTGAAACCTCAGCTAAAATACTAGGTGTTAGGTCTTGGCCTTAGGTATTACTGTTTGAACTTTTTTTCTGTCTGCTACCTGTGCAGATTCTAACAAGTTAGTGTTGTTTGGTTAAACTGTTGTTGTCTTTGACACGTCTGAGCTCTGTGCTGTAGTTAAAGAGCATTTCCGTCTATGAAAGATTGAGGTTTTTCAACAGTTTACTGTGCAAAGTGCTGACTGGGGGAATTTTGAACACACAAAAACTGCTGAATTATACAAACCTCTTTTACCCCATGACTTTTTTTTTTTTTTTTCAAAAAAAAAGTTCTGTCTGTCACAATCATCACTTGGTCATTGTTTTATTTGTAACCGCGGGTTTGTTCCTGTGTACTCAACTCATGCAGTTACCTGCCAATGGCTTCCGGAAACTCAGTCTAACACGTTCTCTTTGCTTCTTCATCATCTCTGCTCCTGTCTTTCACTGCCCCCATCCCTTCCCATAAGTTCCCGTCTTTCTCTGTCTTAGTTGGATGCCTCAATGGGATAAAAAAAATACTGTAGCGGTGTCACAAAAGCTTGCATGAATTCAGCGCAATACACTGTTAATGTGCCTTCTTAGAAATGTGCACTACACTTCCCAGATATATTGGAAACCATAACTTGGTGGCAGCATAGTCATTTGACTGTGATTAGTTTAATCTTGTTGCGTCTCTTCTAACCTTCTGCACTCTGCCATTCTCTAACGGTTTTTCCTCCTGTTGTGAACGTTCCCTCCCCCCCCTGGGCCTGTCTGTGTGCTCGTATTGGCAGCCAGGTATTTACTGTGGGAGTGTGAGTGCCAGAGAGAGAGAGAGAGAGAGAGAAAGGGAAAGGGTGAGCGAGAGAGATTATCAGTCTATCTGTGGACCAGGGTTGCATAACACAGTAGCATTTATCGCTGTCACTGAATCATTTTAGATCTCTCCATCTCTCTCTTTCCCTCTTAGCTTTGAATATCTCATTTGATTCTGCCAGTCTGTTCACATCAGATGGGCTGAGTTGAGGCAGCTTTTCTAACTCAGTAAGGAAGATGCAGGTGTCATCATTGGTAAATATTGGGAGATGACTAGGAAGCATTTGCCCAGTGTAGAGGTGAGGCACATTTCACAAAATGATCCTAAATCCACTAAAGGTGGATTAAACAGAAAGAACTGTTTTTCATTTCCTCAGTATAAATTATTAAATATAACTTTGGCAATATGACTAAGAAAGAGGGTTGTTTGATCTTGATAAGGCCAAATTGGGGACATGGCAGCAATGATGTACAGTCATTGGCACAGATATAGATAGATAGGTATGGTTACCATGTAGATATTGAAACAGACTGTTACTGCTGATTCAGCTGACACGGCTTGTTCTCACGGCATCACTGGCATCAAGACTTTTATGAAACAGATTACTGTCTTTGATTGTAAGATAACTGTATCAGATACTGCCCAACTAAAAAGTAATGTGCAATTGATACTATTTATTATTGGTTCTACTGCAAATGGGTGCTATGTCAATACTCCAAATTTGTCAGCTTTGTTAGACTTTTATGGTATAAATTACTGTATAGGACAACTATAATGTAAACCTTAACAATTGATACTACCGATCAATTACTGATTAACTACTATCAATCCTTGCAAATGGGTACTACAGTTATACTACAAAAATACCAACTTTGTAGGTGCAGAACAACAGTAAACTTTAATGTCATGTGTTTGAGTCACACAGATAGAGCACCGCTGTAGATTCATATGGCTTCATTTGTTTTTTTTATATGATGCATACATGCACCTAAGTCTAAGGTGTACATGTGGATTCGAATATGAGCATATGCAGAACATATTATCATTTACGTTTAGTTTTCAGGTAGAATTTAATGTGCACGTTAATTACAGTTATGAAGGAGGAGAGAACAGGAAGACAACAGAGAGATTGCTAGATAGTAGACACAGTATCACCCTCATCTCGTATCAGCTACTGAACTAACCAGTGATTCACTGTTTTTTTTTTCTTTCGATTGGAGATATCTCTGCGTCTGCTCTCTTTTGGTGTGCGGTTTTGGTTGGAGAGGGAGATAGACAGAGGGAGAGCAATAGAGAAAGAGAGTAGGAGAGATAATCAGTGAGATTCAAAGTTTTTTGTCTGTATCAGCATGTGGTTTGAGAGGACAGAGAAAAAGCGAGGCGGAGGAAAAAGGAGAGAAATATTTGTCCTCTATCAGCATGTGGTTTGGGTTAGAGATAGAGGGAGAGAGATGGAGTAGGCAGTTACTGGGGCGTTCCAAACAGCGTTGAGTTTCGCTCAAAGATGCTGAATTGACCTCCCTTTGTTTTCGTTCTCCAGCTTTTCACTGCCCCTTCTTCCTCTCGTATCCACGTCATCGCCCCCATCCCTCTCACGCGCTTTGTCTTCAGGCTTTCCTCATCTCTTTCTGCTTTCTTCCTTTCCTCTCCTTTTCATTCTTCTTTCTTTCTGTTCCTCCGTCTCTGTCTGTTTGGAGAAGGTGAAATATTAATGAAGACACAGACACTGAAATGGCAGAGAAAGTGTTAATGTTTGTGGTTTTGTTGACATAATGATGTGCGTCACTGCTTTGCACGTCTGTGTCATAGATCTCTTGGTGGGCAAAAAGTCAGGATGAGTGTTTGTCTGTGTGTGTGTGTGTGTGTGTATGCATGTTTGTGTCTGTGAATGTTGTTCTGAAATGTATGTGTGATAGGTGTGTATGTCTGTGTGTACAAGTGTAATCACACAGACATGTTGAATATATCCACCTGACCTATTCTGGGAGTCTGTGTGTCAGTGGGGTTTGTGGTGTCAGTGTGGGACTGGGGTGTTAACCTAGAAAAGTCTCCCATGTATGGCACACTTCCACCAGATCTACATCAGCAAATTTACAATTTCCATTTTTAATCTCAGCACTACCAGGCTATTCTGCCTCATTGCCCTGCAGGTTACTGTCTGGTTTCTCAACCACCCTTATGTTGCCACTGATATGAAGTGTGCAGGGTTACAGTGTAGATGGAGGTAATGTAGGATCACTTGTAGCTGCAGCTGCATGTTAGAGAAAAATATTTCATTCCCTGTTTCTCTCCTGCTGCTGCATCTGAATGTATGGGTACAGCTGGTGGCTGAAGGTTCTGTACTATAGTATGCAGAGTTATTGTCACCCAACATGTGTGTTGTATAAAGTGTATACCTTTGGTGTGTCCTTATCAATTGACATGTGCATTTGTTAGTTTATTTATTTATTTATTTCAGTAAAGGGCCATTATCTGATATAAATTCAGTGCAGAATATAATACTTCAAATCTTGGACCAAAGATGAGGAAGGAGAGATCTGAAGTCGTTAGTCTAAAGGTAGCCCACTCATTTTTCATTCAATGTTGTGGGGGAGTTATTTCCAAGCGTTGAAAAAAAAATGCTGATTGAAGAGAACCAATGAACATCAAAGCTACATATATTTGTGTGTGTGTGTGTGTGTGAGTGTGTGTTTGTGTGTGTGTGTGTTTGTGTGTGTGTGTGTGTGTGTGTGTGTGTATGTGTGTGTATGTGTGTGTGTGTGTAAGGATATATTATGCGGCTATGTGTTTCTCTCCCTCAGTGTGCTTAGAATGTCATTGAGTTTACACAGTGCCTGATTTAGTATGATGTGTGCACGTTGTAAGTATTAGTGAGTTAGCTTGTCTGTGAGTGTGTTTGTGTGAGTGTGCTTGTGTGTGTAGAGGAGCGTGCGTGCGTGCGTGCGTGTGTGTATGTGCTTGTGTGTCTGTATGCTGGAAACGTCGCTGCTTGATATCGGTAAGCAAGGTTTCCAACCACAGAGAGGGGGGGGGGGGGGGGGGGGTCAGAGAGACTTGACTTTTAATTGTCCTGTATTTGAAACTGCAAAGAGCAAGGTTAATTTTAAATCACCCAAATAGAGATCAGAAGCTAAATATGAAAACAACAAGGGCGCTTTCAGAACATTGGCTTTCGTACGTCAACACTGAAACCCCCTCTTCTTACACAGACACACTGACGTTGTGAATGGAACAAGGAGGGATTTCCATAGGTGGATTTGCACATGGAGCAGAAAGCTAAAATTCATTCCCAGTATCTCACAGAAGTGGATGAAGAAAGAGCAGGAGGGAGCTTGAAATAGGCACGCTGTGTGTGTGTGTGTGTGTGTGAGAGAGAGAGAGAGAGAGAGAGAGAGAGAGAGAGCAACTGTGTATAAAGGGGAAGAGAGAGAGAGAAGGGAGGGGGCTGGAGAGAATGTCAGTGGTCTCAGCTCTCAGGTATTTCAGTTCTGATTCTCACCCACAAACAACAGGAAACCAATCTGACCCACAACCTTTCACTATACACTCAGGAACACTCAGTCACTGTCAGCCACTCACTGATCCCCTCACTCGCACACTCCCTCACTCATTCATATGCTCAACATGGTGCTAAAGGTTTTGCTGTACACACACTCAGTCTCTCAGTCACATATAATAACAGAACTTGTCCCATGTTCCCTGACTGTTCACGTGTATGGAACTGGAATATTTTTGGGCTAAATCAGCCATGCCATATTACAGCCAGCATGGCATCCAAAACAATCTTAAGCTGTGCTTAGTTCTCAAAAGGCTAATATTCTCAAGTGTGATCTGGGACTTCCTTCTGGTGTCAAAAACGAGGGCACATAAATTGACATAGTGACACAGATGCATTGGCATACTGACACAGTAATTGCATATACAAAGAATAAGACACAAAGAATGGTAAACCCACAGATTTAGGATGCCTTTGATCAAAGCTGTATATATTATATATATATATATATATATATATATATATATATATATATATGCATAGGTGTTTGCAGCAGTGTTTGTGTCTGTATGTGTTTGCGTGTGACTTCCTCTTGGATTGAAGAGAATTTATGGGAGGAGGTATGTTTTGCTCTCAATTTTATCCACGTATTTTATCAAGAAAACAACAGACTGATGGTTGTGATCGTTCAGTGTACTGATTAGAAATCAGAAAATTAATTTACTGTTCATGAACTGCGTTTCACTGGCTTTGTACCTGTACTCTGCACAATGACAGTAAAGTTGAATCTAATCTAATGTAATCTAATGACAATAGGTAACACAGCATGAAATTATTTGCACACAGTGACAGAGAAAAGAAAAAGATCACACAAAGATGTAGAGGAGTGATGGTGGGCCTATGTTCTCAAGGTAGCGAGGAGGAATGAGCTTGAGGGCAATGAAGCCATGAACCAAACATAGATGTATGACTTTTGGGAAAATACTGTTCATAATCTTTAATAATCCTTATTAAATAATGTACTTTCCCATATGTTTTTCCTTTGAGTAAATAATTGTGACATTGTCCAATGAAATCTGATATCCCTATGGTACACACTGGGTCTTATTGGGATTTTTGGCAGTGGAATAGACATTCAGCTTCTCAAGAAGTGCGTGCATCTTGATATTTAAAATGAGGATTGTACAATCGTGTAAATGTAAGTGTTACATGGGGTGGGCAGGTGTCATACTGTAAAACAAATGCTTTTGTCTTGCAAGAACCTGGTGATTTATAGTGAGTTTTAAATCCTGGAATATGTGAATGCCATCCTAATTGTCAATGGTTCTTTTTTTAAGCACAAGCAATGCGTGGGAAAAAAAGGATAATGAGGAAAATGTTAGTATGTGAGGAGTCTATAACTAAGCTTTTGTAAAGTGCTTGCCAAGAAGTCTGAATTGATATATGTTAATGACTTGGGATGGAATGAGTGTGGAAAAAGGAGAGGTAAATTTGGGTGCCTAGTTGTTTAAAAGGTTGTAAGAATCGCACAGCGGAAGGAAAAAATATATTGTAAATGTAAAATGTTTTTTAATGAGTGTTATTTGGGCTCTGTAACTTTGGAATGTCTTTCCATATCCCAGTATTTAATGCAGTCATGTGTCATTTATACATATGTATATGTACATATATACATATATATACATATACATACACACGCAAAGGCAAGCGCACACTCAACACATACATACACAGAGAGAGAGAGAGACAGCGAGAGAGAGAGAGAGAGAGAGACGGGGGGGTGTGGGGGGATGGGGATTCCTGGCAACTGTAGAAGAGATGAAAGAGCATATTACTGGCAGCCCTGTCTTTTGTGAGTGAGAAAGAGATAGGGAAAGAAAGAGAGAGAGAGCTTGAAAGAGGGAAAGTCAGAACGAAAGAGTAGTTAGTAAACCACTTAAAAAGACCCTGAGGTTGACACCTTCACGTCCTTCCCCGCTCTCCAGTCTCAAATATTCCCCCACTCCTTTCTCTCATCACTCTTTGTTCAGGCATTCAGTGTTATTTTTGATTTGGCTACTGGCCTGTACACACAATGATCTTGAAAGAATATATTCTTCATCTCTTTTTCTCTCACAGTTCCCCCCTCTCTGGAACTTCTTATGACCCCTTGCTGCGGACTGTCATGAGATTAACACGAGAGTATAGAGACCAGTGGTCGTGACTACACGTGATATTGTTACAAAAAATGGATATTGATTGATTATTGATTATAAATGATTATTGAGAGTAGTAACTGAGTACCTACTGTTTCACTATTTTCTATCATGTTTTGAATAATTTTGAGATTTTGCTGTCATTTTTTTGTTATTTTGCATCCCATTTCATTATCAAGACAATTTCATTGCTGTTGGGTGTTGATACTCAATCACGTTTAATTTGGTTGTTTCCTTGCTGGATTGACTCATTCACTGGTTTTAAATGCTCCCTTTGAGCAGCATGCTTTTAAACACCCATAGACACCACATCATTATGGTAGCAAGAGGATGCAGACCTGTTTTAATTCAGTGACTACAAGAAACCATGAAGAGCTTATTATGTCCATGCTCACTCTGTTGCAGGCATTGGAATGAAAGAACACTGTCTGGCGAGATAGAACAAGCGTCACGCATACTTGGTCCTTTTGAAACACAAATCATTTGTCTCAACTTCATGTTTATAAATGATAAAATATGAATATCATGCCTTTGCATGAATACATTGAACTACGAATCATGATTGAATGATATGAATTCCTTTTGATATAAAACTGAATCAGTGAGACTACATTTGCAATGGCATTACTCTGCATGCAGAAAAAACAAATTGTGTGAGAATATTCTGAGAAAGCGTGTGCGTGTGTGTTCGTGTGTGTGTGTGGGTTTGTGTGTGTGTCTCTGTGTGTGCATCTGCAAGATATGTGGTGATAAGGCCTCAGGAGCTTGGTTTATGATGGGACAGTCACATTTGACCACACAGCCACATTCACAGACCCAAGTTTACAAGAAATCAACAGGTTAGATTTACTGACATATCCTCATACACACACACATACACACACACACACACACACACACATACACACACACATACAGAGTCACATACACAGACACCTCCCCCCTTCCCTTATGTATCTCTTTCTCATCACTTAAACTTATTTTTTTATTTGAATGTACTTTTTGCTTCATCTGTCTGTCATTTTAATGTTCCTTAGCTTCCTTCTCTCGTCAGCATTTGCTTCTCCTTACATAACCTCCTTCCTTTTCCTTCCTTCTCTTTCTCAATCCTGCTTTCCTTCTCTACTTTTCTGTTCTCACTCAACCCCCCCCCCCCCACCCCCCCGCTCAGTTAGAGTAGGATTACCATCTGTGGCTATAACAGATTATCCCTACATTCTGTTACGCAATGTTTGTGTGAGTGAGCGTGCGTTTCATGCATGTGTGTGTGCGTGCGTGCACGTTCCAGTTTATTCGACTTACATATGGCTATGTTCAATCAGCGCCACTGTAGTGTTTTCTGAAGTCAGTGGCCGATGCATCGATTTCTGTCCTGGCCTTCCTTCTTCTTCATGTGCTGTGAAAAGCTGTCAGTATGTCCAAATGCATCAATAGGGACATAAACAGGAGGGAAGCGTATCTCCCTCTACTGGACAATTGTTGAACAGCAGCCTCTTTTATCCTGGCGTGTGTCTGTGTTTGTGTTCTGTGTAGCTCAAATCGAGGTAATTCCCTGCAAGATCTGTGGTGACAAGTCATCAGGTGTGCATTATGGAGTCATCACCTGTGAGGGATGCAAGGTGAGAGTGTAACCCTTCCCTGAGCCAACAACACAGTACTACACCCCCAACAGCTACTCAGGATAATATTTATTTCTTTACTACACACCCATATAACACATATACATTATATTTTAGATATTATTCGGTTATACTGTTGGATACTTGTAGTTCAAGTTTAGGTTAAGTATATTTTTTTAGGAATACAACAGCAGTGCTTCACATGGAATGCAAAACGGCAATATTCAGATCTTATCTGCCAAACCACCCTGACAGCATAATGAGAATCCCTTTCAAAGTATTGAGTCTGAGGCCCCTCACCTCTCTCTCTCTCTCGCTCTCTCTCTCTCTCCTTTTCGTCTTTTTTTCAGGGCTTTTTCCGGCGCAGTCAGCAGTCCAGTGTGTCGTACTCGTGTTCACGCCAGAGTAACTGCCCGATTGACCGCGCCAGCCGTAACCGCTGTCAGAGCTGCCGCCTGCAGAAGTGTGTGGCCCAGGGCATGAGCCGAGATGGTGAGAGAGAAAGAGTGAGAGAGATGGACAGCATTTGGAAAAAGGGGGGGGGGGGGGGGGCTCACAGAGAAGGGGTAGGAGGAAAGATGGGAGAGACTAATATGATACAGGGTGATATAAGATGTATGTATGAGGAAATCAGAGGAATTGAAAGAGAGAGGAAGAGAGAGAAAATAACATCACAGTATTGGCATTTACCAGACGCTCTTATCCAGAGCGACTTACATAGGTTACAATTTTTAACACATTACCCATTTTTACAGCTGGATATTTACTGAGGCAATTCTGGGTTAAGTACCTTACCCAAGGGTACAACAGCAATGCCACAGCAGGGACTCAGACTGGCAACCTTTTGCTTAAGAGTCTTGCTCCTTACCATTATGTTACGCTACCACCATGGGCAGTGGGAGAGGTTCACAGGATCAAAGGGGTGAGGAGAGGGGGATGAGTTTAGGAAAGTGTACATGTGTGATCATTTTTCTCTTAACATTTTTTCTTCACTGACAGCTGTGAAGTTTGGCCGCATGTCGAAGCGACAGAGGGACTCTCTGTTTGCGGAGGTAGAGAGACACCGGCAGCAGCAGCAGCGTCTCCAGGGCAGCCCCGGGGAAGTCCAGCCCACCCTGTCCTACCACAGCAAGGAGCCCCGTGACCGTTCACCCCACCTCGACCAGCCTGTCCCTCCGACTTATCCTTACCACATGGAGCCGGAGCTGCCTGCCTGCTCACCTGACATGCGCGTCTACTTGGGCTGCTCCCAAGGCAAGTCCCAGGCTGTGGCCCCGGCCTACAGGGACTCATGCATGTCCCCGGTCTCCAGCTCACAAGGCAGGGGGGACAGCAGTGTTCAAGCAGAGGGACGAGGTGGGTGCAGCTGCTCTCTGTCAAATCAGCAGGCAAATTCATATCAAGTAATTAGCGTTTGTATAAATCTCTCTCTTTCTCTCGGTCTCTCTCTGTCTTTCTCACAGGAGAAAGGTATAAAGGGTTTCATCCTCACCAGCCATCCCCCGATCAGCCTGGGTTGCTGATGTCCAGAGGGGACATGGGGATTTATGACGCTGAGGATATCTTCTGCCCCTACCCCACCTCTCTGCTGCACATTGGTGAGGGACCGGCCTGGAGCTGACCAGAGTGTGTTTCTGTCTCACTGTGTATTAATGTATCTGTGCTTTGTGGTTGCGTTTCACCTCTGCTGTGTCTTCACCGTGCTGTATTTGTGTTGAAAGGAGGTGTATGCCGGCACTCTGCTGTGAAACCTCAGTGTGAGAGCAGTCGGTACAAGAGCACGTTATTGGTGGCGCCGTTTCAAATTTGACACTTGTGCGCTTGTTTTGTGGTGGTTTTGTGTGTTTGTGCAGAGGAGGTGTGTGCCAGCATTGTGCGCTCTCACAGGGAGACCAGCCAGTACAGAGTGGAGGACCTGCAGGCGCTCAGATGGAAACTTTTCAGCAGAGAGGAGATTCACGCCTACCAGAGCAAGGTACGGCGACACTGTGCAAAGTGCATCCAGACCAACCTACAGCTTCCCGTCAGTATGCATTCCCGCAAAGCCGTTTAAGGCCAAAGTGTGTACAGTGCACAAAACATTTGAACATTTGAACTGTTGGCACAAAAGAGGAGCTGCCTGGATTTTGGCAATGCTGATAGGAACCAGTTGTAGTGGAGTATAAGAGCGAGCTTCTGGCTGCCCGGTGACGCCCCTCTCGTCTCTTTCTCTGCAAGTCGGTGGATGAGATGTGGCAGCACTGTGCTCTCAGACTGACGGAAGCTGTACAGTACGTGGTGGAGTTCGCCAAGCGCATCCCGGGCTTCCGCCAGCTGTGTCAGAATGACCAGATCGTCCTGCTCAAATCCGGTCAGGCTGGGGAAAAGCCGGGGGGGGTGGGGGGCGTGGCTGACAGTACTGACTCTCTGAGGGAAATCATGCCTAACCATACACTTCCTCTTTCTGTCTCTCCCAGTGTTAGCATGATTAAACCAGGGCATGTCTGCCTGTTTTGTAGTATGCTATTGTAGTATCAGACCCCACCTCTTTTGTGACTACGCTCGGCTCCAACAAAAAATATTGCACTCTGCTAAGTCCATTAATTTCTTATTTTGCAGTAACTTCCTGACTGCCTCCAGAGTTTTTCTGACATTTCCTGCTTGCAATGTTGTTGCGTTCATAATAATGTCCTGTTGCCCATGATATAACACTGGACAGTAGGGTTGCTGGTCATCTTTCATCTCACCCACCTCTTCAGACTGCATCTTGGCTCCCCTTACATAATTTTAACTCATCTTATCTTGTTCATGTAATGTTCCTGCTACTTGAATACTGTATTAATGCATTGCAAGTTTGAATTCGTGCACTCATAAATTCATCAGGGATACATATGTATTTAGAACAGCATTAGTTATCCTGGCACAGTGTGAGGAAGTGATGCACGGTCAGACATGGCCCACTGTGTTCAGTACGTTCTGTTGCTCCTGCAGCTTTATTACATGCAATTTGTACTCCTTTGTAAGTCGCTCTGGATAAGACAGTCTGCTAAATATAAATATCTGCTAAATATAATCTGTGTAATATAATAAGCGGGAAATAGAAAGAGCAGTTTTGGATGTGAAAGGGCATGGGGTGCTATTTTGTTGATATGACTGTGGGTTAAATAAGCTACATGTGTTATTGAGTTGTTTCTGTTAAATTGTTCTGTCAACATGTTTGGTTGAGTTAGCTTTTTGGATCTGTTTTTGGTTATATCAGTTTGTATAGATAATGCTGCTCTGTACTGTTTAATAAGGGGCCTTGACAAAGGAAAATATCCCCCCTCCCTCTCTCTCAGGCTCAATGGAAGTGGTCCTGGTGAGAATGAGCAGGATGTTTAACACAGAGAACAGCACAGTCTTCTTTGATGGCAAATTTGCTGGAAAAGAGCTTTTCAAGTCCCTAGGTGAGAAAACACAGACCCCACTTCACCAACCACCTGACAAAATGAGGTCGTACCCACGCCTCCACCACAGTGGACTGACACACTAAAGCACTGGCACAGTGGCAGAGAAAATGTCTCATTCATTAAAATCGGTACCTGACATCATGACACATTCACAAACTGATAATCACAGACAATTGAATGGTTTCTGAATGACGGTTAACCCACACCACATCCCCAATTTCCAATTCTCTCTCTCAGCCTGCAATGACCTGATAACTGCGGCGTTTGACCTTGCTCACAACCTGTGTGCTCTGCGGCTTAATGAACAGCAGATGGCGCTCTTCAGTGCCCTGGTGCTCATCAATGCAGGTAAAACCTGAACGTAACAGAAAATCTTCCATCCAGCATTTAAGACGAGCGACAGCTGTAAATTGTACAAAAGAATTTTATTTTAATGAACTCTTACTTGATTCAAGTTGACACACAAGATCATGTACACATGCTCGATTGTGATTATATAAAGAATAATCTAATTCAAGCATGTTGCAATAGCTGTGTGCCACACGTCACACACAGTCAACCCTTCAGGGTGGACCAGGGGTCCTGAAACTTCTGCCACCTTTTCTTGTCCTATGTGTGTCTTTGTTGGTGTATGTGTGTTTTTTTGTGTTAGATCGTCCATGCTTGGAGGAGAGAGGAAGGGTGGAGAGAGTGAGGAAAGAGGTGGAGCTGGCCCTCAGTCACACTTTGCACAGAGATAACCAGGAGGGCCTACTGCACAAGGTGAGACAGACAGGGAGTGAACTGTGCCCCATTCATTCTGAGCATATTTTAAACTATACCGTTTATAGCTGATGAGGGTCAGTGAAAGCTGTCCTGGATTCCTTTGATATTTCTTTTTTTTCTTCTCTCCAGCTCTACCAGAAGGTGGCAGTGTTGAAATCTATCTGCGGTCTTCACATTGAGAAACTGCGCTGGTTCCGGCAGCTCTATCCCCTCACTGTACACTCCCTCTTCCCACCACTGTACAAAGAGCTGTTTGGCTCAGATTCAGAACTTCCCCTCCTGACCACACACTGAACAGCATTACGGATCCCCAAATAATCACGTGCACTGATACTGACAACGATAAGCAGTGATGCAGAAATTTTACTTGAAGACACATTGATTTACAGTGCTGTGAATATACTCATAGTTTGTAATGATACATGATGTCAGTTGTTAACATGATGTTGATATACACTGTCGTGCATACATAAATATATACACACACACACACACAGACACACACATTCACATATTAACAAACCACACATTAATTTATAACGTAAGGGGATCCAGTCAATGTGTCTCACTGTCTACCTGCTGTATAATTTTATTTTTGTAATTCAGAAATAGTTGCATATGCAAAACATAGCGGGGTGAGAAATGAGATTGAAATTATTTTTATTGAAAGGTAATTTTATAGGGTGAAATACTATGAAATAATTATTCAGGTATTTGAAGGCTTTGATTGCAGGAATTATTTGAAATTTATGCAGAAAAAGTTGTAAGCATTTTTAAGAGTGATAATTATTCAGATTATATTTGATAGTAATAAGATGCGTTTTATTGTGTATGAGAGTGTGCTTCTGTGAATGTGATTGTGTGACGTGTTCCGCTCCTCACTAATGCAAAATGATCAGACTCTGAAGTTATACATCATGTATGAAAGTGGTATTGCATTCAGATATGCCATACAGGAAGCAATGTGTTATTTGGAAATTTCAGTAACATTAAGTGCGATCACACATTACAGTCTGAGAACATGGAATAACTGTGTATGTTGCTTTTTTAAGGATAGACTCAAACTTGAAGCAGGTTCCATCTCTTCTGTATTGTTGCATATTGAGGCAGGATAGGCTAGTCTTTAAGCACCACAGTTATAAATGTGTTAAGCGTCTCCGGCTTCTCCAGAGTTCACTTCTCAGTCAGCAGTGTGCTTGTTTACTGTGTGCTTCACGGCTGTGGTGAAATGAAAAGCAGAAATCCGGCTACGCAGCAGGGTGTGAGGTGTGCATTCCCAGAGCGTGCAACCTGCACTGTGTGACAGTCCTGTAGCTCATAAGCTTGCCATATTTGCAGAGACTTCTCTAATTCTCTCAGGATTCTGATGATAGTGCAGTGGAGCCCGCTGCTGGTCCCTGGAGGTTCATAGCCTGGAGGGTTTTAGACCTGCATTTCAAGCAGCTGCTGGTTAACACCTGGAACAACAGGTGATTCAAATTCCCATGCAGCCATTAGCTCAAGACCTGCAATAAAGACCACCTGTGGATCTCAAGTGGATGCCACTGGTGTAGTGTTTGGGAGAGGCTGAAGGTGTGGAGAAATGAGTGTAGCCATACAGACATGAATAATTGAACTGTCCTTCATGAAAACCACGCATTGGTTCTGTCATTATTTTACCAAGGATATTATGAAATGCATGGCGTAGCTACATAGACTTAATGTTCTGCGTATCAACTTTAACATGAAGGTTACTTTGATTTTACTTATGGGTCAATTGTTGAAAATGCTGTTTGTGTTTTAACCCCTCTATCTCTTAGCACTTAATTATGTATCCATAATTCTGGAAAAGCTTGTAATAAATAAAAAAATGATGAAAAACATGGGCCCAGTTTCCTCTTGGGTGTCAGATGTGGTTAGATTCCTAGCTCAGTGTTTCTCAATCCTACTCCTGGCGGCCCACTGTCCTGCATATATTCTGCCTATCCTTGCTCTACCTACCTGACTGAACTCGTCAAGATACGCAGGACAGTGGGCCGCCAGGAGAGGTTTGAGAAACACTGTCCTAACTCACACCTGTACCAGTGCCAGAAGGGTATGTGGGTACCCCTCTAAAATTAATCACTTCTCCCTTATGGCTATAGTCCATATGGTAGCTTAACATATTGTCATAGTCTTCATAAATGTCTGCCCTCACCACAAAACATGTTTTAATAAATCACATTTGTATCTTCAGGGTATTTGAAGAATAAAAGGGATTTAATTTAGGTGTTTATGACCCTGGGCACAGCATTGCTGAGGGACTTTTTATAACTCAGAATTTTCCATTATTTCTTTTATGTTTAGTAACATGAAGTTTGAGTCAGCACACAACCTTTCCCTGGACAGGATGTGAAACTGTTGTTTTCCTACCACACAAGAAACTCTGTACTCACTTCTTGCCCTTTTGTGGCTCTCTGCATGGGACCATCTGCCGAACGCCAACTGTAACTGCATGACCTCCTGGAGATGGCTCACCTAAACCAATGTTTGCATTCTTGTGGCAGTAATTTAAAGTGCTAAACACAGTTAAACTATTCACTCAGGTTTTCCTTTACAGACCTACTGCCTGAAAGTTGCTTTCAGAAACTCTTGCAGAACCTCTAAGGCAATCACCCAGTATTCCTTACATGGACCCTATGAACATGACCAAATTTTCCTTATATGAAAACTGATTATAACAACACATTTATAGACAAAAGTTGATTTTATATTTCCTGACAGCTTATGTAGGGAACAACTGTTGCAGATATCTCATACTGGATATATGGTAACTGAACGTTGCTGTCCCAGAATGTCAAATATAAGTATTTCCCTGATTATATCTCAATCAGTTCAGATATATGATACAAAGTTTTACTGAATCACATTAAATCAGTGGAAAATATGAGAATAAGCCTAAAAGAACGAGCTTCCCAATTTTTTAACTCCATATGCTAATACTGAAAGACTTTGTTTAAACGTGCAATGGAGGGCATGAAAAAATACCTATCTCTCGGATAAAATAATATGGGTTAATATGTAATATGTAATAATAAAGTAATATGGGTTACTGACACACAACAGGATCCTATGCATTTACCATATGTATCGCGAAGTGCTTTATGTAACTAGCTGGCTCGACTTCTCATATGGTAGCCAGCTGGAATACGTGTGAGTTCCAACAATTTCAGAAACACTGATCACTGATCCATCACTCATAGGATCACTTGCACACTGACAGCAACATCGCTGTCCTGGCTGGCCGCTACTTCTGTGACATGTGAACACATTAAAACACACACAAATTATTCAAATAACTTCGAACTGTTTGGTATAGAATAAAACGTCGCATTCCACCATTCTGCTTCCATTTAATGCTCCTGCGGGTCTGTTAAAAGTTAGTTCTCGTGACTATTGCTCTGCTTTGACCATGTCTCATGGTTTGTGTAGGCATGTTTGTCATTAAGTATCGACGGGAAATCCAAAACAAATAATGAACCCACTTACTCGGCGGGGTTGCATTGCTTCATGGACATGCGCTAACTGTTTCTGTGTCGCTGAGCCGTCAGGTCACAGCGCATTACAGTGGAATTTTTCAATCAAGCATCGTCTGTTAACCCTCCAGTAGCTCAAGTCGGCCTCTATCTCAGATGTTAATGGTAATCCCATGTCACAAGATATATTTTTATAGTGCATTTAAGTTAAAGTTGTTTTTTTTTTCGTAATGAGCCATATTTTTAAAAGTTTAAAAGGGGAATGGCCAAACAAACGTGTTTTTGTATAAAATGCGTTTTTTGTATATTGTCTTGTATAAATACCCATTAATTTACATCTGTATGAACTCTTTATTTAAAGAGGAACCTGCATGGATAAACACAGATACTTTTTTGCTGCAACCCTGGATGAAACACAAAAACGCAGAAATGACTTGCAGAAATGGTCAACAAGGAAAAATGATATCGCGCCCCATAATAGCAGCCGAATGCGGTTTTGACTAGCAAATAAAATATATACCACATAGACATTTTCATATGGATACCCACAAGCATTATTCCAATAATTAATGGGTCAGTGTGGTTACTGTAAGCACCCCTCTACTGGCACCCCCTTTCTGGAGTATTTGACTCATTTAGGGAAACTTCCTATTTTCTCTACTTTCTCCCCCCTTGAGAAACCTCTTAAAATACGTGCGCCTCCTCATCCGTATCACTCCCCACCCACGACACTCCCTCAGATCGCATCAAGCCCCATTGCAAGTTTGCCAGGCCGTTGTACTGCCAAGTTGCTCTGTAGGGGTTAAAAAACAGATTCGCGTCGCTTCCTGCACTTGGGATCTCAAACATAGACAGCTGTGATCGGAACAACGGAAGGCACAGAAAAAAGAGAAGTGGTATTTAAAGTAAAGTTCAGTTCTGGTTGCTTGCCGACCTTCAATAATATAAATCACAGAGACTAAGTCGAGCCAGTACATTTAACAGACACGGCACGACAGAAGGTGTCGGCATACAGCTATGGGCTCAGTGATCCTGGAAAGTTTGTGGATAGTAGTGGCTCTACTGGCGTTTGGCTGCCTAGCACTGGAAGGTATTTCAGTTTGCCTCGTTTTCTAATCAACTATTCGACATTAATCTTAATTTGATCCTTTCACTCATTTTGCCCTGTACTCCTGTCGCCTTTTCTGCAAACGTGCTTCGCTTTTGTATATACAGTATTTGTTTCTGCGTTGTTTGACCGGCTGTTCTTTTTCTACGCGGACCCAGTAAGCGTGTCTGTCGCTGTCTGGCCCGCTGTTTGTCTGAAATCTTTCGAGGTCATGGTTGCGCATTCCAACCTGCTTAAACGAACGTTTAGCTTCCAGTTATTCGCTCTGCATACCAGTATGCGCAGTTTACTGATGGCTGCCCGATACCTCGCGGGGCAAAATGCAAGTTACTCAGCGTATGAGAGCAATTGTTGTTACACTGTAGTAGGCTTCAAAACAACGGAAAGGATTATGTGCCACAGAGTCTCGTGTATATTGCACAAATTAATACTGATACTATTGTCTATTGACATGATACAAGATGAGCCCGACATCGCTCAGCGAGAGGTGACCTTTGACCTTTCCGAAATCCTAGGAGTTAAAGGTCAGTGTGGTTTGAGTGTGTATTTGACAAAGAGATGGCAGTGTTAAGGGGTCTTCTTAGTAAAGACAGTACCAACAACTGGACAGTTGGATGGGCTAATTTATATATAATTAAATAATGCAATGATTTCCTAATGATTAACACAAATATTTTAAGTTATCAAAATGACATTTATAATTTCTGGTGGGCCAACTAAATTACTTGTAGATTCTTGATGAGCGAATTAAATCTGGTTTGTATATATGTATGTGTACTATGCATTTATCTGGTTTGTACTTGGGTAGTGTTGAAATGAGTGTTGTGGGGGATTGTATTCAGGTGCCAGTCAGCCTGACCCACATCTGGCCCAGAGGGAGGTGACCTTTGACCTTGAAGATCTTTGGGAGCCCATAGGTATGCACATTGCATGGGAACTGCACATGTGAATACTTTCAGATATGTTGTTATTGCTTCATATTCAGCAACTCACAAAGACTTTCACATAACAATGTTTTGAAAGGGGGAGTAAGGGCAACATTTCCCATAAGACACACTCTTAGACAATATGCATTCACAAAAGTCACACTGCGTTATATTGCACTGTGTTGTATATCATGTTCTCAGAGCTGCCTGAAGCTGACCCCGATGTGAACCAAAGAGATGTGACCTTTGACCTTCCCAAAATTCTGAGAGAAAGAGGTTGGTCCTCCTTCGTATGTTCGTCTCAAAGGAAGTTAGGTGCACCGGGTAAAAGCTAAATTACCATGTGAATCAATTCTTTTCCCAGACACTTACATCATAGGTCATGAATCAGTTCTGAGCTTTGTTTCCAAAGAATGAGTAACTTATAAGCTGAAAGTTTGGTTGTGGTTTCCTACAAAATGCGGTTTTCCTGCATGAAGTCAACTTAAATGACCTCAAGTACATGTTTACACTAGGGACATTTCAAACCATGTTACAATGGGAGGATATGAAAAAGGCACACTTTTCTCAACTGTTCTATGAAGACTTGCCCCTTAATAAACTGTGCTCCTTTGTGTGTGTTTGTGTGTGTGTGTGTGTATGCTCAGACTGTATTTTGTGTTGTATTTAGGTTCCAGGCGAGATGAATCTGATATGACACAAAGGGAGGTGACCCTTGAACTTGATAGTGGTTTCAAGGATATGGGTATGCACGGTTGTCATTACTGTCCCAAACACATTTCACACACATTATTCAGCAATTCAGCAGATGTGTTTTTTTCTCATGTTGATTAAAATTGCTCTTAATCCCATTTTATTTGCCTTTTCCCTCCTCCGTGCCACCCTTCTCCAGGTCCCCCAGTTTTTGGACCTCGTTCCTTCCGGGAGCCCCGTGTCCCTTTCCCCCCTGCCCGCCCTTCATCGGACAACCTCCCCGCCATCTGTCTCCATGGTGCAGGGCGTCCTCGGTACCCCCACCACTCCCTTCCTCAATCTGGGTACAGCCACCTGTATCGATATGCAGACGCCATCCACCGCGTCGAGTCCTGGTACAGTGTCTGTTGCCAAGGGAACAAAACACAGGCGGAAACCCTCTGCTGTGCCCAGCAGGCGGTGAGTCACTGTGTTCTGTGGTGCTTCACAAGTGGAAGTAAGGGTATGACACACAAAGACCAGCAAACAATGCAAAGAGATGGATTCAAAGTGGACACATCTGTGAAATATTGAAATGTATTTTTAAAAAATCCTTAAACAGTTTAGGCAAAATGGCAAAAATCGAATCATGTAAGGTAATGTTCATTACTGCTTGTGTGCTAAACTGAAAAGTCAATTTGTTAAATCAGATCACGGTGTAAAGAGAAAAATATTGGTTCGTTACCCTTCTGAGGGTTGGTGCATGAAAAGGAGTTTTCCTAGAGAAGGGATGTTAGTTGTAAGAATGTAAAAGTGCAGGACCAGTAGCTGAGTGGAGCAGGTGATAAGGAGTTGGTAGATTGTTCTTACAGTATGTTTGCTATGGCGAAGTGTTGTGCAGTCGACAAGTACTGCACACATTGTTAAATCACCCCTGGGTTCTTGGTCTAGAAAGGGGCCAAGATGATGTCCTTCAGTGAGATGGCTTGGAGACGTTTGCAGGTCACTAAAATATTATTTAAAAATATTCAACTCTACTGGGGGTTTGAAGAACTGTACCGTAGTGGTCTTTTTTGTGATATGTCTTCAGAGCAGTCTCTGCACTAGTCTGATCTGATTGTGCCAATATTGTGTTGTGGTGTACTGTGTGTGGCTACAATACCATTTTTTGTTATTGTATGTCTATGTAATTAAAGGTTTTTGTTAGTAAACTGAAAAAGAGATTTGCACTGCACACCAAATGTTTATGAATACTGTATGTCTTGCATAGCTTTGTCACATATGCAGTAGACGCTAAGCAGGACAACTATCTTATTTGCCTTGTATTTAGCCTTCCTTTGGTGTCAGACCCAATCAGGCACATCACTTTACTGTAACCAACCTTGGGAAAGCATCTCAGTCAGCTTTTGGTTATACTGTAAGGGTGAGAGGAATGCACGGGCTATGTTTGTCATTTAAACTGAGAGCCATATAATTATATATAGACAAAACAGTCCATGTTTTCTCCTGCAGCTGACCCTGTAGATATGGTGTGATATTGTTGAAGGCTTTTGTCTCGTCTCTCTCGTTACCTTGTGGCATTGCTTGATACACCATACTTATAAACCTATCAGAATAACAGACAATGACTGGTTGTTTTTCATATACTTCTACAGTGGGAGCATGCTCTCTCCCAGTTCTGTGAAGAAGAATTCACAATAAAGACTAGACATTACCATTGCTGCAAGGAGCAGGGAGGGGCTAGATGGAGCTGTTTCGAGAAGGATGCCCCCAACCGCTCTTACCTGCCTACCAGTGATGGATCTGTGGCTCCGCAGTCACCTCCTGAACCAGGATTCACCTGGAACCCCAATGCATGCCGACGGTAAAGGGATGGAGGGTAACTGAGGAGAGATTGAGAAAGATAAACAGGAGAGTAGTTACAGGAATGGGAGGAGCAGAAAGAATGAATGGGAATAGAAAAATGAGGAGGAGAGTGTGTGGGGAGTAGAGGAAAAGTAAGGAGAAGTGGTTGGAGAGACATGACAGACAGAGAGAACAAAAGTAGTGTTTCTGAAAGATAAGTGGAGAGATATTTTTTTTAAACACTTGCACACATTCTCCATCAGGTCTGAGACCAGTATGGCGCCCAGGAGTTTCAGGAAGGTTCCTGGCTTCAACTTCCCACCTGGTCGGCCTACTTCCTCCAACATCAAATGGGTCTGCCGTCTCCGCAAGATGCGTCCTCGATACAATCCCAAATGCCTGCCGTCGAACGCCTATGGCTGGCTTGCACGTCAGTCAAAGACCATCAACAGGCTGGAGAAGGGCCTAAAGCAGTGCTGCAAGGGGAAGAATGAGGTGTTGGCCTGCGCTGATGGGAAGGTGGGGGAAGCTATTGTGACTCTACTGTGACGCTGCTCTGACTTTATCTCTGCATTCCTGTTTTTCTTGTCTCGTCTCTGACTGTGTTAAGGGTGTGTGTAGCTGTGCCAGTCAAAACATGTTATACAAATCCGACTATATTTTTCAATTTTATCTGTTGTAACATGCTCTAAATGCTTGCACTGGATGTGGGAAACTTTCAATTTCAAAGGGGTTTTGGTGTAATGAACAATATTATTTTAGTAATAAATGTTCACATTTATAATATTATTGTAATAATTTCTTAAATTACATGTAGTATTTGACTTTAGCAGTTGCTGAATTAATACGGCATTCTGCAAATTAGATATTTACATTTACTTATGGACCAACCACGCATGGTGTTACTAGTTTGGTAATGTAAGTTAAGGGTCAAAGTGTGATCTCTCAGATATGGCATAGAACAATCATGGCTGGTTGAGAAATATCACGCATGCATGGGTGCATGAATAAGTTGCATTTGTTGCATTGTGACTAACATGTACTGACCAGAAGCAGTCACAACAATCATGGTGCTTGTATATTCACCAAGTTAGACCTTGACACGTCTTATTAACATTTACATTTACATTCTGTCATTAAGCCAACTTCCAATGTATAATTTACCTGTGCCTTTGACCTGTGTCCTCTGGTTCCTCAGTGGCGAGAGGTGATGGACAGGTACTGCAAGGAAGAGGGGTCAGTGAAGGATTCGCAGTTCCCCTGCTGCAAGATAGCGGAGGGGCCACAACGATACTCGTGCTTCTCCTCCCGCGCACCCTACCCAGAGTATAACTATGAGATACTCCAGCGAGAGGTGTCCCACACTTACCTCGACCTGGGCCTCATCTGTCACACCCATAAGCAGCTCACCCAAAGGTAGGAGAACTTTCTGACAATCGGTGCCTGTTAATGTCGAGCAAGGGCTTTCAGGCTAATCACAGTGACATTAATGAAATTTTGCAAAACTGAAAAAGTGTAGGACATTTTTGTCATGTTTGCCATTGAAAGTTAAGTGGCATAGCGGTTGGATCAAACGGCGCCCTTAGGAGTGTCTGTGGTGTGTGACGATGGCTAAGGCGCAATTTGGTTAATTAAGATTCTCCAAATTCTTTATATAGAAACTTTTATCATTCCTTAACCCTAATGTCTGATGAAGTTCTTGTTCCTTAGGATTGCATAGATTGTCACTTATTCCAGTCTTCTCCACGTATTTTTTTTTACCAAGGCAGTGTTATTTACCCAAGACATTAAATTGAGTCTGAGAACAGAGATAAATAGCCTATTAAACAAGAAGTGCTGATCTTATCTGACCTCTCTGTTCAACAGACTTCCTGTGCAGCTTCCCATTAAAAGTATTGTGAAGCAGTGCTGCCACCTACCTAAAACTAACAGAAATGGTTGTGTGCAAGGAAAGGTGAGTAACACATGGGGAAGCGGCGTTGCGCTTACTCTTTCCAGAGATGAGTTTAGTTTGAGACATTTGCACTGTCAATGCTGACAGTTGAACTCCATAGGAATAGACCTTCAATGCTGACATCACCTTGTACGAGTCCAACCTTGCATCTTTCCTTTAGGTGCTCTAGAATATTCTAAAGTAAGGAATGCATTGGTGTTGTGAACCCTTGGTGAATCTGAATGCATGTGGATTGTAATGTACTGTTTTCTTTTCTGAATGCAACTTAGCTGAATGACATGCTGGAGAGTAAGTGCGCAGCAGATAAACCGCTGCCTCCAGCTTTTCCGCCCGACTGCTGCACTGAGCCTTCCCGTGAATACTTCGGCTGTCTCTCCAACATGCTGATAGAGGCCCTCAAGAAAGTAACTACTTCCCCTGGCTACAAGAAGTGCCCCCTCCCCTAATTTTTCCTCCCCATCATTTTCATCCTTCATGACAATTTTCCTCAGGTTATCAGGGGGCTATTCAGATGGGATAGAAATTTGAGACAGGGTTTCTCTCAGTGGCGGTGGGTGAGCTGGAAACAGGGGAAACCAGAACACTACCTTTAAATCTATCATTACTTTCAACCTGCTCCCCTTTATCCTCCTTGATTAACAATAAAACAAATAATTCAAAGAATAATTGACACCAATGGCGTAACTAGAATAAATGATTATGCTTGTGAAACACCGCAGATTGTCTGTAGTTTGTGTGCTTGTAAAAGCTACAACGTGAGATTGTTTTAACAAGGATGGCATTTATCGATTTAAATTACGTTAAATGCTCATGACACATCACAGCTTTTGTGAGGTCTGTGTTCTAAACGTTATTGTTCATTGCACTCAACCTAACCTAAAAGTTCATTCTCAGTAATTTAAATTGATTTAACTAAATTTAGCTCCGTTTTGTAATTTGAATATTGTAACACACGAAAGCTATAATGTGAAACGTTTAAGAGAAAGCTTTGGGATTACTTGCCACTTAATTGTTTAATTAACAAGGATGACAATTTGAATAATCTCATGCTGTAGCTTTCGTAATAGCACACAAACTACAGACAATCTGCTGTGTTTCGCGAGCATAATTTATTCTAATTACGCCATTGGTGTCAATTATTCTGTGAATTATTTGTTTTATTGTTAATCAAGGAGGGAAAGGGGGAACAGGTTGAAAGTAATGATAGATTTAAAGGTAGTGTTCTGGCTTCCCCTGTTTCCAGCTCACCCACCGCCACTGGTTTCTCTGTAGGTTCAATTGTTCAAATGTTTGCTTAAGACAGAATTTAAAAGTGGCCACATTTCCACTTGCATTTTTGCATATATATTCAGATTACCATTTTAATATTTTATAATTTACTATTTTGAATTATTTGAAAGTGATTAACTATCAGAAAGTCATGTCTGTATAACTTCAGAACTGCGAGAACTTTTGCATTACTCACAATACTGTAGTTGAATACACATAAAATAAATGTATTTTCACTATAAAGTACTGTTTTATTGTGTTAATTTAAGTGCTGGCCTTCAGACTTTAGGAAGAAGCACTCAAAGTAATTCCTCTACACCCCTGTATGCCTTGATGTGTCTCTTTATTTATATGTAATACATATTGTGTGGGCTTTGAGGAGTGTACTGGGCAATGATGTCAAGAGGTGAAGTGACTTACAAAATCCTACTGAGTTATTGCAAGGCATTAGGGCATGATTTGCTTTATTGGTCCTGCCATCTCTGTTTGGTACATATGTACCAAAACAACTTAGCTAAGATAATCACTGACCTTTGTGCTGAGACATATGGTAGAAATTAAGATTTTTAAAAGTATCCTGAACTTATCAAGGAGGAGTATTTGTATGAATAAGCTAGCATAGATCACAGGAACGTAGGAGCAGAAACTTTCTATCATCTATTTCAGCTTTGGAACTTTTATTCCCCCTTTCAAATCAGATGCTGAAGTGCACCTTAAGAAGAAAAAAAAAAAACAGTGTCTAATCTAGTTATTTTTGCACACAGAGACTGTGATTTTGTGGTGTTACCACAATATGACTTGCAGGTATTTTGGCTTATAGTGAACATCTGTTGCTTGATGTCTGTGGTCTTAACAGCTAACAGTTTCTCACCTGGTAAAAAGTCATAGCCAAATGCAGTTCACCAATGTCAGCCACAATGCATGAAGTTACAAGTAATGACACCCTGCCAAAATCAAGACATGGCCATGCTCCATATCCATGGCTATTTCTACACTGGCAGTTTCACTGCATCAGAAATGCCACATCACAACATCCTGCATATATAAATAGATCAGCTCTCATTTACACAGTCATGATTACAGACCAGATGACCTTATAAGGGTCTAGTGCTTACTGGTTTTCACGGACACAACAGAATGAGATTGTGTCAACAACACCTCATGTGGATGCTGGTGGGTAGCACAATTGTGCAGAACGATATGCTAATCGTTGTTTACAGCAGAGTAATGACTGGAGAGTCCCAAGTGTGACGGTCTGGGCAAGAGTGTCTAGTCACTACAGAACTCCACTTATAGTGGTTGATGACAACTTGGCTGCTGTGCTAGATTTATGAAATCCACAGACATCCTATGCAGCCCCTCCTGTGGGCTCACCCTCACACAAAAAAAAAAACACATTCTGGGGTAGAAAACATACAGATAGATCATCACTGACATTTTTTTGTGGCAGGAATACACCTTAACCATGGTTTTAAGGCACTAACATGGTTCTGTTTTCACTGGTTAAATCAAGTTACACTCAGCAATTTACTTACTGAGACTATGATGTGAAAACAGGTACAGTTCAGATAAGACTTCATTGGCATTATGGAGAAGACTCCAGGATAGCCAAATGATAATACCTGATTGTGTAATTGTGTGATGAACTTGAACCAATTTCTTTACAATTACACATTTCTTTGTGTATTTTGTTCGTTTTCTGCAGCCTCTCATGTAGTTTCCCCACGCATAGCACAGTAGTGTTGACTGTGGTTGATAGTTGTTTTTTTTTTTCATCTTAAGATCATATCACTTAGTAACTGAGTGGTTGCCTCTACCAATCAACTTCTCTCAGTGGTTATGGTAATGTTTTCATAATTTAAACTCTCCCTGCTCAAATTCAGTAGTATTTATGGGTGTATTTTGTTACAGTTTTCCCATCGTTCTGGTCATGGTACATTGACTGATATCTGGGCACAAAACACGACATGTGGATAATCAGTCGTTTGCACTGGATGCATGAGGTTTTTTCTGCACAGCAGTTGAACGATCTCAGCGGAACATCGTGGCTGAGGCGAAACTCGTTAAATTCAGAAGAACTGGGGACTGTAGTCCTGTAAAACTTCCAAATATGCATTCGTCGAATGCGCATGCGTGTTAACACTACACCGACACTACACACAGTGTAAACCCATGTAGCCAACATTGGCAAGCTAGGTACTTATCACGGTAATCAGTGTAGCCGTTTCAATTATCAGTTACAAACAGTTTTTTTCATGTATGCTGTTGTCGTACATGCAGAGCACCAGCAGCAGTTGACTGGAAAACGATCAGCATCACGAATCGTGGCCGCCAGTAACTAGCTTGTTAGTTTGGTAACTACTTATCATAACGACTCTTACCTGTCCATGTAGCTAACTAACTTGAGCTGCCAATTAAGGTATCGCTGCTGTCGCGATAATTAACGATACCACCCCGTTTGCTAGCCAGTACGGCTTACCTGCTAGGTAGCTATAGTCACTAACGTTTATTTTTAAGGAAACATGGATGTGAGTTAGTTACAAAGATATCTTTGAACTAGCTAGCTACATTTAGCTAGCTAGTGGATGTTTTCACTCTATATTAGCGAAGTTCTTTTCAAATCCCAAGTTTTGGTAAGTTTAGCTAACGTTAGGCAGATTTGGGGCTCAACGTTAACTGTCTGATTGTAACGGAAGAGACCACGGCGAAGGGGTTAAATTCAACCGGTGGGAGTGGACGTGTAGGGGTGCCGCTTGAGTGGGATCAAGCCAGTGAGCTAACGAAAACCCAGCGCTCTAAGGCCAAGCGAAACCAAAATGGCGACTGCCGGTCCAGCTGACTCGGTGTCGACGGCTCCTACAGGTAGGTAACTAACATTAACTTAGCCAGTCAGCCACAAATTTGTCGCCAGGTAGCTAGACTCAGTTATTGAGAGTTTCAAAACAAATGACGTATGTTACGTACGTTTGTTATGTAGCGATAGTCTATACAGAATGAGTTTGGAACTAGTTAGACCTTTTGCTACCCCGTTAGCTAGCTAGCAGTTCTGTGTAGAGCTACCTAGTAAGTGTTCTGCTAGGTAGCGTTAACTGCCTAGGAAAAGTTTGAATTTGTCGTGATGAAATACACTGGGACATGTTCTGCCATCGATTCCATTACCCAGTGTAGGCTCGTTAAAGTTTATGTGTTGATATGATGGATCGCTTATCATCTCCGTGTTAGCTCGCTGGCTGGCTAACATAGCAAGCTACATATGTGCCAGCGGTCTGAGGAAATGGAAATGGTATTTTTCCATTAGCTAGCTAGCTTATTGCAATTGCATCAATCGTCAGATAGCCTAAGTAAATCCGAGTAAACCGACAGACAGCCATACTGCTACCACTGCAGCTAAGTGGGAGTCATAACATTACAGGAGCCCACGCCAGAGTGAGCTAATGTTAGGGTACAATTAGCAAACGACTTAACATTAGCTTTGAAGTAAGTAAGGTGCATGGAAAGTTTTGGATCGTTGTAATCAAAACTATGTTGCTCTGTGCCTCTCTGTCCAGCTCAGTTGTCTCACTAGCTGATTACCTCGGTACTAGCTAGCTATATTATCAGGTAGTTAATGGCTAACTTAATGTGAGCTAAGTTATTTGGCTGTCTAGCCAGCTACAGAAATTAAGATGTTGATTCAGAATGTTCGGAATCTCGCATCTTTGGAGAGTAATCAGTTCTCCAAGAAATGAGTTATACGCTCTCCAAGAAATGTGTTTGGGGCTTTTATGTTAACTTTGTGGAAAGTTTAGTGTGAAAAAATTACGTTATACTGAATTACTTTCTCACTTCCTCGTTCAGCTAATTTTTAGTACAGTACTTGCTAATATGAGAAGAGAGTTAACAAAACAAATAGGGTAATGTCTATGTATTTTAGTGGCATAAATAAACCACCAACTACACATGTTCTCCACCAAGCTTTTAAAGCGGATAGTTGTCTCAAATGTTGTGAAATGTCGAAGAGTATGACATTAATAGCTCAACGCAACCCGAGTAAATAGGAGCGTTTAGATCTTAAGCCTTAAATTAATGACGAGAAACATTGCAACTTTTGTTACTGGTATCGTGTTTTAATATCTCTTTTGGAGACTTAATTTTTTATGTTTCTACTCCTTGTATAAGATGGAGATGGTCACAGCAGAGAACATTTCAGCGCTCGTCAAGAAATAGAGTAGTCTATGTTTTTCGGGTGGAGGATGCAATACCCCCTTTATCTTACATTTGGACCTCTACCATAGCCTATCATGCAGATGCACGTTTGTTGATAAACGTGCTTTGCATGAGAGGAAATTAAGACCACAGTGTTAAAAGCTATCTAAAATTACTCTCAGATACAAGGTAGAAATTATGTGATAATGCAACTTGTCCGCAAGTGTGCATCTGGTGAATCACTGACTCAGCTAAATTCTTTTTCAGTTTCTCACATTCCCCTCCCTGTTACAGTCTGAGTGCTGGATTAAGAGTGTTTCATGGTTTGTGGTGAACTTATGTTGTGTAACAGACATAAGAACCCGTTGTTATTTGGGGGATAGGGGATGGATTTCCTTGTTTAATTTGTGTAAAATGAAATGGATTATAATCAGGACTCTGTAACTCTGTTGCTCAAGCCCAGTTTTGCCTTTAAACAATATGGTATCTTCAGGGTTTTTAGCACTCCTCCAAACCCTTGTGACCTCATCCATACCTTTTTAACTCCATGCCTGCTTTTCTAAGGTAATTCATCAATCAATGCCATTCTGTACCTGCATGTACTGTGTGAAGATGTAGAGGGAGTCTTAATCACAAGAGCAGTTCATTGAAGATGTAGACAAAATCATTGAATGTCACTGTCATGTACTGTTTCATGGGTAGTAGTCCACAGGGTGTAGCTGAATGAAAATCGCAAGCTCCATCATCAACAGCTCTTTGTCAGCATATTGTATTGAAATATATTAATTATCTGTACTGCGCGAACAAAATGATAAAGTCAAATTTGGTAACTACTCATGTAGGTACTGTAAAACATACTGACATGCTGCAATTATCTGTGAGATACTGGAAGTCATTCATAGGACTGTGTAGTTAAAAAGATAGGCACAGACAGATTGCAACTTCTGTCTCTATCTGTTTGTAATTGCCATCTGCCTCCACTGCAGCTTCAACTTTCTTGCAGTTTATTTTTGTTATTCAGATAATGGAATAATTGAGCATCTAGTCATTCCTTATGTGATAATCTCCTCTCAGATCCTTAAAGCCCACCATAGTCCTGAAACCTAGCACCTCTGTCAGGACTCTGTTTGGGTGGAACCCCCTGTGGTCTCTGAACCCATTCTATTTTTCTCTGTTTTGCTCACACTTTAAAAATAACATGTCTGGCTGCTTTTGGAGGGTCCGAGTCTGAATCTCCCGTGATCAGTAACACACGGTCTGGTGACACATGCTGTACCTTTGCTATATTTAAACATGTAAATAGGACAAGAACAAGGGTATGTGGTTCTCTGCGGCTGATGAAAATAGAGGTTGTACCTGCTTTGTATTACCATTGATGTGTATGTTTCAAGATCTGGTAATTCTGCAGTGTGTCATTAAACTCAGGACTGATCGTCTTACTCAAATTAGAAAAGTTAATCAAAATGAATATTATCTGAAAGGGGTCTTTGAAATGCTGGTAAATAACACCGCCCTAACTGGTAAAACAGTAGACTTCAGGCTACTTGAATTGCATCTGAGGAAGTACTGAGGTTTGCTTGCATGCCCTCTGACATTGCCCAGACCTCAATTGTATTGAATCATTGATCTGACAGTTTCAGCTCAAAACTCCCAGAACATAAGGGTGAGTACATATCGTACACATGTACCATTCCTCCTGCCTAATGGACTGATCTTACTCCACAGACCTGAGGACTCAGTTCTGGAGGAGAATAGCTTCTCGCAGAGGTATCTGCATGGTAGTGATGTGTTTTGGTGTGTGCTTAATTGAGAGTGAAATCAAGTGTCCTCTTGTTGTAATACTTGAATGTCAACTTGCACAAACAGTATAGTATTTTTGGAAATTAGATGCTTTCACCTTTGAAGTGTTTCTCCTCTCAGCGTTCATATGCAGCTGTGAGGGCATAAAGAAAAACAGGTGTTTGTGCATTGTGTGTGTGTGTGTGTGTGTGTGTGTGTGTGTGTGTGCGTGTGTATATGTGCATGCAAGAAGTGTTTTGACATAGCAATAGCTAACTGAAGCAAGATGCACCCCTTTCTTTCAAACTGCCACACCCTGGTAATTACACAATTGGCTTATTACACTCACCACAGATGCATCATTTTGTTTTGTATTAATAATTATTTTGCATTCAGTATTTTCTTTACTGTTTTTTTGCATCTTTAGTCCTTAGATTTGGAAAGGCTCATGTTATATCCAGTATTTTCTGCTATTTCATCATTACTTGCACATTGATGGACCTTGTAGATACCCATTGTTGCCATCCTAACTGTACCTTACAGAGAAAAAAATCAGCAGCTTCAATCCTGCAGTCAGTTTTTATGTATGTACACACTGGCATAAGACTCTAAAATAGCTTTTACTGTTGCCTACAGGCCTGTAGTGCCAGTCAAGTGGGTAAGACAGAATGATTGAAATGATTTCGGCCCACTGGGAGTATCTGTCAGACAAATACCTTAGACGTATACTGTAGGCGTAGTTCCGTGGTCAGCGTGCGTTTGTGAGCAGATCAGATGTCCGCTTTGGCAACAGTGCCATTACATGTCTGCATTGGTTACAGTGACAAAGCTACACACATAAACGGCATTTCCCCACAATGCCAGTTGTGTATATAAACACAACAGCTTCTTTTGTTGCTTCTTTTGCACAGACGCATTACTGGCAAAGCTGCAGTAATGCATAAATTGGTAGACTGTAATGACTGCTCTGTATCTGTTGGGGTAGAAATGCCAGTAAACATCCTGGCCATAGGATCCTTCCTGTTGCGCTGCCAAGGCTGTCAGTGTCTTTCCGGGAAGGCCCTTGGCCGCTGCGCTTACCCGCATCTGCCAGTTACTGATCTGTTTTGGATACCACATTCACAGAGTGTATTCAGTATCACTCTATTTCCTGCTCATTGAATTCTCTGGCTGATGTGCCCCAAGCCAGGAGACCGCTGAGAGGCCAGCATCTGAGGAGGTTTTTATTCCCGACCTGCACAGTGCCTGCTCTGTTTCTGTTGATAAACAGATAAGCGGAAAGAGCCTCTGCTGAAATATTATGGGGTGGTTACATTAAACCATATTTGGTATGCCTCAGCATGGAGAGAATTTTCCTCCCTGAAACCGGGTGGTTTGATTAGCACACCAGTAGTAAGGTATACAAATGGCAATTTTAGTCATTATTTTCATTCCAGTTATATTGTTCCATGGCTGGTTTAAGAAGCTGCAAATTAATTATAAGAAATTGATGTTTGTGTAAGTTGCCCTTATCATGAGACTAACAACAATGCCAATTTTGCGCAGCTGATGCAGCCACTGGTACAGCAGTAAAGCTTAGGCTTAGTCTAACATTTCAGTGTAAGAGACCGTCAGTATTAACATTTGTCTATGAATAAAATTGCTCTGTACAAGAGTTGTGGTGACTTTCCTCATTCTGCTAAAACAAATTGGCCAAATTTGGAGCAGTATGTCAAACTGTCGGCCTGATAAATGTTTGCATTGGCAGGTTTTTGAAGCTAGCAGCTGTCTACAGTGATGAAGCAGTGTGTAGTGGTGGTACATGGCTCAGCTATGAAGCCCGTTGCTGATAAAACGTTTGAGTTTTGTAGCTGGATAAAACAAGCCAAGTGACAGGACTCATTGAAACCTTGTGCATGACAAATGCAAGCTAGGTAACTAGCTACCTGACAGTCATGTTGCTCCGAAGTTGTCGCATGGTTTGTTTCAGTGAGAATAAATTTTCCACAACACCACATCTCATACAGGCAATTTTATTAATAGGCAAACGGAACACTTTGACAAAGGTCTCTTACACGGAAACATTGCGTCTTTTGAAAGGTGCACTTTTATTAATAGACTAGAGTTGTGTAGAATTTTGCATTAGGTACTAATATGCTTTACTCCAGCACCTAGCTGGCTGGCTGTTTACAGACAACAAAGATGCTATGAACCATCTGAGTAACTCGCTAATGGGAGCTAGTTTACTCTGGACAAAACACATATGACGCTAACCGTTATGTTAATCAGACTAAATTGGTTAGGTGCAGAAAAGCATTTGGGAAAGTATTACATTGACTTCAATTTTTAATGCTTTCAGATGATGTTTTCTGTCTACAAACTTGGCAGCTAACTGGACATGGGGGTGGGGATGAGCAAGTATTTGGGAGCAAGCTATAGTCACAGCCACTTACAGGCAAATTGCTGGACAGAGTGGCAATAATCTCTTAATATGTTTATTGATGACCACCACTGTGGATGCTTATGCAGGTTTAATATCTTCTGTAATATTCATATTAAATGAAAGGAAATACATTTAGATGTACAAGTGGGGTTAACCTACCATATCCATACAGCAACATCCAGAAGTTTCGTATAACGGTGCTCCACAGTCACATGGTCCAAGTCATCTCAAGCAGCAAAGAGCACAATAGTGACATGAGAGAGCACCGGGAGCTCATTAAAAATAAATAATAAAAATCAGTCATATAAGTGTTCTTACCTGCTGATGTCAGTATGATGAAAAATGGAAATTTCAACCTAGCCAATCCATTGATCACCCTCGGTCTGTTGACATTTTACATCTCTAGTGAGTATTATTGGAGTGTGCACACAACTTTAAGCAGTACTTTTATTCTGGAAGCGAGAGCAGCCAAGTGGCTCACAGCCTCTAATACTGAGATTAAAAAAGGGAAGAAAATGGGGCTCCCAAGTGGCTCAGTGGTTAAGGTGCCTGCTGTGAGTGCAAGCTGAGCTCTATGGCCAGGGTTTGGGTTGCGTTGTCTCACAGCTGTGATTTGTCAGATGCGTGCAAATTTCTTGGATGATGTCAGTGGAATAGTACCTGTCCTTCAGTGAGTGCCCACACTGATGTAGTTCATTATGACTTTTAGTTTTAAAAATAAATGTATTCGAGTGTGTTGGAGGACTGCACTCATCTGGCCTCCCCACTCCTGAACGAATGTACGGGCTGTTGTAGCGAAATGAGCCTATTGTTCATCTGGAGATACCCAAATGGGATAAAAGGATAAATCAGCAGGGTGGATTATAAAAAGAAAGGAAGAAAGGTCAGGGTGTCAGAAAACACTTGGGGCTTTTTGGGTTGTTGGCTGTTAACGTAGTTGTGCCACAAAGCATCGCCTCAGACACTGTGCATGGGGTGATTTGAATCATATGCTGTTATCTTTAGACTTGATTTGGCATTCAGTTAATTTTCGATCAGTTTTTGCCAACAGATTTTCTTCACTCCATCAAGTTAGGGGTTGGTATGTCCGGCCAGGGTTCCCTCATCACACCGCTCTCAACTCATTTGGGTGTCTACAAGTTGCACAGATGACATCAGAGAGATGTGCCTATCCTGTTTGCCTTCTGTCTCCTGGTGCATTGTGGGAATTGTGGTGTGAAAAACGGTTGCAGTTCGTGTGCTTGTGTATAGGAGGATTGCATTTACTATGTCCTATTGCATTTGCTATGTCCAGCGCAAATACAAACGTTAGTGCTGTGAGACAAGCCTAACTTGCAGTTGGTGATTAGAAGTGTTGAGTGGAAAAATAGGAAAATGCATCAAGAAGAAAAAATGCATTGAGTCAGCCTTCAAATGCCGACCGATGGAGTCATCGTCCTATAATGTTACCCTTCAGTTTTTAAAACCGTACCAGTTAACTGCCAGCATTGCCATACACTTTCTGCAGTTGGGATTAGTTCTTCATCTTATCTTTGTATTCATATGAAGTTGTTGAAATAGCATAATGAACAGCTCTCAAAAGATTTGGGTTACATACATACAAGAAATTTACTTGTACCCCTCTTGTGTAAGCCAGTGTTTGCTGGGAAGAGTTGTGATGTGGGCTGTCATTTTTGACATGTTTAGAGTTGACAAGTTGGAGAAAAACTTTGTTTTACAAAAGCTAAAACTACAGAAATAAAAAAATAAAAGTTCTCTCCTCATGTATGTCCTTCTTTAGGATCCAGTGGAACCCGAAAGGTTGGATCTCCAGAGGTAAGAAATAACTAACCACCCCCAAAATTTAATGATGCCTGTAAAAGTCAATATTACTGCTAATAGTGATGTTGGTCATCTGGTAAGCAGGTCATATGCACTGTAGAAATCATAGAGCCTATATTGAGAATTTGTGTATATTTTTTTTAAAAAGAAGTGCTCCTTCTTGTGTGCTAAAGAATTGCTGTGCAGAGGTTCTGCATTTAGTACAGGGAAAACCCAAGGAAAATGTGGAATTATAGTAATCATTTCCCTATTAGTAATGGAAAAGCCCCAGATAAACCCTAAGTGCCATTTTTTTCTGAGTAATGTCAATGCCTTAAATTTAGTCTGGCTATTTTTGATAAAAATTGACCAGCAACAAATTATGGAAAAATACACAATCCGCCTTGAACGTGAATGCTGACACTTCCACATGAATATCATGAGCTGAGTGCTTACTAGGATGACATGCTTTCCAGGCTTGAGAAATTTGATGAGTTCATACTCTTATAAATTTTGTTCAATGCAGATGAAATGTTTTTAGTTCGTGAGATTCTGGAAAGTTTTGCTGGTGATGGCTAAATTGTAATGTGTTGTAGGTAGGACCAAGATTATGTCCAAACTCAGTTATAGGAGTTAATACCCACCATAGATCACTTGTGGGAAGTTGTAGGTGGAAGAACAAGACATTTTAAAGGTATTTAATATTGTGATTGTTGTTTGAATGGGCATACTTGGCAGGCTGTGTCTTGGGACTGTCACAGAAGATAAATAAGTAATAACATTGAAATAAACACGATACCACTGCTTCACTCAAAAATGTATCAATTGCTTTACATCCATCCTCTCTTTATCCTCCTCCCTTGTTGGTCTCTTAGGGGGCAGGGTCCTCAGGCACTTTTCAGAGCATGAAGAAGACCATTGGTCACCGGGGGGTGGACCCCACAGGAGAGACCACCTACAAGAAGGTCAGTATAAGTTCAGAGGTCAGCACAGAGGGTGTTGCAGAAGTGCTACAGAAAGGGGGGGGTCTTACAGGGGGGTGCAGTGTTCCTGCAGAAATATTTAAGCTGCTCAGGAAAAATTTCAATGATCATTCCTGATTTTTATAAAATGAGAATACCTGTAATATGTACAAGAAACATATATGCACCATGAATAGAACATGATAACTTATTTAAACACTAAGTGAAATGTTTAAGAAGGGTTTGTTGAGCGTTCTGCCCATAAACGTTTCCTGACGAAGATGGCATGTTTGAGCACACCAGTAATTTAATAGATGAAATTCTTGTAGACTTGCTGTAAGGGCTGTCATCTTTGTAGGTCTTGAAACTATGAATGACTTTTCAGCCTTTTTGACTTAATCTATCAAACAGGATATATCTTAAAGCTGACAGATTTTTAAAAAAAATGCACCAGTGCACACAAAACTCAGGTCTTGGAAGTTAAAGACTGTATATTTAATGGAAGCATTGATGTCTGTCTTATAGTCTCCATGCACATGCCCTGCCTCATCATGTCATTTTACATCAGTTGACCTCGGTCTCTTATCTCTCCCTTCCAGACTACTTCCTCTGCCTTGAAAGGTGCCATCCAGCTGGGCATTGCTCACACAGTGGGCAGCTTGAGCCAGAAGGCGGAGAGGGATGTTCTCATGCAGGATTTCGTGGTGGTGGAGAGCATATTCTTCCCCAGGTCTGTAAGAAGTATAAATGTATTCTTGCACATGCACATGTCCTTTCTGAGATGAATTGGGGGGATTATGTCATTTGACTTGTCAGCTCATAGTGTTTGCGTATTCCTCTTCTGACTGCATTTGTGTGTTTATGGTTTTGCATGTGGTCTGTGTGCCTGCCATGTAAAATGAGTGCTTCTGTAATAAAACGTCAGCTGAGATGCCTGGAAAAACTTGGTTCTGCTACCCAGGTCTTTCATGAATGTCCTTCAGAATAGTGTCCCCTGCAAAGCGGAATGCTGTTACGCCCCTGGTGACCCTGCTGTAACCTAACCTTAAATGGCTGACTGTGCAGGAATGCCGGGAACCACAGGCACAGTCTGGCTTATTCGCCATGATATCAGCATCAATGCATTAGGAAAAATACGTTCCCATGCCAGACATTCACCACAATCTCACTTATCAATTCAAAATTGAATAATAATGAATTTTCAAGTATATGTTTATCCCTTTAACAGGTATCATTATAAATCACCAAGAGAGCCTTCAGAAATGAGTAGTGAAGTGCATGTTCAAATCTTGCAGCTTTGAACACACAATCCAATAGATTCCAGCATTGTGAATGTAAAATGTACAAGGTGTAGATGCCACCCTGAAAGTTTCTTAAGCTGTGATATTTATAAACATGTAAATTATTTTTGAACATATAGGTAGCCAGTTAGACTGCCTTATTATTTGAGTACATGGTGAAAGCAGAGCTAGGTAGACAGCTGTCTGTATGAAGACTGTCGACTGCCTTAATTAACACTTGTTGTATCTTTCTCAGCGAGGGCAGTAACCTGACACCAGCCCACCACTACAGTGACTTCAGGTTCAAGACCTATGCCCCCATCGCCTTCCGCTACTTCCGAGAGCTCTTCGGCATCCGGCCAGACGACTACCTGGTCAGTCTTAGAATCCCCTGTTTTTTCAGATTATGTTGCTTTTAATCTTGCCTCTCATCCTCAAGACGGGGAAAGGGAACTGAACTGACGGGGAAACGGGGAAAGGGAACTGAAAAAGAATGTAAGGGGCTGAGGGAAGTTGATAAGTAATAAATGAACTCTGATCTCTTCTAAATTGTCAGTGTACATATAGCTGTGTTCCTTGCATTTGAAGTGACTATGTTTGTCTTTGTTTATTCCAGTATTCCCTATGTAATTATCCCTTGATTGAGCTGTCAAACTCCGGGGCGAGTGGCTCCCTGTTCTACGTCTCCAACGATGATGAGTTCATCATTAAGACCGTGCAGCACAAGGAGGCAGAGTTCCTGCAGAAACTCCTGCCCGGATACTTCATGGTGAGAGGGTCTGGGGGTGGCTGTGTTCTTTTGTGCTCAAACTCAGGACATCCTCATAATAGCAGGGTCCGTAATAAACACTCTCCTGACCGCAAATTCTCTTTGATGGGTTGAAGTTGCAGGGTCACTAGCCACTGTGTTGGGTGCTTTTTGCATTTAAAAAATTATCACGACCTAGCCCCTTTCTTGTCTGGTTACTATTGGGCTTTTACTATAAGTCAGTTGCAGGACCCCTCTGTGATTTTTTCAGTTGTGAAAGCTTTGATTGGTCATGTCTGTACAATCTATGGAACCTTGGGAGTTATCATGACAATTATCATGAAAATGATCTTTCCAGCAAAATGAATAGATAATGGAAATAACGTGCTTTAAGTACATGTCATTGTGATGTGATCAGCAAAACTGGCTTCATAACTGAGTGCCAGCAGGGCTCAAAGGTTGCATCGTGATGTGTTTATTAATTGACTCATGGTGCAAATAGCAATATCATACTAAAATACCTTACGCTTTCAAGAATGGGTTTGATTTTGAAAGTACATTAACACTTTTGGTGTATATGCCTACATACATACAACAGGCTGACTTAGTCTATGGCAAAACCACGGTGGAGGTAACCTGGTTTCTCTCTGTCCAGAACTTGAACCAAAACAAGCGCACACTCCTTCCCAAATTCTATGGCCTGTACTGCGTGCAAGCCGGCGGCAAGAACATACGTATCGTGGTGATGAACAACCTGCTTCCCCGTGCCGTGCACATGCACCTCAAGTACGACCTCAAGGGCTCCACCTACAAGCGCCGGGCATCACCCAAGGAACGCGAGAAGGCTGTCCCCACCTTCAAAGACCTGGACTTCATCCAAGACATGCCTGATGGGCTTCTGCTGGAACCCGACAACTATAATGCCCTGAGCAAGACCATCCAGAGAGACTGCTTGGTGGGTGTTCGTGTGTGTGTGTGGCTGGCTTGTCCCTCAAACCAACAGCTCACATGTTTGGTAGCCATGAGCTAAGTTGTCTCCTTTTACAGACATTCAAAACTAAGCTTGCTAAAATGTAATCACGAATCTATTTTAAAACAAAATTTTGAAGTAATTTTCACTTGCCACCATTTGCTAAGGGTGATGTGAATAGCTTTCCATAACACAGAACAGCCAGTGTTATTGAGTCTGTCTCCATCAACTTTGTGGCACATGACTGTTTGTACATGCTATTTAGCTGTCCATCAACACTGAGAAACATTATTTATGCAGGATTCCCAGCCATTGTATACTGTATTTTTTCAAGGCCATGAATAGCTTAAAACATTAAGTAAAATAAACAACTGTTTGTCACCATTACCTTTCTATCCCCTAGCTGCTGCAGAGTTTCAAGATCATGGACTACAGTCTGCTGATGGGGATCCACAACGTGGACCAAGCCTGCCGAGAGCAGGAGGGTGTGGGCGCTGAGGCCGCTGTCACGCCGGACCAGAGGAGGCCGCAGGCCCAAAAATCCCTGTACTGCACCGCCATGGAGTCCATCCAGGGGGAGGCGCGGGGCAAGGGCACGGTGGATTCAGAGGACCAGTGAGTCATTTTCATTTTCCTTTACTGCCAGAGCTGACGGTACTGTTTTATCATTTAAAAACAAACCTCGATAATCCATGGTGATCACGTTGCAGGTTGGGAGGGATTCCGGCACGCAACAGCAAAGGCGAGCGATTGCTGGTCTACATTGGCATCATCGACATCCTGCAGTCGTACAGGTAACTTCTTTTATCATTTGGGTTAGATACGCCGATTGTAAAACTTTGACATGACTTAGGTGTTTTCTTTCTCTGACTCTTATCATGATTGACCCTTGCTCGCACGTCTGTGGAAGTACGTGTGCGTATCTCATGACTGTGTGCTGGTCCTTGTTTCCAACCTGTTTACTTTCAGGTTTATTAAGAAGTTGGAGCACTCATGGAAAGCCCTAGTTCACGATGGGGTAAGGTGTTTTGTCATATTTCTGTTGCTGTAAAATTTAGAAGAGTTTCTCTAGCATGACACAAGGCCCCTTATGATAATCACGGCCTTTTCCTGCCCCTCTCAGGACACTGTATCAGTGCACAGGCCAGGCTTCTATGCAGAAAGGTTCCAGCAGTTCATGTGCAACACAGTCTTCAAGAAGATTCCATGTAAGTGACCAGTATGTGACCAGTCGTCTTTAAAAACGCACACCTGCCAGCAGAGGCTGAAAACCCCAGCTTCAGAAAGTAAAAGTCCTGCCACGTATTTGTTCTTCCCATGCACTACACCAGCTGGATTTAATTAGCAGAACTCTTCAGCCAGGTGGAGGAGCTAATTGGTGAAAGCACCTTGTCTGGTGAATGGCTATAACAAGTACATGGTAGGACATTTACTTTCTGAAGCCGGGGTGTCCGCCTCTGCCTGCCAGTGCTTGTCTCTCATGGTGAATCACATCAGCACACATTTCTGTCGGAGACTCACTCTGCTCTCCTTTCCTTTCTGTCCTCAGTGAAGCCCTCCCCCTCGAAGAAGTCTCGGGGTGGCGGTCAAAGTGGGCTGCGGAGGACAGCCACTACAGGCGGAGGACCCGGCCCGCAGTCTCACACAGCCGCAAACTCTGCAGCCGACACCCGATTGGTCTATCACCCTCATTTCAACCAAGCAGAGACGGAGGGCGAGAGTGGTGAGTAGCTTTGAGAGAAGTGGAGGTGAAGGGTGCGGCAAAGGAGCAGTGTTAGCCAGGGGAAAGGGATTGGGAGGAGCAGGGTGAAGAAGAGATGGGTACAGAAGGCAGGCGGTAGAAAGATGGGCTATGAAGGGTGAATGGAAGCAAACAGGATCAGATGCTAGAGGTTACCTCCATTTAAAACGAGAACTCCACGTAGAATGTAAAAGGGGTGTGTTGTTTCTTACCCACCCAGTTGGGGTAATTTTTCATGCTACAGATCTAACATTCTAGGCCAGAACCAAAGTACATTACTGAGCTAGCTTGTGTATCTTGGAGATAATCAGACATCTGGCTCATCATTGTGAGGAATGAGCATTCTTGGCAAGTCTTTCTTGGCAGTAAAAAAAAAAAAAAGAAAGAAAAATCATTTAAATTTTTAAAAACAGTGAAAGCAGAACATCACTTTGAAGAATTTTGCCAGAGGGGATGTTGTGGTGCGCAATAGAAACTTGTTTCACGGGTTCCTTTTCGGTCTTATCTCTTGTGCTCTGTGTGCGCGCATGGGAGCTGTGCACATATAGTGTGTCTGTACACGTGTGTACATGTGTATACATGTAATCAGAATATTTACGTATCGGTAATAACTTGAACATAGCCTCATGCAAATTTATGCAATTAAGAAATTGGACAACAGATTTCATGTTCTGTTCATAAGTTATGTAATACCATACATTATTATAGGAGTTCATATACATGACATTAATTTGGTCTTTCAGTATTAAGCATGAAGGTATTGTGGTCTTGATTGTTATGTTTAATTATTTGTTCAGGCATGCAGTCAGGCCGTCCTGACCTCCTCCCGAGGACCCCTCCCCTGGAAGCGGTCATCAGTGACTCTGTGGAAACAACACTCTCCAACTCATCATTGGGCAGCACAGGCCTCGCTTCCACCTCTCCCCCCCTGAGGTTTGTCTCCATCACTCTGTCGATCTTTCACTCTCTCTTATTCCAAAGTTCTGTCCTTGTCTTCTTTGTTAGCATCAGTCCATGAGTATTTTTCCTTCACATCCATCTCGGTTATGTTCAGGCCACCCCGACACTGTTCTCATCCCCTTCTTTTCTGCGTTCTGCAGGGCAGTAGGAGTGGAAGTACACAAGTCAGCCAACACAGACCAAGACCATAGTACCCCCCACAGGTAAGAGATTTGTGCACAAAATCCAATGTACTGTTGTGTTAGAAATTCGAGGTTGCAAAGTATCTGTAAGGTTAGTGTGTTTGTTGGTTTTGACCCCATCATCTTAAACTATTGTTGCAAGAAATCATTGATTTAGCTTGCCATTTTTGTACAGCATCTTGAGGTAGCATCCATGAACTGATATTAGTATTTTTCTGCGGGTCTATTTTGAAATTAGCATTAGTGTAAATGTGAATAGCTAATCAACTAGTTGATGTGGTTTAAATATGGAAATTGAGTTTCATAATCTTAGATACAGACTTTTATCCTCTCACGTGGATACACGCAAACCCTTGTAGAAGGTCATCAGTATTGACCCCTGTCTGCCTCTCTCAGTGTTGAAGCCGCCACTTCAGAAGAGCTTGCAGCCAATGAGGATGCAGTTTCTCTCAAAGACATTGTTCCTGAGACCAACATTTGATTTGTGAGTATGCACATTGGGGAAATTGTTGCTGTTGTATCAAGGGATGTGCATGATCCAAGAAAATTAAAACATAGTAGAGTACAGAAGTAGAAAATACAGTGCCCCCCATTTTCATTCATACCCCTAAATACATAAAACACATGCTTTAAAAGAGAAAATTTCAAATGAAATTTCAAAAAAAAAAAGTCAAATTAATGAATTAAAATTCATTATTTGTGAATATGAATTGATCTGAATTTGATCTTTGCAGTGCTATTGAAGTGAAATGTTTTCACAAATCTGAGCAGGAAAAAATTAACCAGTATCGGTCAGATAAAGGTTCTAATTATCTGTCAGCATTTCTGTCTACAGAGTTCTGCAGAATGATGGAATTAAGTATGCATTTTAACAAAACAAACTAGAGGAACTCTTGTTATAATTTTTTGAACGTGGCTCACTGACTGCTGTGTCTTTTGCAGAAAACAGAAGGAGAAAGAGTGGTCATGAAAAGCCTGGAATTGCTGATAGTGAAGAGACATTGGAGAGAGAGAGAGAGAGAGAGAGAGGAGCAACTCACAAAATGAAAAGGATGTTCTCCTCTCTCTGAGAGTTGTTTTTGGGGGAAGCATTCCTGAACCCGCAAAAGGGGGACAGAGGGACAGCGGTAAAAGGGAAATTGGAGTACATGAGCTGAAGAGATGGAAACTGGGCTGTCTACAGGCTAGTCCAGCCCAACACGGGTGTTGCTGCTAGTAAATTCAACTACAGGTGCTGTATTAAATAACTAAACTGACTAAAGATGTCCAAATCCTGCACACAACCCATGGCCTTAAAGACAGTCACACAGTGTTAGACACAATGTGAGTATCTAGTACATCTGTTGACTTTTAACAATGTGTGATGCAAGTTTGAAACCCTTACGTAAGACAGTGCTGTTTTCCCCCAACAATACATGGTTTACAGCAGTACTTTCTGCAGAATACTTCTATTTGAAGAGGAACCATGTTTTGACTAAAAATAAATAGAAAAGTAATTGATTGTAAGGAACAATTACCTGGCATCAGAAAAGCAAATGAGCCAGTTTTTAAAAATGTAAATACTGTTAAAATAATCCAACTTGATCCTTTGTTTAAATGGTGTATAGAGTCTCTGTATGGACTGCTACTGCTATTCTACGTTGTACTGGACTGTACTGTGTTCTCATACCATACTGTACTGTGCTGTGTAAGAGCCTGGCACAGAGTTGTTGGTTACAGCACTGCTCTCTGCTCTTGGTGAGCTGTGGTGGCGTATGGGACAGCTTGCCTGGAGTTCGGCTAGTCATGCTGTGCTCAAACCTCACTACAGCAGGAGGTCCTAGATGTTCACTGCATGACATCACTGCTTCCAGGAGAGGGTGTCTGTCATCTTCATGTGGGATTTTAATTTTCTCTGTTAATATGACTGTAACTGACTGTCATGGATATATTTTCACTGCATTTTAATGTTAGATTTTTTTCTGAAGAACAGATGACTGAGTGAAGTTAGGGAGGGTTATCACAAGAGGGATCTTACACACTCCTTTCCTTTTTTTTCCCCTCACTTTCCCCTCCAGGGTTTACCTCCCATATAGCCGCATGTGCAAATGTAAAAATTAAGGCAAAAGGTGGAGCATCAAACCAAAGTAATGTTGACATGTTTATTTTCAGGATGTTGAGATGTTCTGACATGCCTGCTTGGTGTGCAGGTGTGTGTGTGGGAGAGCTGGGAAGTATGGGAACAACTGCACTCTAATTAGAGAGGCAGAAGAGAGATCCAAGCCTGTCCGACTCCATTTTTTAATAGCCATACCTGTGTGGGTCTGTGTTAATTTCTGTCCCCCGACTTGTCAGCCAGTTCACGTGGCTACTTTTGACGGCATGTCCTTATTTAGGTTCCTGTCTGTCTGAATGTTGACCTTTGAAACTCTGCTGGTCGTTCTAGCTCAAATGCCGGTTCACAGGGAAGGGCCGACTGGAGAGCAGAGCTTTTTATAAAGCACATGAGCACACGTTGGTGTACAACCCTGCCACAAAGTGCACATTTAAATGAACAGCTGGATCAGTATGCACACGAAGGACATTTTCATGCCTCCAAGTACTCGCATTGGTATTACTGCCTAATTTACAACTGCCACAGTGTCTTAAGTGTACAGAAGATGCTCTTGCTACAGTTCATTTTTGCTGGTTACAGAGATTACTGCCACTCAAAAAAAGAAAGGACCAACTTTCATATACTCGGCTTTAATTGCAATTATTATGGCAGTTTTGTGTATTTTTGAAAAATTATACAACTTCTCACATATGTGAATGCTGCTTGTCTGTCTGATGCCTAGGCATTTAAAAAAAAAAAAAAAAAAACTCCACCTGTATTTGTCAGCAGGTGGCTCCGATTAGCTTGGTGCAATAGCTGAGACTAGAGTTCCTCTCGTGTTCATTTATGGTGTGCATTGCTTGACTGAAAGGTAGGGGTGCTGCAGCACTGCTGCAGTGAAAAGCTCAACAAGGACTATGCTCTCATTCATCACACCCAGCAACAAATCTGCACTCGTGCACAACAAGCAGAGAGCAATGAAGAAAAGGGATTAAAGTGAGCGTGAAAAGCTAGAGATTGAACTGTGGAGAAATGATGTATGTGCTTCACTTCGACAGTTAATGGGGCATGGCAACCAATTGCGAAAATAGCACGTGCAACAGGCTCTCTTGACTGGGACATGTGGAAAAATTGCAGTGTGTGACATTGTTCCACACAGCGCAGTCAGCGTAAAGGGTATTACAAATATGAACAATGAATGTATGGACCAGTGGCATGCAACAAGCCCATGGGTCTTACAGGAAGGGGTTGTCAGAGCTATGCTGTATTTATTTGCTCTGTATATGATCAGGGTCATGTACAACATTTACCAACGCACAGCTAAACTTTCTTGGTGCACAGTGGATATGCAATTATTTCAATACAAACGCTGGCTGAAGTTGGGCTGTGGAGGTAATGCATACTGTTGTGTACTAAAGTTGTGCTATCGTATTTGGAGATTAATGAACAAGTGTCAAGGCCTTAGTTGCTTTGTCTAATTGGGTTGCCTAAGACATAAGTTGTTTGCTCAACAATTTCAGACATTTCAGGCTTTGTAGCCTTAGGTTTGTGTGTACAGGGCCTCACAACCATGGGTTCCTCATTTCATGTTAGTTGCCTTATCTAGAGTGGACTTGGGATGCAGCCTGCTATCTCTTTGTGCACTAAACTGTTAAACAGCCTCATGCAATGATACAGCATGTGTGTACAAGAGCACATAAATCCCTTAACAAAATCTGCAATAAAACCGCTGTTTTCATGGCCTGACAGGGCTCGACACGGCCCCGAAGGCTGGAATCAACCATGTAAAGTTCCTGCAAAACATTTCTGTGCAGCTTTATATTACATTATTTCAAAGATGTACACAATGCATATATCATTAATGCAGTTCCCGTTTGTTTTTTTGTCAGTTATTGAGCTTTCAAGTATCCTTTGTTTTCAGTTTTGGAAGGTGTATAATGTGGCCAACCTATATGCAACAGACATTTACTCTTTTCTCAGGCTTTAGATGAAAAGTAGAAGATTGCAAGATGCTGTAAAAGGTTTCTGTTTTTTCCATGTCTGTGAAAGTATCCTACTGAAACCCCTTCAACCCCTGGCTTTTTCTTTGTTCTTTGTATGCACATGAATGAAGATAAGGCCTGAAATCACTTACTGGCTTTGTCTATTTTTACCATTATTTTGACAATTCAGAGTTCAGTGAAAAATAGGTGGGAGTACTTGGCCACTTAAGACACCTGTCAAAATCTATCATTGCCTTCCTGTCAATTCCAAAATCTCAGTTCTTGTTAGAGCTCCTTTTTAAAAGAACCAAAAAATACCATTGATGGGTAGGGTTTGGATTTGATTATACAGAACAGAATATGGAATACTCCAAATTTACATGCTAACACGATCAGTCCAGTCCCATCAGTCAATGTTAGGTCTATGTTGTATCTGTTTACAATTGAACCCATGCTTCATAGCACAGAATTCAGTGTAAATATAACTGACACATCTCACACAAGAGATGCTTTATATGCATACAGAGTTGCATGCATATGGTGATCACAAACACTATGTTGAGTCTAGTCACTCCATCGATATTGCAATGTAAAATTATTCTGCCATCTTAAAAGCTATAAAGAGACAGGAATCAAATCATATTTATAAGTGTACCTTTTTGTTATGAATGGTTATTACTAAACTATACATATATGTATTAAATACTTGTATGCGTTATTTATGATGTATTCTGCTCAAAATAATTTGAGACTTAAGTCAGTATGGAAAGGGAGTTATTGACAATTCAACTTTTTCCATTTTTTGAGAGCTTTTACACATTTGTTACAGATATAATGAAGATTATGTGACTGTTCTTCCCCAATTTATTCTTTCAGTTGTTCACAATCAAAGATGTCTCTGTACCATTATATTTGCCGTCTGCTTTAAATATATTTTTACTTGGTCTGTATAAACTGGATATGTACATAGGAGTCACAGAAATGCCTTTTCTTGCAGTGTCAATTGCTTTTCTTAACTGCCATGTTTTTAGTGATGTGGTGGTGGTATTTTTTCATACTGTCATTTTGATTTGAAATAAAGAGAAAGTGTTTTCAGTTGAATCTCATTCATGGAAAATATTTTATGAGTTTTGATTACCATGGTTGTATTAACAATGACAGAATAACATCCAAATGCACCTTCTGAATACCACAATTGCAGGATTCTGTAATACTGTACTTTTTGAGGTTTTTTTGTAGCTGGAGTCTTGCTAGCTAGATAAATACAATAAAATATCTCAGAACATTTCTGTTCAGCAGTCAATATGAGTTGTCATTTTATAGTTTATGCATACAGCTGATTTTGGATCACTGTTCATTTTTCATATTAGATTGTTGATAAAATGTTGTGTAATACGTACTGTATCTCTTTGCATGAATCAAGGAGGGTGTGAGAAATCCCCTAAACACTGAACACCTAGCAGATACATTGGAGATATATATATATATATATATATATATATATATATATATATGTATATATGTATAACTAGTTTTTGTTTTTAAAATTATATATAGCATCACATACAATGCATCATGACCATTGTTCCATTACAGAATGTAGGAAAGGCATCTCTTTACTACCACCTACTTGTCACCTGTTCCATGGAACTATGGTCAGTGGAATCATATCTTATGATAATAGGAAGCAGCAGAGCGAAAAACCAGTGAGGGACATCAAGAGGGACAGGGGAAATGAGAGGGAAGGAGGGACAGAAAAGTTATGAGTGGGTAAAGGAGGAGAGAGGGGTGAAAAGATGAAAGTTAAGGTGAATGAACGACCAAGTTTTCTGAAAAAATGCAACCTGGTGTTTCCCATTTTTATCTGGAATAATACCTCTTTAGTGTGCCCAAGCTAATGTATACAAATTGTAAGATGACTCATTGATAATAGTACCCTCTGAGAGGCAGAGCTAATGCTTGTAAATGTGTGTTTACTGACGTCTGCTTTACTAGAGATTTAGATTTTTTAATTTTTTCAAAAATTACAAAATATGTCACACTTAAATGGGAAATACATCGTTGGAGGAAATATGTCAGAATGTGACATGAGCTTAATACAGCCACTTAACTACGTTTACCACAATACAACTTATCGAGGTCGTATCCGGGATATAGCTTGGAACGGTGACCAATGAGAAGATCTGTTTTTTGAAATCGTCATTGCGAGCGACAGCAACATTGCAAAGATGGTGCTCGAAAGTACAATGGTCTGGTAAGAACACAAAAAACAACGTATAGCTAACTTGCCATTTATCTTTATCCATAATAGTATATAGGAATGTTTTAATAACATATGACTTGTCATGACCGGATTTTACTGAGGGCTCTGTGAGCGTTTGTGGATAAGTAACGCTAAATCAAGGATAGTGTCGTAACCAGCTAAGATAGCTATCCATTTGCCTGAGTCATTATGCTGTCTGGTAGACATCTGTTGTTGCTAGCTAAGAAGTTCGTTAGCTATACAGTTTTATCATTGACGATGAACCCACCAATAAATAGTGATGTGACAGATGTTACTGTAATCTGTACTAGTTTTTAGTTAAAGGAGCCTCGTTTCCTAGTTTAGGTAGCTTAGCAAAGAGACCGTGAAGAAGGCTATCTGACGTATTTAGTGCCTCGTCTTTTGTCTATCTGATTAATTGATTGTATACCAATAAAATCTGCTCTATAGCCTTTTTACCTTTTTTTGTTTTTAACCTAACGGAAAGCGTTTGTTTACGATGCAGCTCCCACTAGATAGATATTTTATTCCCTGTCAGTATTATTATTATTATTATTACTGTCAGTAATGCAAGACGCTGGCTTTTTCGTGGTATTTGTTTTATAACATCTGTTGCCCCAAGTCGTGTTCTGTACATCCATATGTGGCAACATAGGCGTCAGTTGTAAGAGCTACCCACATAAAAGGCCGTATGTATTCAGCTGTATAGAGTTGTATCCGTTTAGTCATTTCCAGTCCTGGTACTAAAGCATGGCATCTTCTGCTCTTTGTTTTGCGTAAATTCTGAAAGGCTTAACTGAAAATCGGATTGTAATCTATTAACTGGCCCTTGTAACGTTTGTGCCTCAGTGTGGACAACAGTGAGTACATGCGCAATGGGGACTTCATGCCCACGAGGCTTCAGGCTCAGCAGGACGCTGTCAACATTGTCTGTCACTCCAAGACCCGCAGTAACCCTGAAAATAACGTTGGCCTCATCACAATGGCGAAGTAAGAAACCTGTCCTAAGCGTTTCTGTCACAGATCTCTGCACAGATCTAGAAAATAATAATAATAATAATGGTTTAAAGCACTTGTGTCTCTACCAGCTAGCTTGTACCTTGTTTGGCCAACTGTTGAAACTTGATCATGCAGCACTTCTAATAATGTGACTCCATGGATGCCATCTGCCAAATGAATAAATGTAAATGTAAATCTACCAGTTTGCCTGCTGTCTGTGTAAGGGTATGCAATGTAATAGAATGCAAAGTAATAGAAATGTAAACACATATGTTGTTTTGTGTGAAGTAACTGTGAAGTGCTCACCACGCTGACCCCTGACACGGGCCGGATCCTGTCCAAGCTTCACGCTGTCCAGCCCCGCGGGACCATAAGCTTCTGTACTGGCATTAGAGTAGCCCACGTGAGTACTGTTACTAAGCACACTACTGTACGAAGCTAGCTTGGCCAATGGAAAATTTTAATTGAAATTAAGACAAGGTGATGATGTTTGACCAAACATAGAACAGCGCAGCCAAGTAGATTGGAATAGTAACTAAGCCTTCTCTTTTCTTCTGTAATGAAAGAGCTCGTGATTTTTTTGTAATGCTGTGCTGAGTTTGCATGATCGGTTCATACATCATTCATTTGATAACCTGCTGAAAGCTAGGTAATGTAAATAATCTGTCACTGTACCATGAACATATCAGACTGTATATAGAAATGAAACAAAGCACTTACCTTGGGCGGTAGTTGGACTCGTAAGTGTATAATGTTACTTGCGCACGTCATTTTACATGATACATGTGTATCATTCCTGTGTAATTAGTCAACTACTGCTAAATTGTGGCTGAGCATGGATATCACTCTCCCCTGACTGGTCATACATTATTGTTATTTTAGCAGACTCTCTTACCCAGAGCCACTTACACAGGTGACAGTTTTTACACTGTGTCCATTTATACAGCTGGATATTTACTGAGGTTGTTGTGGGTTAAATACCTTGCCCAAGGGGACAGCAGCAGTACCCCAGTGTGGAATTGCAACCATTTGGTTACAAGCCCTGCTCCTTACCACTATGCTCCACTGCCTTCCCACTGATCATCTTCCTCTCCTCCCCACAGCTAGCTCTGAAACACAGACAGGGGAAGAACCACAAGATGCGGATCATTGCCTTTGTGGGCAGTCCAGTGGAGGACAACGAGAAGGATGTGAGTTTTCCCTCATGTGGTGGTGTCTTGTACTGTCCCATTGTCTATGTCTCAGCAGATAGAAATAACACATACATGGTGCACTTTGATATGAGAACCACCAACAATCCATTTCTTAATGTTGACTGCACATGCAACCTGTTCCTCTGTGCAGCTGGTCAAAATGGCCAAACGTCTGAAGAAAGAGAAAGTCAGTGTGGATGTGATCAACTTCGGAGAGGAGGTGAGAGAATGCCTGACCTGACTAGCTTGGCTGAGAGGCTGGGAAACCTTGAGCAACAGTTCATTTCCTCTCCTGCTTGCTTGCTAAATTGTCTGCACCCATCCATCTTTACCAGCCTCAGCACTCTACTTGCTTTCACTTCACAATTTCCTGGCTTCTCTTCCCTTTTGGATTACCTTTTTTTTTCACTCATTTCTCCTCTCTGAATTTCTTTGCCGTGTATGTGCACTTTCTTTCACCTTCATCCTCCCCTACTTTGCGAACCTCCCTGACTGTTCGAACTCTTCCTGGCTGTCACTCTGCAGGAGATGAACACAGAGAAGCTGACCGCTTTCATCAACGCCTTGAATGGAAAGGAGGGTACAGGCTCCCACCTGGTGACAGTGTCCCCTGGCCCAAGCCTGGCTGACGCTCTGCTGTCCTCCCCCATCCTGGCTGGAGAGGGAGGCTCTGTGCTAGGCCTGGGGGCCAGTGACTTTGAGTTTGGGGTGGACCCCAGCGCTGACCCTGAACTGGCACTGGTGGGTAGGCATAAATGTAAACATACATGCCATAATAAATGTTATAATATAAAACTGCATAATGTAGTTTTACGGGTGTGCTAAGAGACAGTATAGTGGTTATTCTGTAATTAGTGCCGGTCTGTCCCTGTCTGTAGGCCCTGCGCGTGTCCATGGAGGAGCAAAGACAGCGGCAGGAAGAAGAGGCTCGCCGAGCAGCTGTTGCCTCAACAGCAGAGGGCAGCATCCCCACTCCCACTGGAGATGGTAAGAAAGGACCAAGAGCCAGGGACAGGTTTTTCAGGGGCGAGAAGGGGAGGGAAAGGAAGGCCGATAACAGATTTGTTCAAAAAGTTTTGCTGGTGAGAGACACAGTGCCCTCTCATGAAAGTCGTGGGTCCAAGCAATAACATTGTTTGGGGACTCAGGTGGTTCTGCCTTTCCAGGACCAAGAAAGGCCCCCTTCCCTTTAGCTCTTTCATTTCATTCTGTTTCACCTCAGGCCATTTTCATCTCACACATTTGTGTGTCATTTTCAGAGCTGCTGCCGTGTAGTTAGCTCACAGTATTTAGTAGGTTATACTCACCCTCTTCCCATCTCTTTGCATCCTCTGTCAGAGTCAGATGAGGCGTTGCTGAAGATGTCAGTGTCGCAGCCGGAGACAGGCACCCCTGGCCTGCCTGACATCAGCAGCATGACCGAGGACGAGCAGATTGCCTATGCCATGCAGATGTCCCTTCAGGGAGCTGGGGGTGGTACGCTACTACAGTCATTCAGGCTGCTATTCAGCTCAGAATAAGTTTTTGCTCTCACTTGGACTGCAAATACTAATTCCACTACAAGGAACTAAAAGTGGTAGATTATCTTCCACTATATTCAATAGTTATATCATTTGCTTTAAATGTTTACTGTATGCTCATGGAAAGTTTAGCCCACTATCATTCCTCTTTTTAGGCGCTTGGATGATGTTTTTCACAGAATACAGGGAGCCAGAAGGAAATATACCAGTAAACACATAATCATAGTTACACCCCACACACATTTACACAGTTTCCTTGACCACATGGCAAAGCACACCATAAACCTCCATACACTCGCACACATTAATTGTGTCTTCCTCTCTCTTCTCCGGCCCATGAAATGCATTTGGGCAGGGTATGGCGAGGTGGAGTCTGTAGATGTGGACACAGAAGCGCCCATGGACACTGCTGAATCTGCCAAGGTTTGTCGTATTAAATGGACAAATGTATATTTCTTTTCGAGATGTATGTACATCAGTAAATATAATTCCAACAAAAACAAGTTTTTCTTTCTTCTGCAATTTCTAAATTGCCCCTCCTCTTATGACCCACCCTCTTTGTTCTGGTCCCTCTCAGGAGGAGGATGACTATGACATGCAGGACCCAGAGTTCCTGCAGAGTGTGCTGGAAAACCTGCCAGGTGTGGACCCCAACAATGAAGCCATTCGTAATGCCTTGGGCTCCCTGGCCTCACAGACAGGTTCCAAGCCTCCTGAGAGTAAGAAGGATGAGGAGAAGAAAAAATGAGACCTGGGAGATCAAGATCAATGAACTCGAGCAGATGGAATCAGACTTGGCTAACTTTGATGGACAGTGCTGGGTACAGATGGAAGAGTAGACACACAGAAGTAGACTGAGACTTTACTATCTGACAGTTGGACCAACACACACAAAGTTGTACACACCCAGAGAAAAGGCTTGCACAATCACCTTCCAGTGTATACTCTTGACTGATCATCAGACTAATGAAAACAGCCAAAACAAAACTTCCTAAGGAACATACACACCTATTTGTAATTCCTTCATTAATTTACTTTTTGTATTGTCATTAAAAATTGTCAAGGCTTTGTTGTGATGGTTGACTCTCTTTTTCCATCTGTGTTTACCCAGATGTCTGGTGCCTGTTGACTATTGCAAAGGTTTTTGCATTGAAATGGTAAAACAACGTTAAAATGTTTACCTTTCTTGAAATGGTAGGTCTATATGTACAATAGCTGGTAAATTCTTTCATGCCACGAGAGCGGTTGATTTATTTAAGATTCATGTATCTTAATCAGGTGGCAGGAGATTGGAGTGATTTAAAATCCAATCACACAGAGCGTCGTAAAATCAAACGCTGCAGTCGTCAATTTCATACGTATTGACTGACGTCATGGCGTAAGGTCTAAAGGAAAAAAAATGTTCTCTGGGTATCGAAAAAATAGAACATAATCTGAATAAATTCTCAAAAAATTTAATGTGATGTGTAATAAGACATATAATTCAGATCACAGTACAATTAATTTGTGTCACCATTTAATTTTTTGAAACGCTTCGGGTGTCTGGCAAGAGCTACGTTTGGTTAGTGACGTCAAATTCGCGCGCTGCAACTGGAGCGAGGAAAGTCGGGAGTCCCTGATCCAGGTAAACAAATGAAACATTTACCCCAGAAAACTCCAAATTACGACCCGTTTTGTGCAAGCTGTTGTGTAGTTGCACATGTGGAATACCAAGCATAGGACCAGTGCACCCTGTATTGCCCCAGATCAAACCTTTACCAGGCCGAAGAGTCCGCTGTTATAATGACCCTTCGCTGTTCAGATTCTTGCCCAGTCGGTGGCTAGCGCTACTGGCTGCGGGCTGCAAGTGAGATGGACAGCTGGCTAGTTACCTACATTTCATGGGTCGTTTAGTGTGCAGACCATTTCTCAATAACACACCATGCAAAACAGGAAGCGGCCAATTACAGTCAAAGCGAACAGATTCGTACGCCTGTTAGCCAGCTAGGTAGTTAACTGGGGAATGCAGCACTAGTAGCTAACGTTAGCTAGAAATTGAAATCCTTCAGAATTTATGGTGCTGTTTTGCATCGCTGTGTTTCTTTCGCGTTAAGTTTCTTTCAGTAATAGAAAACTCAAAGTTGATATGTTGGTATGGTGTTCAAATAAGTATTGGGGGCGGGACACAGAATGAAGCCTTCAAAACTGCCGTGTATCAGTTACGGGGCCTCCTTGTGTTTCTCGTTCCGTTTCCATGACAGGGCTGCCAGTGCAGCTTTGCTGTCGCTGTTACTGGCTACATCAGTCAATCTCCGTTGATTTGTCTCCTTTGTTTTCATATTTTTCTTGAGTAAATAATGACATGGCACTATATTTCATTTTTCATTTGATTGCACGAATGAGTATGCAATTGTGGTTTTCAACCATGTCTCTCTACTGAATGTGTGTTTAAACCGCTAAATATTACGCCACATCGTTTGTAAGTTAGCAGTGTAATAGAAAATATGCTGATGAAATTAGCCATTAGTTATGTTCTTAAATCCAAAAAACTGGAGACTTTTAAGATGGTACAGCATAAGTCTTTGTGATGTAGTTTATTAATCTCTGCGTTTTGGCACACTGCTTGTCCTGCAGGTTTCTGTCCATTATCCCGGCATGGGGGACATGAAGACCCCAGATTTCGACGACTTACTGGCGGCATTCGACATTCCGGACATTGATGCCAAAGAAGCCATCCAGTCTGCCCCTGAGGAAGCAGAGGGCCACCACAGTGGGGCTGGGGCAGGTGCAGGGAAGTCAGGTGGCAATGGGACAGGGGGTGGGGGAGGCGTAGGCCCGTCTCTCAGGCCCCCTAGCCCCCCAGACCATCCGCACCACCCCCAAAGCCTGACTCTTTCCTCTCAGGGGGACCCCTCTGTTGTTAGTGTAATTGTGAAGAACAGAGTACGTCCTGACACGTTTGGAGAGGTAGGGGCGGACGTGGATAAAGACAGCTTGGGTGGCAGTGCAGAGGCCGGGGCAGGAAATGGGCTTACAGGAGTTGTCATGGGCTCCCGGCCCAGACTGTCAGGCCTGATCCCGCCAGAACCGCTCGTCCACAATGGATTTGAGGCAGCAGCGGCTTCCACGGACCCCACGCTGCGTCACACCCAGACCCAGTCCAACGGGGAGATGTGGTCGCCCTGTTCCCCAAAAACAGCTAGCGAGGGAGGGGGTAATTGTGTGGGTGTGGAATCGGCCAACACCACCAAACATGGTGCCAACCTCTTCAACAGACTGAAGCCACTGATAGCACAGAGCCCCGGGGACCCCATAGGCAAGGCCAGGAAAATGCTGCACTTACAGCAGCAGCATGAGACCGGCCCTGAAGGGATGGACAGATCAAAAGCTCTAGGCTCATCTGATACCGCCTCCTCTCATGTTGCTGGAGTGTCAGTAGGAATCTCAACGCCTTTTTTTCCGGCTCCCTTGCCAGTCCTCCCTATATCCTCCACCCCTTCCTCTTCTCACCCCGTCAATCCACACCTCTCCCTGTCTACCTTGAACGATGGGGCCCCTCACCCGTCTGGGACTGTCTCCTCACCCCTGATTCCCGCCTCTCAGCCATTTAACGGGACCCAGAGGGTCGGCTTCCATCGCTTAGACTCTGAAGATGAGGACTCTGAACCAGATTTTGGGAGTCCGTTAGTGATCCAGGAAAGCCCAGATTCCCCGGCATGCACGCCTCCCAAATTCCCCCGTCGTCACCGCTCACCCCCTAAAATTTTCAACTCCATTTCGTCTCACCCAGCTGCCCCGACATCCACTTACACCGAAACGGGAGATATTGCCCAGGGACCAGCCTCACCCTCCCCGTCCACGTGCCCCCAGGCTTCGCAGAGCTGGTTCCCCTCACCCCACAGGGTGAGCCCCGCTCACGAGGACCGAAATCCAGAGCACGTGATCGAGGAGCGGGACTCGCCTGAAAGTCCTGAGCCAGAGGCCCCTTATTCAGCCGTCTCTACCGGCACAGCGTCGCTCAAAAGGAGCTGCAGTCCAGCTGTGGCCTCCACTCCGCTGCCCCCTGCCATCCGTGGAACCGTGGAGGGGGAGGAGATGGAGGGAGTTAAAGAAGGAGAGGAGGCCATGGAGACCAATGCCAGCAGCAAACCCAACTCCGAGAGCAAAGCAGGGCAGGGCGGAAGAGCAGAAGACGAAAAGATGGAGGTAGAGGATGGAGAGAGCATCGGACAGATGGCTGCTGCCAGAGCCAAGCCTTCCTCCGCAGTTACTGCCACCACAGCGGTCGCGTCCTCAACCGCCTCGGCTGGCGCTCCTTCCAGGCCCCTCAAAGTCCGCATAAAGACGATTAAGACCTCCACTGGGAGCATCACCAGGACGGTGACGAGAGTGGCACCCAAAGGGGCGGGGTCTGCTGCGGCCAAGGGCTCCTCCAGAGCTCAGTCAGGGGGGAATAAAGGCGCCACTAAGCCTAAGAAGGCCCCTCCCACTAGTCAAGCAGTCACCTCCCAGCAGCACTTTGTGAAAGGTGCCATCCTGCCGGTGTCCACCATTCAGGACGCCAGCACTGCCATGCTTGTGGCCGCCAGCAAGGCCCAAAACAAGATGGCAGCATCCACATCCGAAAAGACCAAGGTCTCGGCCACAGCCGTTAATATCACCAGAAGTGCAGCCCTCCCGTCCATCTCGTCCTCTTCCACCGCCACCGCCACCACCACCTCCCCGAAATTCGGCGTGGGCACCAGCGGGATCAGCGTGCGCCCTGTCGCGCAGAAGACGGTAAACGGCAGCACCACCGCCGCCACCGCCCTCGCGCCGCAGATCTCCAAGCCGGTGTCCATCGTGAACAGCACGGGCGCGGTCATCTCCCGCAGCCAGTCCAGCCTGGTGGAGGCCTTCAACAAGATCCTCAACAGCAAGAACCTGCTGCCCAGCTACCGGCCCGACCTCTCCACGCCCCTGCCGCCCGAGTGGAGCCTCCCGCTGCCCGCCAACGGCTACCGCTGCCTGGAGTGCGGGGACGCCTTCGCCCTGGAGCGCAGCCTGGCCCGGCACTATGACCGGCGCTCGCTGCGCATCGAGGTCACCTGCAACCACTGCGCCAAGCGGCTGGCCTTCTTCAACAAGTGCAGCCTGCTGCTGCACGCCCGCGAGCACAAGGAGCGCGGCCTGGTCATGCAGTGCTCCCACCTCGTCATGCGGCCCGTCTCCATCGAGCAGATGATTGGCCAGCAGGACACCACGCCCATCGGTGAGTGCCTCTCTGCTGTTTGTCTCTATATCAGTTTTTTTTCAGATTTTTTTTTTATTTGGCAAGACAGACGCCAAACAGGAGTCTGCATTAGCGTGTAAAGCCCATGATGGAATCTCATTAACTGCCCCTATTATGATCCTATAGCAGCCATTGTTACGTAACATTACATTATTGGCATTTGGCAGACACTCTCATCCAGAGCAACTTACATAGGTTACAGTTTTGTTTTTTTTGTTTACAAGGTTATCCATTTATACAGCTGGATATTTACTCAGGCCGTTGTGGGTTAAGTACTTTACCCAAAGGTACAGCAGCACTGCCCCAGTGGGGAATCAGACCAATAACCTTTCAGTTACCAGCCCTGCTCCTTACCACTGTGCTACACTACCACCCATTGTGTGGAAATAAGTTTTAGTCACCTGACTACAGGTGTACCACATATGACTGTAAATGTTTATGTTGGTCACACTTGTCTTTGAATATTGTGTTTATTAACTATTAATGTATAATTTATGTATTTGTGCCTGTAGCTATGGCTGTGCTCTGCCAGTGTGTGTCTGTGAAGCAGTAACTGACAGCTTCTACCACTCTGCCATGTCTGTCACAGGCGTGCTGTCTCCCCTCTCCTCTCCCCCCCTTTCAGCCCCAGCCACCGCCCCAGTGACAGCAGCGCTGGCCCCCGTGGCCCCCAGCCCGACGAAAGAGGACCTGGCCACCCAGCCGAGCCCCGCCCGCCGGGCGCCCGAGAGCCCCCAGGTCCTGCTGCCCCTGCCCTGCAAGAAGGGGGAGGTGCTGCAGTACCACAACTTCAAATGCCCCGAGTGCCACGCCCAGTTTGGCGGGAAAGCGGAGCTGGTGGCGCACTTCCAGGAGGTCAAGGCTGCCTCCAACACGGTGTGTCTCCACATCCATGAATCTGTGTGGTAACAGTACATTACATTACATTTAACAGACGCTCTTACCCAGAGCGACTTACATACGTTACAGTTTTTTTTTACATGTTACCTATTTATACAGCTGGATATTTACTGAGTCAATTCAGGGTTAAGTACTTTGCCCAAGGGTACAGCAGTAGTGCCCAAGTGGGGAATCAAACATTTTGGTTATGAGACCTGCTCCTTGCTATTATGCTACACAGCCGCCCCTGTGATGTGAATATTTGTGTACCTTGTATGATTCATTGAAAATGAATGTTGAATGTATAAACACGAAGCCTGACTGTTGTGCACCTTACCTGCCTTAGCGATGTCCATACACAGTACCATGGGATACTGGGAACCATGCATTCAAAGACATTTGGATCTACAGACTTATGTTAAATGCTCAAAATTTGTCACTTAGACAAATATAAGTAAAAAAGTTGATGCCTATGCGTGAATTTCTTCTAATTTTAAAAATAGTTTTTGTCTGCTTTGAAGAATCTTTTGATTTGTTTAACACTTTTTTGGTCACTGCATAGCTCCATTTCTGTTATTTCATACATTTGATGTCTTTACTATTACTCTAAAATGTGGAAAATAGTAAAAAATAAAGAAGAACCCTACTACGAGTAGGTGTTTCCAGTCTTTTGACTGGTGCCGTATGCATGGGGTGCTTTATTGATGAACCCTCCTCCCCCCCCCCCCCCCCCTCCTCAGACCTGCAGCCTGTGCTCTCCGGCCATGATGCTGCCCAACGCCTGCAGCGCCGCGGCCCACCAGCGCATCCACAAGCACCGCTCGCCCCACGTCTGCCCCGAGTGCGGGGGCATCGCCCGGCCCGGCAGCTTCCAGACTCACCTGGAGGAGGCCTGCCTGCACTTCGCCCGTCGCATCGGCTACAGGTGACTCCTCCCATATGCACCCACTGTATCTCCTATATGTATCTCCCATACGCTTTTGTGCATCTTAGTGTCTCTCTCAGTGAGGAAGACCAGCATAATCCAGAAGGTTTGTATAGCCTATAGTTTCTATAGTTTACACTGCATTATTGCCATTTAACAGGCACTCTTATCCAGAGTAACTCACATAGATTACAACCTTTATATGCTTTCCATTTATACGACTGGATATTTATTGAGCAGCAGTGCCCCAGTGGGGAATCTAACCAGCAAATTTTCAGTTACACGCCTTGCTCCTTACCACTATTGCTACACTGCTGCTGTTAAGGAGTGACATTTCCTCCACAGATAGATGGCACAGCAGCTCAATGACTTTTATTGATACACTCTGTCTGCCCCTTCTGCAACCTGTCCCCTCTTCTCAATTAACCTGTTACTCACTTTACCTATTCCCAGGTGTTCCAGCTGCCAGGTGGTGTTTGGGGGCCTGAACTCTATCAAGTCTCACATCCAGACAGCTCACTGCGAGGTCTTCCACAAGTGCCCAAGCTGCCCCATGGCCTTTAAATCAGCGCCCAGCGCTCACGCCCACATCAGCACCCAGCACCCTGCACTGGGGGCACCTCAGGCCAAGTAGGGCCCATTACTTACCCCTTTCTATTATTCCTATTGGCTGTTTACACTGCTCTGGGATTGCTTACACAGTCTGTCTTCCGTACCTTTCTGCAGGATGATCTACAAGTGTGTGATGTGTGACACAGTGTTTACCCAGAAACCCCTGCTCTACATCCATTTTGACACTCACCTGGCCAAGCAGAAGGTGCACGTCTTCAAGTGTCCGGATTGCACAAAACTGTATGCACAGAAAGGTTCCATGATGGAACACATCAAGGTATGTGTGGTCTTGTCAGTGTAGTACCTGTTTGTTAGGGTGGTGATTTTCAGGTTTTTGTCATTGTACCTCAAGTTATATTTGAATTTATGCTATATAGTGTTTGCAGTATGTGTATACCTATGTGCATGTGAGGAGTGTTAATACAGTTAAGTCATGTGATTGATCAAGAAATAAATGGAACATTTAATGTACGAACATGCGAGTGTGGATTCCAAAAAGGGTTACATAAAGGGGAATAAAATAGTGCAGTATGTTTATTTAATCCCATCCCATTATTATGCACCAGATTATTTTAGTTGTTTAATATAGCCCCTTTCAGATCTACCTCTGTGGGAGAACATTGTTTGCCTTTTATCGTGGCCCATTCACTACTCGTGGTAGAAATGAATGTGGTATCATAAATCAGTCCTTGTTCTGTGTCTTAGGAACGTGTCAACAGTGTCATAGAACAGCAAGTTAACATAGTGGTAATGGTAGTGGTAATGGACAGGGCTTGTAACCGAAAGGGTGCTTTGAATTTGATTCCCTGCTGGGGCACTGCTGCTGTACCCTTGGACGATGCACTTAACCCAGAATTGCCTCAGTAGATATCCAGTTGTATAAATGGATAACATGTAAAAACCTGTGTAAGTTGCTGTCTGCTAAATGACAGTAATGTAATGTTCTTCAGCAAGCACAAGTACTATGTTTGAAAAATGCGTTGGTGTTACTGTGGTATGTGGCTGCAGTGTTAACCGTTTTATGTGGTTGAAAATGTCTTCCTCTTTCTCTCATCCATTGGGCTTTTTTCCCCCCACCTGTTCATTTTTCCTGCTCTTCCTCTTACTTTCTCTTTCATCCCCTGTTCTTTGTCTCCCTCCTTCCTCAGACTGTTCACAGGGGCCTGTCAGCCAAGCAGGAAGCCCAGGACAGCGTCTCCACCCCTGCCGTCCACACCCCGCAGTCCTCCCCCCTCCCCAAATCGAAGTCCTCCACCAAGACACAGAGCTCCGACGGAGAGGACTGGGGCGGAGAGCAGGAGGACGAAGAGGAGGAGGAGGAAGAGGAGGAGGAGGAGGAAGAGGATGGGGAGGGGAAGGAGGACCCCGACTTCATCCCCGGCGCCCCAGAGGGAGGCGGCCCCTCGGAGTGGAGCTGCCGGCAGTGCGAGGCGCACTTCACGGTGAAGGACGACCTCACGGCCCACGTGAAGAAGGAGCACGGCAAGGTCACCGCCACGCCGTCCGGAGCGCCGTGCGCAGAGCGCACGCCTCAGGCTGCGCCCTTCTGATCCCGCACGCCGCAAAATCACAGCCAGCGGTACAATACAATGCAGTTTCAGTGTAAAAAAAAAAAACAAAAAAAAAAAAAGCGGTGTGATGACAGGCCGGAGTTTTAGTGATCCTACAAGATGATTTTTTTTTTTTTGTTATTTTTTAAAGGACTGTTGTAAACCCCAGGAATGAAGTACGTATATGTTGATGAATGCACTTTGGCCCCCCTTACTATCCCACCCAGTGGATGAAGACATTCCCGTGTTGCATGTGCGATCTCTCCTTCTGCTCCACCCGCAGCCTGTGCCGCCACGCACGGGTCAGACACGAGGGCCTCGAGAGTCTTCCGCTGCCCGTGACTGCTGCCCTCCTTCTTCTCTGGCCTGGCAGCAGTCCCCCCCCCCCCCCCCCCCCTTTACTTCTGCTGCCAGGGCTATAGCAGCGACACCCGCACGTGGGAAAAATGACATGACTCGCTCTGCGGAGCACTGAGTGGGCGCGGCTCGTGTGCAGGTGTTGAACGGAGGGAGGGCGGAGCTTTGGCAGCCGGCTCGCTCTGGAGAGGCACCTGCAGAGCCAATGCGGGATGGGCGCCCGGGGCCAGGGAGCTCGGCAGCCCGGAGGCGGCCAGGTCAGGGCCGTTTCACTCTCATTTGGTGGTGGTTGTGCCAGAAGTTGCTCCAGATAAGAGCGATAGCTAAATGAATGTAATGTGTAGCTGAAGATACGCACTCTCTTCATTGATTCAGAATGGGTCTAGATCTTGGGAAGGCGGTCTGTGGGATCTAATTCAGACCTTCAGAGCTTTGTGACTACCATCTGAAGTTATTTTGGTAAAAAAAAAAACTTGAATTACAAATCAATTACCAAGATAAGATGAACACTCCTAGCTTAAGAGCACCCTCATGAGTGCCTACACTACAAGTGCATTTTACAAATTTCTCAGGACCCAACAATAATGTTTCTGATCATAGCATTAATTTCATTTGTAGTAGCTGTGTTTTGTTTTACTGTTAACCTCACCTAACTGGCCACACATGAAGATCTGAAGGGCCACAGGTTGACCACCCCTGGTCTAGACTGTGTAGAACAGTGATTGTGTTAATGTTTGTGGATGTCATTCATGCAGATGTTGAAGGTATGCACCCACCAATTTAAAACTACTCTAAAACTACTAATTTAAAACTTCTCCCCTGCTCATCTTCTTCCTCCTTGTATCCCCAAACCCAGCTCAGGCCTCTCTGTGTGTCCCAGCAGAGCCAGGCCCCGTCCCTGAAGCGCACAGCCGTTGGGCTGCCCAGCGGTGGGGGAGCAGAGAGCTGATCGGGCCCAGAGCGTGGATCTGTGTCAGAGGAAGAGGATGAGGAGGGAGGCACTGAAGAGGGGCTGAGCACGGACAGCAGCTAGAGAAAGAGGCCGAGAAGGGTCTGTGCCACTCCGTGAGGGCGTCCTGTTCTTCTGTGTACCCTGTGGCTTCTCCACCGAGGATCGGGGGGATTCCTGCAGCATATCCCCCAGCACCGGATCGACCCCGCCTCCCCGCAGGGCCTGCTACGCCTCCGCCCCTCCCTCAGCTGCCACCATTTCATCGCTCACCACGCGCGCGAGGGCCGGGACCCCGCCCTCCAGCCTTCCCAGTGCCAGGCCTACTCCCACGCCAGAGCTGCCTCCGACCCCACCCACCTCCCCCTGCCCTCCTCCTTCTCCCCTTCCAGAGCTCCCTCAGACTCCAAGCTGGGCGAGGACGCTGAGGCCCGGGGTTGACTGCACTGTGTGTGGCCGGCACCTCAAGAGGGCCTCCGACCTCAACACACACTTCCACACTGTACGGTATGGCTTTCGTCACTGTACATAAGGCAGACAAGCCTTAGTAGAGCAGGGAAGCACAGACTCCACACACGGCAGTCGGTCTTGAACAGTAGCTGCAGAGTGGAAGGATGGAGAAGGGGAGAGAGGACTGGCAAGAGAGCAGTCAGAGAGTAGGAAAAGAGCGAGGGGGCGGTGAGTTTCTTTGGCCGTTGGCGGACTGGTCCCTGTCTCCCCCACTTGTTGTCCCAAGCGCTTTCCTTCTTCCCCCGCTGAATAGAGCGCTGTGTCACATCGTAATGGGGTGGAGTTTAGACCGAGGTGAATGACAACACTAAGTACCGGGGCGTTGCACTGAACCAAACATCCCACTGCAGAGCCCAGCTGAACACTCCACAGCTGGCTGGAACAAAGAGTAAGACAATGGAGGGCAGAGTGAGGGAGCTGTTCACTGCTGTTCCCTTTGAAGCACTGGTTCCTACTGTGTGCTTCTTGAACTTCCTGTGTCTTTCATCTCATTCTGCTCTCTGAATTCTGGATCAGCTTCCTTTCTGATTTTTAAAGACAGTAACTACAGTAAGACAGCAGTCCTTATAACTCTAATGTGACCTTTAGTTACACTGCAGAACTGGGTCATTTGACCCTTCATTTCCTCTCTGTAACACTATGTTAGCCCTAGTCGGTTATGACTCCAGCTGTGAGTGCTTGCCACCCATCTGCGGTACTGAAGTCCATGTGTTTTCAGTTAGCGAAGAGAAGTTCTGAAAAATGATGTATTTATTCAAATGAGGGCTCGAGTGCCGGAAAGCCGTTACGTGGACATCCTCAGTGGAAGACTTAACAATAAATACCACTGGTTTATAATTTGAAAACATTCAGTCCTTTGGTGTTCGATGCTGGGTCGCTGGAGGCAGCAGCCCTAGAAAAGCTAGTGTTCTTTACTTACTGGCTTCCACAGAAACACTGCATGTCCACTGCAGCTGAAGAACTATTAAGTTTTTTTTTTTTGTGATTTCCATATTTGAAACAGCACTATGGATGAATCCACCAAGACAATCCTTCCGTTTATGTTCTGATGGAAAAACTTGTGTGATTTGACAGATGACAGTTATGACTCGAGACACTAGTGCTAGTGGCATTGTAAGCATACACAGGACAAATGAGAACTACAGAGAGGTAATCGTATGTAAGAGGAAACTTCCTGAGTATTTATTTTTCTTTGTATAGAGTTCTGTAACTGTTGAAAGTATGCTGGTTGAAAAACGTCATGTAACTTCAGCCACCAAATGAAGTTACCTGTGAGTTATAGACTTGCCATAATAGCATGTGTTGAATGTTGTGTATGCGAAAATATACATGCATAAAAAGTTTTTATTTCAAGATGTGAAGAAGTGTAGATATAGATTTGTACTCTAAATAACGGTTTTGGTGAATGGTTTCCTCTCCTATCACTTCAGTCGCCTTGGTCAGGTTGTCATACACTGAATTCCACTGTTCCACTCGGTTTCATATACGTTTCTTGTTTTGAAAATGTATGAACAGGTTATGGTTACCTGTGGCTTTCCTTTGTAAGCATCCTTGATCAACTTGAGCTCCCTCCCCCATTTTGTGAGGTTGTGTTGGGGCCATTTCTTAACAAAATTGTATATACTGAATATTCATAATCCTGGAAACTCCCCTGTAGGATTTCTTTTCAATGGTTTCAGCTCAATAGGAAACATACAGAAATGGAGGGAGTGTGTGTAAAGCTGGGTAATAGTGTATTGGTGTAAGAAAAGGGTATGTTTCATAGGTAAAGTTATTTTTTACTGAATTTTGCTGCATTCCTTAATCACAGAATCAGTGCTAGTCGTATACACTTCTCTACTACCCAGTGTTAATGATCAGTGTGCCCTTGTCAAAGGGTCTGTTTTGTGTTTTCAGCCTGAAGTTGTGATGTTTGTAGAGATTTATATAATTGTTTTTTTTTTTTCTTTTTTTGTTCATTTTCTTATTTTTCTTCCACAGTGAGTATGTTGTTTGCATAGATACAGATCTGGGTGTTTCTAAAATAAATACAAAAAACCGCATTTGTCTGTTTTATTCTGTTTGCAAACTGCCCGTAATGGAACTATATGTCACTTGTTCTGAGGACAAAAAGGCTGAAGTTGAGTTACGTTGGTTGAAATGCTTAAGCTGGCAATCCAATGTTCATATACCACAGTGCAGAGAAGAATGGGGCATGTGCGGTATGTCCCTCCCCTGTGAAAATAGCATGGCTCAGTGAAACAGAATGGACACAACTCTTTGCAGGCAATTTTTAATTCAGTTTATTGCCCAAACGTGTATAAAGCCATAGGTATCTTAAAAATATTTATTATCAGCTCTGACAGTTACATTTTTATGCATGATGCAGTGGCAGACAAAGGATCAATCTAATAATTATCTAATAATTGCTTATTGGTAGGCACTAGCTTGAACTAATAGACCCTGTCTGAATAACTCTTCTATTGCACTGAAAATAAATAGTGTTAAATGTGGACATCTCTTGCTCTGTAGGTGGAATATATGGGTATAACTGAGAAATACAGTGTCAATGTAGCCATTTCACACCATCTCCCAATCTACTCCTATCTGTGCAATATTTTAAGGTGACACATCTGGGGGTGTCACCTTACGCTGTAAATAAATTGAAATATGCTAATTATAAAAGCCACTAGGCACATTAAATTAAGTAGAAAATTGTATATTTAAAGCACACTACAGTAAACATTTTAGGACTGCAGTGAGATGCTGGTGAATCCCAGCAAACCTGACTGAAGAAGGATTGGTGGTTTCCCAACTGCATAAGTTATATTACTGTTTGAAGCAGTCCCTGCCAATAACAGACAGATCACTTCAATTGCACAAATGTGAAAAAGGAGAAATAAACATTTATATTCAATGCCTGTCATCACACAGGCTTGCCATTTTTTCTCATTGGTATATTATGGTCTGTATTTGTAAAAACCAAAAGCACAACCTTTTCAAAACAGGTTGCTGTTCACAGGGAAAATAATGTTCCCCTCCCTATACACTTGTCATAAAAAGTTTTTTTTTTTTAATGAAAGCATGGCTGTTGTTAATCACTGAAAATCATGAAATAAAAGCAGCTTATAGCTTTACAGCAACTATGTAGTAGCTTTACAACTACCTTCACATTTTGCTTTGCAGTGGGAGTGGTGTTCATTTTTAGGCTGAATGCATTTTATAGCATGAAGAGGGAGGAGAGGGGCCCATTGCAGGTATGCACAGCTGATTTTTTCTTTTCATTTCTTGATTTGATTATCTTTGATTTCTTCAGATTTTAGACTATTCTCTGTCAAAGCAACTTATTCTAGTAATGAGAACGTAATGAGTACAATGCATCATCTAAGAATTTATTATATTGAAGTTACTCGTGTATTGTATAAAGCTAGGGGCTACTGTAGATTTATAATCTGTTACAGCATTTCATATATATAGAATATTCCTCTATAAATGTGTTCCTTTTCATAATTTAAAGGTTATTAATGGAAAGGGTACAGGACTATAGCTGAGGTTATTAGGAACCCAGGGTGGACGGGTTCTGGTATACCCCTAATGAGCCTACCCTAGGATAAGCAAAAGCAGGGGCTGCAGGAAAACTACACTTCCCATAATCCACAGTCTGGGGGCTCCTCCTGAAGGAAAAAAAGGAAAATACATTTAAATGACGATACCGGCGGCCCAACAATAATCTTTGCCTTGTTGAAATTCATTCTACAGTTACCCTGCTCTGTGTAATGCAGCTGAGCGATGCAATTGAGTACAGCTCACTAAAGCATAGAGAAAAACTCTTGTCGGTTTCCATTTTCTTCCAAAACAACTGCTAAGACCCCCCACTTCTGATTTTGTGTCCTTCGCTTTTCAGCTGTCATCCCATTGTCTCAAGATCTCCATCTTCCTGATTCTCCTTCTGCTGTTCTCCCTATCCTTCCTCCCTCACCACTTTAGGTATCCCACTTTGGCACCCCAGGTCACCATCTTTTGAGGCTCAAAGGCTCCACCTAACCCCGTTTGGGCTACCTTGCAAAACTTTTTCTACCTGTCTGAGGATACAGTATAACATGTTACATTATTCATATCATGATTACTCACGGTAAGCCCATAAAAAGTTACAAATATCTGAATTACATATTACTACAATATACATGTACAGTTTCATTTTTTTAGCTAAAACCTGATGCCTCTAAGCAGTACAGTGCATCAGATCAGAGTAAAGCTGGAGATCTCTGCATTTCTTTCACTGTTCTCTCCAGACTCCTTTTTTTTCCTCACCATACTGCTGCGGCACTGGAGTTGGTGAGCTTTGGGTGATGACCTCAGCTTTTTGAACGGACACCCCCAGAGCCTCCCCCAGGGCCGCCCGCTGGAGGTCCCCAAGAGCCACTCTCTGGGCATCGGTCACCATGGCAGCGTTGTCAGGGCCCAAGGCCTTCAGCTGGTTGGCCGAGAGCGCCTAATCAAAAAAAGACACGACGTGGCATGAGGAAGAGTAGACGCGAGGAGGGAGGGAGAGAGAGAGGACGGAACAGAAGAGATGTACTCACGGCCAGGCAACTGGGGGGGATGAGAGGGATGACGGACTGACTGAGGAAAGAAAGGACAGATGGACTGAGACTCTGGAGCTCCGTTGCATTCAGACCAGCTGAAGGAATGACAGGGAAATAGAGCTTGTCATTTCAACATACATTGCAGAACATTTTCAACAACGCACAGGGCCAATTAATGGCAAAAACGGCACTGACCGAATAACTAAGTTACAGAGCAAGACACAGAATAGAACAGACTGTGAGAGCAAGCAGCTGAAGACAGTGTAGTTACTCACCGATGATGTTTCCCAGGGTGCTGACTTGGGCCTCAGTCCAGTTCCTTGGCAGGCCGAACACACGTACTGCCCTCTCCTTCAGCAGCTCCGTTATGTTAAGAGGACACTGGACACTGCCCACAACCTTCACCGCCTCCCTGTGAAACATTCGTTCAAGCATTCATTCATTGTCATCCATTCATTCATTCATTGTCTCATGACTCTCATGTAATCCATTCTCAGCTAGTCAGTGCAGGGTCAGACTCTCACCTGAAGGCGGTAGTGTTGATTTGCCCTGCCTCCTCTCGGCTCATCCCGCAGATGAACTGACCCAATCCCACGATCTCCAGAGCTCCCAGTGATCCAACTGTCACACCAGCACGTTTCGCATAGCCCTTCCACACCGCTTCTCTCTGTTGGTGAGAAACAAGCTCTTCATCATCATCATCATCATCATCATCATCATCATCATCACCATTGTACTTCTACTTGTACTTGTATCATAAACTGCACCTTTGTCACCATCACATTGTTGGGGCCTAGCATTAGATTACAGGCATTTAGCAGATGTTCTTATCCAGTTTGAAATACTTTTTTTTTGATTAGGGAGTGAATCATCTTTAGTCTAGAACAGAGGTAGTCATCATCATTATCATCATCATCTTTATCATCAGTCTTGCTCTTGTTACCATCCTGATCACCATCCCCACAATCAGCGCCAGTGCCGCTGCATCTGGACTGGCTCCTGACCTGGGGGTGCGTCCAGTTGCAGGGGGACAGCAGCTCCAAAGTGTCCGGCGAGGTGATGTTGAGGTCCTGCAGCTCTGTAGAGTTAAAACCCTGACACACACAGCCCAGCTGCCGCACCCGAGTCTCAGAGAGGGAGTGTGCCGCACCCCACACCTGCAGGGAGGAGAGCACCAGGACAGGTGTCTGAGGAGGACTGGATCACTGATGGATTTGCGCAAGGACACAAAAGCAGTGGCTGGCTCAAGATTCAAACCCACAACCCTCTGGTCAATGTAAACACTGCATTCCAATTCAGCCCAGTCTGCACCCCTCTCTTCCCCTTTGCCATCCCCAGTGCCGTACCTGGATGGCTCTGGCCCTCAGAGCTTTCAGCTGTTGCATGCTGTAGTTGCGGACTCCCCCTAGTATGGGCACGGCCTCAGTGAAGACCTCATCAGACATGTTGGCCAGCTGGACTGGGCTCCAGTACACATTCCTCTCCCTCAGCTCCTCAATCAGAGACAGTGTGGGGGACTCTATGGATAGGGCTGGGAAAGTGTAGGGAGAGTAGGTAGAGAAGAATAGACAGAGTGGGATGAGTAATATGCAGGGGAGAAATGGAGATTATTTCTCCAGAAAGAAAGCATATTTAAAAACACAATGGGAAGACAGAAACAAGCTTCCTTCATCAAGTGTGTTCCTGGAGCCAAACCCAGACAGATCATAATGCCAAGTACAAGCAGCTACCCTCTCTCCTTCTGCGGCTAACGTTGGCGGCTGGTGCACGGGTGGTGGTGAGAAAGAAGAGCTTCTTGAGCAGTGGGGAGAGATCGGGCTGGGTGCGAAACTCCTCTGGGGCAGGCTGGGACAGGGGAGGGGGCAGGCTGTCCTTCAGATCCGTCAGAATGCTTTTCAGCCAGGGCTTTGAGAGGACATGGCAAGAAACCGGGGAGCACGTTAGTGTAACACACTCAGAGAGAGAAATGTGAAGTCATGGAGATTGTGAGGCGGGTCATGTAAGTGCTAACCTTGTAAGTCAGAGAGCTGAGCGCAGAGTCATTCAGCAGGAGGAGGGGCCCCATTACTGTCATTGTGCTGGAGGACCAGCTTGAGGGGTCACTGTCACAGGAAGAGACATATATTACATTAAATTTCATTCATTTAGCAGACGCTGTTATCCAGAGTGACTTCCAGCACAACAGAACATAAGCGTATCCATTCAAGTTGAATGAGCAACACTGTCAGATCAGACTAACAACACTACCAGACCAATGAGTATGAACACAACACTGTTCAAGCCATACCACACTTGTGCAACCTGACTCAACAAAGTATAATGCCATACATCAGTCACTAATATAACTGTCATAAAAGTGCTGTAAGTGACTTCCTTTCTAATGTAGGACAGCTTCAACAAAAGAGCAAAATTGTATTCTTAGAGGTACCCCTTACCCATACACATCCTTGACCAGTTTGAAGATGGCTGCCCTATTGATGCGAGGGATCTGCTGACACTTGGCCAGGGCCAGCAGGCTGGCGTTGCGGGCATCAGAAGCCAGGGCAGAGAGGCGTGATGGCCCCAGCTCACACACAAGCGGCCCCAGACTGGTGACGTCAGCAGTGGTCAAATCGGACACGTTTTTCTTCTGTTTAGACACAGACACAAGGCAACAGCACACTGACATAGGAGCCAAGCATCCATCAGCAGTATTAGTGGCAGTATAACCACGGGGTTACTTTCAGGGCGGCATAGTGTAGCATAGTAGTAAGGAGCAGAGCTCGTAACCGAAAGGTTGCTGGTTCAGTTCCTCACTGGGACGCTGCAATTGTACCCTTGGGCAAGGTACTTTACCGAAAAATTGCCTCAGTAAATATCCAGTAGTGCAAATGATAATATACAAATAATAATATGTTAAACTGTAACCTATGTAAGTTGCTCTGGATAGGCGTGTCTGCTAAATGACAGTAATGTAATTACCCATATGTGACTGTGCAAGGATATTGAAAAATGTTGAGCAGATACTTGAATATAGGGTGTAAATACTTATAAAAGAATAAAATAATTTTTAGCATCTGCTTTTGCTGTAAGAGAAAGTTGTAACATTTGTGAAGGCTTTGAGGATGTTGCAGAAGCAGCATTCGCATGTGTTTACCAGGCACGCCAGGGCCCTCTCCACCAGGGCGGAGCGGGAACGGGAGCTGAGGGGTAGGGTGGAGAGGTTGGCCTCCAGCATCTTCGCCAGGAAGCCAGAACACACCGAGTCTGGAAGACCCAGGATCTGCTTTTCACTGGGGGGGGAAGGAGGGAAAGAAGTTAGAGGTAAAGTGAAAAGGAAACAATAGAAGAAAAGCTAAAATATTCTGTTGATGACTGCAGTCAGTGGTACTGTGATAATCATGTTAATGGCAAAAAAAAAAAAACATGCGTGACTGACGGCAAGTGGATCAGCAGCGGTGTAGGAATGGCCCTCAGCTCAGAGTCAGTGATGTTGGTGAAATAGCCTGGCCTCTGCTGTTCCAGGCTGGAGAAGAGCTTCTTCGCAGAACAGCACACCTGATCCAGAGAGACAGATTAAGCGAGGGAGAAAGAGAGACAGCAGATAGGAGGAGTAGAAGGAGAGGAGCTGTAGTTACCTGGGTGAACATAAAGAGAACAGACATACTCAATCCAGATGATGTATTAATGTATTGATATAATCCATTTGTTATATCTGCCTGAAATCAGAGAAATACGCACCTGTGTGATGGTGAGCCAGTGCATGCTCCGTGTCAGTGTCTGAGCCACCTCCAAAATGTCACTCTTATTGACGCGGTCAATCATTTCACAGGTCACACCCTGCACCGCCGAGTTCAGTTTCCTGTCCAAAAGGGCCACGTTGTTATTGTTCAAATTGATTTATCATCCTCATTTTAAATAATATAATCATCATCATCAACATCACAACAATGACCATCTCAATATGTTTTATCATGATCTTGTATAGTCACAGCAATCATAACCTGGAGTCATCATAGCATAACAATCTAAATACGTTTGCTTACATAATGTCTTTAGGCTGTATAGTCCCTCCCAGAACCTTCCTCACCAGAAACGCTGACTGTGAAGTAAAAGACAGTGAAGCGGTGAATGTCTGGCTGTACCTGAGTATACCAGTGCACTCTGACAGTGAGGCAGCTGGGAGGTACCTGGGCCCGGGTCCAGTTCTTCCCCTCCAGCTCATCCACAGATCGCAGGTCGGCCTGCTCCAGGGTGGACAGGGACAGGCTGGCCAGCAGGGGGCCGGAGATGCTGCGCACCAGAGCTGATGCATTCACACCGCTGCGCAGCTGAGAGGACATTCAGACCGGTTACTCTCAAGCCCAGCAAAGAGGCTAGCGCTATGCCACCACTACCAAGGTACGATTTGTTCGCAAGTAGAACGACTGAATTTTTTACTGCAACTTGCAGGGACCCGCCCCTATTCCACCCCCATTTTACCCTTCGCCATCTTTACTTTCCCACATAAAGTTTTTTTTTTCCAATTTTTTTTCCAAATTTTTTTTCCATTTGTTCCAAAGCACTTCACTATTCCTTCCCTCCATCTCATTCTCACCCCTTCCAGTAGCGCCGTCCTCTGTAGCGAAGACATCTCACGGCTCATGGTTTCCAGTTCTTCTGTACCCAGCAGCTCCTTCGCCTTGGCTTTCTGGAGCATGGAGCTCGCCACCCCTCGCACCACCGAACCCAGAGACACCAGCTTCTCACCAGACACCTCCTGGGCAGGACACAGAGCAGGAAAGAACAAATACATCCACAGACCAACAGAGCATGAGAACAGTGAATAAGAAACGAGGTACAGGAGTAGGAGACAAATGGAAAGAAAGGATGAAACAGAAAGGGTTTGAGGAAAAACAAAGACCAAAACAAGAAACAAAGACCAAAATGACAAAACAGCAACACCCCACCTCGTCCTCCCTCAGCAGCTTGCTGGCCAGGGTCTGAGCCTGCGCAGGGATCCACTTGGCCTTGCTGAAGGTGGACAGGGTTTCCTGGACATCGGCGGTTTTGAGCTTGTCCAGCTGGGAGAGAGGCAGGGCTGACACGGCTGAGCCTAAAGACTGCAGTGTCTGGGGGCTGAGGGAATCCCCCTTCTCAGAGGAAACCACCGCCATCACTAGCTGCTTTGTCAGCTGTGGAGAGGCAGGGGTACACAGCAAGGAGAGGGGGAATGGTAGAAATTATACAAGAGCAAGGGGGGGGGGGGGGGGGGTTAATAAGAAAAATGATGGGGGTTCATGTTAATAGACAGCTGATATGTTCACAAACAGTCACTGGCCCACACTTTGACAAAGCAGAATGATTAAAAAAAAACAGCATTTTTAGCGTTGTGTGTACCGTGTCAGCTCCTGAGTTCTCACACTCTCCGAGCTGGGAGAGGAGGGTCTTGCTGAAAGACGCATTGAGAGATGTGGCGTCATCATCGTAGAAGCATGCCAGCGAGCCAAGTCTGAGTGGGGAGAGTCAACAGGTTCAACGACAGGCTGATGCTTGCAATGTAGTTATACATTAACATGAACACCCAGCAGACACTCTTTGCCCAAAATCTACATTTTCAAATCACAAGGTACCCACCTGCCCAGTTGTTGGAGGAGCACCTGCTTATTATCTTGCAAACATTCCTTCTTCAATCTGCCAAGGAGTATCCTGCCCAGGTAGGGGGTAACACCTCTTACTCCTCTAAAGGATTCTGGGAATTGTGGTGTCTGGAAGAACTGACAAAGCTGAGAGAGGGAAACAACAGAGTGAGTGAAAATGTATATATTCATATACTCTTAAATATTGTAAGCATTTACCCAATACGAACACACACACACCCACACACACACAGACACACACACACACACACAGACACACACACACACACACACACACACACACACACACACACACACACACACACACACACAAACTATCCATGTCTTAAAACCTTTGCACACTGTTGTTAGCGACATATACTAGACACAAAACAAGATCTGGAGCAGGACCTCTGCTTTGGGGACAGTTTGGAATTCAGCAGAGGGCAGCAAGGTGAGGAATGGGCCCATCATCTCCATCACTTCAGCCTTCAGCCACATCATCCCGGGTGGGCAGCCTGGACCTGGGCCTGGACGACCTGAGTAGATAGCGGAGAATTGGTGACTTTTTTCAGACATACAGCTTCCAATATCTGATGACTTACTCTCTTATTGTCTTGGGGCCACAAATGCAGGTAACTGACAGCTTACTCGTGCCCTCTTCCTCCTCTTTCCTTCTCTCCTCTTCCTCCTCCTTCTCATTCTTTTTACCTTTCTCCCCCTCCACTTTCTCTTCTGTTATCTTGTCTTCCTGTTGATTGTCACTTTTTGGCTTCTTTCCCTCCTCCTTATCCTTTTCTGTCTGTTCCTCTTTTTTCCCTTTCTCCCCCTCTGTATTTGACTCTGCCATCTGCTGCTCCATGTAACCACTGTCTGTGATTCGGGGAGAAATTTTACTAGTTAGTGTTAGATTGAACACATGTTTTAAAGGCATGAATATTGAAGTATGAAGTATTGAATTTTAACAATCCAAAGGAAATAATCATACACAAAACAAACCTCTCTCATAAAAAAGTACTTAAGTTCACTTTTTGAACAAACATTTAA